>NC_041387.1:262388500-262395143 GCF_002162155.2 Triticum dicoccoides
CCCCGGCCCCGAGCAGCCCCGTCCCTCGGTGGAGCCGGCAGCCGCCCCCGCCCGCGCCCACGTGGGCCCCGGCCCAGCAGCGGCAGGCTGCCGGCCCAGTGCCCCGGCCTGCCAAGCCCTCCCCGCCAACTGGGCTCAGCCCGCTAGGTGAGGACCCACAAATACCGCCCTGGCCGTCGTTTAGTATTTCACGCCCGTCCTGGGTTTTTTTTCAAAAAATGACTAAGTCCCGTATATTTCAGTAATAATCGTGCAATGTTTAACCTGTTGTAACTCTGCATTCGTAGCTCCGTTTCGTGCGTGTAATATGTCAAATTGTTCATTTCAACGAGAACATCATTTAATCCCATTCCATCATATTCATTTGAGGTCATCTAGATGCCTGAACCATCGTTGTAAGAGTGCTTCATGATGTTATCTGCTCTCTGCTATCAGAACGAGCTCTTTTGTCATTTTTGCCATGATTGATGTGTGCATCCTATGAGGTTGATGTCTTCATGTGTTTTGAACTATGCTATGTCTTCTTTACAGAGGTGATTACCATGTATTTTTGTGATCAATGTGGTGACTAGCACAAGCACGCAAACTAGGCATCGTGATGTTACTGATTTTAGTCCCTGTTCTGCTGTTATTTTGATGCCATGTAAACTTGATGCTACAGAGAGATCCATGCATATTTTGAGATACTTCAGTAAGGGTGTTTTGGACAATAGGTTATTATCTATCCATTCATGCCCTTTTTTGCAATTATGGAGTAGTCTAGCATGTCATTTTCGTGCTCTACTTTTGCTTCAAAATGTTTCCTGGCAGATTGTTTACATGTTATTCAATTTGGCCAAGGTTGCTATAGTTGATCCTTGCATGCTATGGACTTGTTATTGCCTTGGTTGGTTACATAAATATGTCTTCTTGATGATGCTATTCTTATCTTGTCATGCAATGACTTGTGGTGCGTGAATCGAGCTTGTTAAGTAGTGTACATGATATTGTTGTTTTGCTATGCTGAATCTGTTATTTCGTGATGCTATATAAACATGTTGCTACTAATCATTCTATGCATAATCTGGAGATGTTATATAAACATGTTTTGATATACATGTCATGCTCTATCTATCCATGCCCCTGGTTGCATTTATAGCTTGCTGTAGCTTGTTGTTTCCTTGCTCCAAAGTTGCTTGATAATGTTGCTGTCAGCCTATTAACATTAAGTTCAGTTGTTTCCATGTGTTTTCCTAGTGATCCATGCACCCTATGACCTTGCTCTTGCCATTCTTAGCTTCAAAAACATGCCTTCTTACTGTTGGTTTCCTTGCCATGCCATGTATTGCTCTGTAGTGAGTTGCACAAGCTCATTAACATTCCTTCATAATTCTGTTTCTGCCATGTATGAATCTGTAATATAACTTGCCATGTTTACGTGGGTGCCATCATATTTTCTCATCCTTTTTGGCTTAGGGTCAGTAAGGGACTTTTGATCTATGCAATTAGTAGGTTCATGCCATGCCTTTTTTTGCCATGATAAGTTCCTGTAACATGTTGTTTGATAGCTCTAAACATTGCATCATGATGTTATTTTCTGCAAGTCTGAAATTGTTATTACTTGCAATCTTACCATGCGTGTTTGAGCATGTTCTAGTGATTTCTGGAGATTGCTCAGTGTTCATGTCTTGTAATGCTTTACCTGTACATCATGCCCATATCTTTTGTTTTCATGTTGGGGTGCTGTAGCTTATTGTTTTGATGCTTGCAATATGCCTAGTTGCTGTTTTGGACAGCTTGTCCTTTAAACTTGTATAGTGTGCATGTGTTGAACCGTTGCTCCGTTTTGAGTGTGCTTTATATGAAACTTGCTTAGAATTGCATGTAGTTTCATATTATCATGTTGCATCCTTGTTTTGGTGTGTTCGCTTGATGTTTGGGTGCATTTTGCATCTATGCCATGTTTAACTTGTTTTGCTCATATCTTCTAGGCCGTAGCTCCGAATTAAATGAACTTTATATGTAACTTGACTAGAATCTCGTGTAGATTATCTTTGTGCATCTTAACTTGATGTTTAACAACTTGAACATAAGGTTTATTAATATCTGGACCAACTTCGAAATTTGCATATGAGGACTTACCGGAATTGTTATATGTTGTTCCCGGCCTCATTTAAACTTGCCTTAATGTGTTGCTCTTGTTTGCATCATCTCTTGCCATGAGTAGCTTCATGTAGTTTTGTCATGCATCATGCTTGTCGTGCATCATGCCTTGTTCATGTGTGGTGTGTTTACTATATTGTGTGCTTCTTCTCGATAGTTCCCGTTTCGTTGCGATCATGAGGATTCGTTCGTCTACGCTTGGTTCGTCTTCGTGGCTTCATCTTCTTCATGGACTCGTTCTTCTTCCTTGCGGGATTTCAGGCAAGATGACCGCTACCCTGGATCTCACTACTATCATTGCTATGCTAGTTGCTTCGTTCTATCACTATGCTATGCTACCTATTACCTATTTATCAAGCCATCCCATATTGCCAAGAACCTCTAACCTTTGACACCTTTCCTATGCAAACCGTTGTTTGGCTATGTTACCGCTTTGCTCAGCCCTCTTATAGCGTTGCTAGTTGCAGGTGAAGTTGAAGATTTCTCCATGGTGGACAGGATTTTGGTTGGGATATCACAATATCTCTTATATTATTAATGCATCTATATACTTGGTAAAGGGTGGAAGACTCGGCCTTTTGCCTAGTGTTTTGTTCCACTCTTGCCGCCCTAGTTTCCGTCATACCGGTGTTATGTTCCCGGATTTTGCATTCCTTACGCAGTCGGGTGATTTATGGGACCCCCTTGACAGTTCGCTGTGAATAAAAATCCTCCAGCAAGGCCCAACCTTGGTTTTACCTTTTGCCTCACCACCACCTATACCTTTCCCTTGGGTCGGCCAACCCGAGGGTCATCTTTATTTTTAGCCCCCCCGGGCCAGTGCTTATCTAAGTGTTGGTCCGAACTGAGCAATGTCCGGCGCCCCCTGGGCAACCAGGGTCTATGCCAACCCGACGTCTGGCTCATCCGGTGTGCCCTGAGAACGAGATATGTGCAGCTCCTATCAGAATTTGTCGGCACAGCGGGAGGCTTTGCTGGTCTTGTTTTACCATTGTCGAAATGTCTTGTAAACCGGGATTCTGAGTCTGATCGGGTCTTCCTGGGAGAAGGTCTATTCCTTCATTGATCGCGAGAGCTTGTCATGGGCTAAGTTGGGACACCCCTGCAGGGTATAATCTTTCGAAAGCCGTGCCTACGGTTATAGGCAGATGGGAATTTGTTAATGTCCAGTTGTAGATAACTTGACACCAGATCCGAATTAAAATGCATCAACCGCGTGTGTAGCCATGATGGTCTCTTTTCGGCGGAGTCCGGGAAGTGAACACAGTTTCTGTGTTATGTTTGATGTAAGTAGGAGTTCAGGATCACTTCTTGATCATTACTAGTTGACGACCGTTCCTTTTGCTCTCTTCTCGCTCTTATTTGCGTATGTTAGCCACCATATATGCTTAGTCGCTGCTGCAACCTCACCACTTTTCCCCTTCCTTTCCCTTTAAGCTTTGCTAGTCTTGATACCCATGGTAATGGGATTGCTGAGTCCTCGTGGCTCACAGATTACTACAACAACAGTTGCAGGTACAGGTTATGCGATGATCATGACCCGAGAGCGATGCTTGCTTGCGTTGAGTTCTTCTTCTGCTTCTTCGATCAGGGGATAGGTTCCAGGTCGGCAGCCTGGGCTAGCAGGGTGGATGTCGTTTGAGTTTCTGTTTGTGTTTCATCCGTAGCTGGATGATGCTCTGATGTATTGTGATGTTGTATTCATGTGGCATTGTATGCCTTATGTATGTATCCCCATCTATTATGTAATGTTGATGTAATGATATCCACCTTGCAAAAGCGTTTCAATATGCGGGTCTATCCTTGGTGGGACCTTCGGGTTCCTTTTGGATAGGGTCGCATATTGGGCGTGACAATGGTCGACCAAGAAGGAGGTGGCAAACGGTCATTGCGACCACATCACACTCCAAAGTGTCCTCATATGCACCAATTTTGAAGGAGACTTGGACCGTATGCTCAACTCGGACAGTGCCGGAGTCACTTAGCCATTGAACCTTGTAGGGGTGCGGGTGCTTCCTCTTTAGCAATTGGAGCTTGGGGCATAGTTCTTCACTTTGCCAAGTTGGGACAACTACCTCCATCGATTATGACCTTGACGGCTCTTCCATTGATGCTGGCCTTGGTGTGGAAAATATGGCATCGTTGGTCTTCTTCTTGTTGATGTTGAAGAGTCAAGACCTTGGAGACAACAAGAGCGGGGCTCGTATCTTCATCACAAAAGACTTGATCATCTTCATCGTCGTTCACGCGCCGGTGCATGGCCACTTTCTCAAGAGCTTCCATCTCCTCATCACTCATGGAGTCATAGGTGCCATCGTCATTGAGGATCATGGTGCGCTTGTTGGTGCATTCATAAGACTTGTGGCCTCGATCACCGCAAGTGAAACACTTGAAGGAGCTTTTCTTGATGGTCTCATCGGTCGGAGTAGATAACGAAGCACGCGGCTTGAAGTTGTGTAGCGACCCGACCTCAAACGGTCAAGTCTCTGTGCCTCAGTGTCATCCCTGGACCAGTAATGCTGACACGCACAGTACTCGAAGGATTTATAACAGAGTAGCAATCACACACTTATTACATCGAATGTCTCAAAGGAGAACTTATTACAATAATATGGCTTAAGGCCATCTAATGCGATAACAGCGGAAGGCTTGGAAGATAAAGTGAGTCCATCAACTCCAACGACATAGCTGAGCTGCACGGCAACGACCTAACGAACCTTACTCCTCGTCTGAAAAGTCTGCAACATAATACGTTGCAGCCCGAAAACGGGCCAGCACATGGAATATGCTCGCAATATAACACAGTAGAGTGGAAACAAAATAATGCTATCACTACATGCGTATATGGCTGGTCGAAAGCTCTAGGGTTATAGTTTTGCGGAAAGCAAATTTTTCCCTACAACAAAGGAATATATTTTATTTAACTATAATGTTAGTTGATAAAATATTGAGAAGGTAAACCCCCTCTCAATCCCAAATTAAAGTCATTAACAACCCAACAATATTAATTAAGAGTGTTGAGATACATGTGAATACTCAAGTACTAGATACTCAAATTGTCCATAACCGGGGACACGGCTAACCATGATTAGTTTGTACACTCTGCAGAGGTTTGCGCACTTTTCCCCACAAGACTCGATCGCCTCCGTTGGATTTCTCGCACTACATGGCGTTTGAGAAACGGATGACCGAAACACGGTCTTTCAGAAACATTAACTCTCTACTCCGGGTAGACCATACCAAGCCTACAAAACCCACTACCTACTGATCTACCTTTTCAAGAGCTTCACGAAACTTCCTCAACTATGCTAGAGCCCATAATAGCTTGTGGCTGCACATGGAAGTTTCTAGCATGAATAATCTCAGTTCCCTTTGAGCCTGGGTGGCGGTCCATAGGAGGATCACACGGATACCCCGGGATTTCCAAAAAATAAAACAGACAACACTGGATTCCCAGGTGCCTCAATCCACCCAGATGTGTATTTAAGTTGCCACCTTAAGTAAACCATTAATTAACAATCTCACATCTTTCATGGATACACTCAAACCCAATCCACGTCTACGAGCATAGCATGGCAATATAAGCAACACGTAGAAGTAACACCCAAGGGTTTGATAATAAACAGGGCAATAGGTTCTACCTCATAAACTACTTCCCAACCCACAAGTTAAAGACATCCTAATCATGCAATGTTTGAGGATTGAACTAATGCAATGAAAACTGGGTATGGAGAGAGTATGATCAATGTGATACTTGCCTTGCTGACGATCCGTGAATCCTAGAGACTCGTAGTAACACGCTTCGCACTCCGGGAATTCTATCGCGAACAAACAATAACATACATAAGAAACTAGCAAAGATGCACAAGTAAAACTCCAAATAAAAGAGATTGTCCAGAAAGTTCAACTTAAGAACTCCGGTTTGCAAAAAGAATCAAACCAAACGGAGCAACGAAACTCAAACGGCAAAAGAAACAAGATCCATTTACTAATCTGGACTAAGGTCAAATTTTACAGTACCAAAACTTTGTTTAAGTTGTTTAAATAGAAAGAGGGTCTCAAGATGAAACTCTAGGCGTTTGAATCACCTGATTCCAACTAACGAGCGCGAAGAAAAACAGAATCTAAGATCGGATCAGAAATCGCGACTGAAAAATAATCGCGGATAAATCCGATAAAAGAAATCTGACGAACAGACTAACGAACGAGCGTTCGTTATCTATAACTAACGGAAGAAAACCGTTCGTTCAAATGAACGTATGGACGAACGTCCGTTAAATAAACGAACTGAGAAAACCGGCGAACCAAATCTAAAAAAACGATCTAGGGTTTCTAAAAAATCCAAACGGTTTTAAAAAAAACGTCGGCGACTGTTCGGTGCGGTACCTCGTCGAGGTGGCTCCGGCGAGGCAAGGTTGGGCGGCGGGGCGGCGGCTCTCGAGGTGGAGGGGCTTGGCGGCGGCGGGGCGGCGGGGCTTGGCGGCGGCGGGGTGGCAAGCGG
>NC_041387.1:262395573-262406909 GCF_002162155.2 Triticum dicoccoides
GGCGGCGCTCGGCTCGGGGCGACGGGGCAGGTGGTGGTGGCGGTTTGGGGGCGGGGTGGCGGCGTATATAAAGGTGGGGGCGGCGACTTGGAGGAGGGGCCAAGGCGCGGCGGAGGCGGAGTCCGGCTCGGACTCCGGTCCGAGCGGCGGCGGGGCAGGCGCACGCGCGCGGGTGGCGGCGGCGGCTGGGCCTTATGCCCAGTCGGGCGGGGAAAGTTTTCTTTTAAATAATTTCGCCGGCAGAAAAATAAATCCTATAAAATAAAATAAAAACTTAAAAATGCCAAAACAAAATTTTCACCGTCTAAATAAAATATTTAGAACGAGATGAACATTTTCTTGGCCCTAAAATGCAATTTTAAAAGCGTGCATATTTTTCTAATGCAAATAAAATCCAAATAAACTCAAATAAAATCTAACAAATGATTTTAACATTTTTTTCTCCAATATTTCAATTGTTTTGGAGAAGTCATATTATCTCCTCTCATATATTTTTATAAGAAATATTTTTCGGAGAGAAAAATAATTAAAATCATAAATCCTCGTTTCATTATTTGATAGAAAATCAAATATGAAAAATCGGGAAATCCCCAACTCTCTCCGAGGGTCCTTGAGTTGCTTAGGATTTTGAGGATTTAGGAACGGAAATGCAATAAAATATGATATGCATGGATGATCTATGTATAACATTCCAAATTGAAAATTTGGGATGTTACAAACCTACCCCCCTTAAGATGAATCTCGCCCTCGAGATTCGGGTTGGTCAGAAAATAGGTGCGGGTGGTCCTTGCGAAGATCGTCCTCTCGTTCACATGTGGCTTCATCCTGGGTATGGTGGCGCCACTAAACTTTGCAAAATTTGATAACCTTGCTGCGAGCGACTCGGCTGGCAAACTCAAGAATCTTGACTGGTTTCTCCTCATATGTCAAATCACTATCCAGCTGAATTGCCTCTAAGGGTACGGTATCTCTCAACGGTATATCGGCCATCTCAGCATGACACTTCTTCAGCTGTGAGACGTGGAACACATCATGCACTCCTGACAATCCTTCAAGCAATTCCAACTTGTAGGCAACTTCTCCCATCCTTTCCAAAACACGATATGGTCCTACAAACCTCGGGGCTAATTTTCCCTTAACTCTGAATCGTTTCACCCCTCGCAAGGGTGATACTCGCAGACATGCTCTTTCTCCAATTTCATAGGTAACCTCCTTGTGTTTCGAGTCTGCATAACTTTTCTGCCTGGACTGGCCTATCTTCAGTCTATCCCGAATCAACTTAACCTTCTCCTCAGACTCTTTGATCAAGTCTGGTCCAAACAGTTGTCGCTCTCCTACCTCACCCCACATCAATGGTGTTCTGCATCTACGTCCATACAAAGCTTCGAACGGTGCCATCTTCAAACTGGCTTGGTAGCTATTGTTTTATGAGAATTCAGCGTAGGGCAAATTGTCATCCCAACTAGACCCGTAGTCTAGCGCACAAGCTCTCAACATATCTTCCAGTATCTGGTTGACTCTCTCGGTCTGTCCATCTGTCTGCGGGTGGAATGTTGTACTGAACTCCAATCTCGTACCCAAGGTCTGGTGTAACTGAAGCCAAAACTTTGAAGTAAACTGCGTCCCTCTATCTGATACGATGCTCCTCGGAACTCCATGCCAACATACGATCCTGGACATATATATTTTGGCCAACTTTGCACTTGTATAAGTGGTTTTCACCGGAATAAAATGTGCCACTTTGGTCAAGCGATCCACTACTACCCATATTGAGTCATATCCTGCCTTTGTCCTGGGTAGTCCGGTGATAAAGTCCATGCCAAGTTTATCCCACTTCCATTCGGGTATCGGCATAGGCTGCAACAGTCCTGCTGGCTTCTGATGCTCTGCCTTCACTCTTTGACATACATCACATATGGCTACATACTCAGCGATATCCTTCTTCATACCAATCCACCAGAAACATTCCTTTAAATCCATGTACATCTTGGTGTTTCCGGGGTGTATCGAGTATGGTGAGTCATGAGCCTCCTGGAGTATTAACTTCCTGATCTCTGGGTTATTGGGCACATAAACTCGGTCCTCAAACCATAAGGTATCGTGCTCATCCTCACGAAAACCTTTGGCCTTTCCTTCGCTCATCTTCTCCTTTATCTCCGCAATCTCTTTGTCCTCGTTCTGAGCTTCTCAAATTTTGTTTAGCAAGGTCGACTGAACCTCCATTGTTGCAACGAAACCTCGTGGAACAATCTCCAATCGAAGTTCCATGATATCCTCGGCTAACTCCTTTGGAAATCCCATACTTTCAAGTATGTTAGCATAACTCTTCTAGCTTAAAGCGTCTGCTACAACATTGGCCTTCCCTGGATGATAGTGTAGCTTCATACCGTAATCCTTTATAAGTTCCAACCATCTTCTTTGTCTAAGGTTCAGCTCCTTTTGGGTGAAGATATATTTCAAACTCTTATGATCCGTGTACACATCACAACGGTTCCCAATAAGGTAATGTCTCCAAGTCTTTAATGCATGCACTACAGCTGCTAACTCCAAATCATGGGTGGCATAGTTCAACTCGTGGGGCTTCAATTGTCGTGAGGCATACGAAACAACTTTTCCGTCCTACATAAGCACACATCCCAGTCCCAAGTGTGAGGCGTCGCAATATACTTGAAACTCCTTATGTATATCTGGCAACGTTAGTACTGGGGTTGTAGTCAAACGTTTCTTCAACTCCTGGAAACTTGCCTCGCAATCTTCTGTCCATATAAACTTATTATCCTTCTTCAACAATTCAGTCATGGGTTTTGCTAGCTTGGAAAAATTCTCAATGAATCTCCGATAATATCCCGCGAGTCCAAGGGAACTGCGGATCTCGCAAACTGAAGTGGGTGCCAACCATTCAGTGACCGACTGAACCTTGCTGGGGTCCACTGCTATACCTTCTCCTGATATAACATGCCCAAGAAATCCAACCTCCTTCAACCAAAATTCGCACTTGCTGAACTTGGCGTATAACTGGTGTTCCCTAAGTTTCTCGAAAACTAATCGCAAATGCTCCTTGTGCTCCTCTTCATTCTTCGAGTATACCATAATATCATCGATAAACACCACAACAAACTTGTCCAAATACTCCATGAACACTTTGTTCATCATACTCATGAAATAGGCAGGGGCGTTTGTCAGTCTAAACGACATGACCGTATGATCTTATAATCCATACCGCGTAGTGAACGCTGTTTTTGGTATATCCTTCTCTCGGATCTTCAACTGATGGTATCCTGATCGCAGATCAATCTTCGAAAACATCTTAGCTCCTTGCAGCTGATCAAACAGATCATTGATCATCGGTAGTGGATACTTGTTCTTAATGGTTACTTTGTTCAAGGCTCGATAATCAACAACCATCCTTAGGGATTTATCCTTCTTCTCCACCAAAAGTACTGGAGCTCCCCAAGGTGATGAACTCCTTCGAATATAACCTTTCTCCAACAACTCCTTGATCTGCTTCTTAATTTCCTCTAGATCATTTGCGGGGCAATAGCTCTATCAAAAACTCAATGTCTCGATCCAGTGGCATGCCGGGTAACTCTTCTGGAAAAACATCCGGGTAATCCTTTACTACAGGCACTTCCTCCTGCACTACTCCCGTGAGGGCATTCACTTGGGTCCTCCTAGGAACATGCCTAGATACATACTTAATCATTTTCCCCTCCGGGGTGGTGAGATAAATTGACTTACTAGCACAGTCAATACATCCTCCATACTTTGACATCCAGTCCATACCTAATATCACATCAAATCCTTGTGACTCCAAGATAATTAGCTCACACGAAAAAACATGCATCCCAATGGTTAGGGGTATCTGGTTACACCATCGGCTAGCCATATACTCTGCTCTAGGCAAGCTCACTAAAAGAGGGGTCCTTAGGGTTTGGGTTAGTAGGTTAAACTTATCCACGAATCCCCTTGATATGTATGAATGCGATTTACTGTGGGGACCGATTCTACGGGTATAAATTCCTAGAAAATGGCCCTTGTACTCATCAGCCCCAGGATAACTGTTAGCTGATGAGGCACCAACTTGATACAGAAATTCCAAGCAAAACATAAAATATGTAGTACAAGACCATTCTGGTCTGTGAGTACAACAAATGGTTTCTATCGGTTGATGGCGGAAGCGGGTTGTGAAACATCACTGTCCATGGAACTCCATTTCCCACGGGAACAGCTGACCAGGTTAACTCCTATCTTCGCGAGGCTGCTATCACCGTTGGATAGGTTCTGGGCTGTCATCACGGTCGCTCCTCTCCGCGCAAGAAATCTGGCCAAGACAATAGCCAAGGACAAGCCAGTGAGTACTTTGAATGTACTCGCAAACATTATGAACACAGGGATAATATTGCAATGATGTGCTGAAAATATTTTATACTCATGACGTCAGTCACAAAAATATAAATATAACTCTGATGCGTGTAAGCATGTTATATATGAACATGTAATATCATAGAAGTATTAAAAATATAATGAAATAAATAACAAGCATGCCACAGTCGGGCGTCTGAGTGACACCACATAAAGGGCTTTAAAAGAAATGCCACAGTCGAGCATCTGAGCGACACCATATAAAGGGCTTTAAAAGAAATGCCATAGTCGGGCGTCTGAGCGACACCACATAAAGGGCTTTAAAAGAAATGCCACAGTCAGACGTCTGAGCGACATCACAGACAGGGCTTTAAAAGAAATGCCACAGTCGGGCGTCTGAGCGACACCACATAAAGGGCTTTGAAAGAAAAACAATCATAGTGAATATTTAGGAGGTAGAACCATCCCAGGGATATTTCATAAATACCAATAATATCACAGGTTCGTCCACAACAATAATAACCATAATTATCACAAGTCACAAGTTGTGATTCCAGTTCTGGTTTAACAGTTCACCTCCGAAGACCGACACTAAGACCGACACTCGACCCATCCCAGACTGAAATCCTTAACCATGGACACGGCTATTCGAATAGGTTTAATCTCTACAGAGGGTGTACTCTTTACCCACGAGTAACGGATTTCTTTAGTCCATCGGGACTAATTCTGTCTACTGTCTTTTTGTTGAAAACACACCTAACTTGCACACACCAGCTTAACTCACACGTGTCTGGAATCACCCACGACACCTGTCAAGCAAACTCTAAGTGGGGAGGCTACAACCTCGCGTAGCATGGGATCAAATTTATATTGCGCGCTCTAAGGGGTGGCCTCCCCTCTCGGTCTCAACCGGAAACACCCATGCCCCCGGACCAGGTGGCCTGCCTACCAGCTACAACCGGTATCTTCCACCCTGGCCTCTCTGTACGGTGTGTGCTAGGAAGAGGTTGACAACTTACTGAACCGTACTCTATTTGTTGTAGAGCCGAGTGGTAGTACGAAACAAGTATGGGGGTTACTGGAACAAGACTCGGTCTATGGTCGACTCAGGGGGTTTAAGTATTCCCTGCATGATTAGAATAACAAATATATTTCAACCAACAGAGTCACCGCTCATATTACCTTACCATGCCATACCAGACATAACCGTCCCGACGGAGACCGGCGACAAACTCATGCCTACCCAAGGCAGAGGTTTTCTCGGGTTCCTGCCAGTATGCATGCAAGGCACATGAGAATGATTATCATCACAAGTGTGATCACTTCCAACAGCATGGAAATCTCAAATATGCATCCATGCACATGATCATCTCACATGAAATAACAATTTCTCCAAAAGAGAGGTAGTGTGATAAATGTGTTAACGAACACTCAAAATATCATGCCAGGGTTCAGAATGCTTGCCTTCAGGTCATGGGAAGGTAGGGTGCATTTCAAACTCTTGAAATACTTCTCCTCTCTTCAAAAATCCTATTTTAGAAATATAAATGAATTAACACACAAAAATAAAAACAGCACAAAAAGTTGTTTGGAAAATTTTTCAATTAAATCTTAAAATAAACTAGATCAAATTTGAGAGAGGTAGGAAAAAGAATTAATTCATTTGGAGTTATATTTAAAAAGATAAAGCCAGTCAAAGATTTGGTCAAAATCTGTTTTTAATAATAAACAGAAAAGAAAACGCTTCAGGCAGAATACGCCTTCAAAACGGGGAGACGTACTCGGGGTCTTTACGCTTCCACTTAAACGCGTGGAGACGGGGCTGGGTCTCTGACAGTGGGTCCAGGGGGCCCACTGGTCAGGTTTGACCAGTCCCCACTCCCTCCTCTTCTCTGCCCGTGCCGAGGCGGGGCGTCCGGCGATCGTCGCCGGCAAACGGCATCTTTTCGCGGGCATCTAAGAGCAGGAAAGGATCTGCCACTCCTAGGCAGTCCTTCCGGTGGTCGCAGGGTCGCCGGAGGTGGAGGGAGTCGCCGGCGGCGAGCTCCACGGCGGAGGGGGCTTCGGGGACAAAGTGATTTTTGGGCTGCGGTGGTCTCCGGCCAAAATTGAGCGAGGGGTTGTGTTCGCGAGAGGAAGGGAGAGTTCTTGGTGGAGAGAATGGAGAGGTAGAGGCACTGGTGGCGATGGAATCGACCGGCGCTTGGCGGCGACCGAACCGGCCGGACTCAGGGAAGAAGGCCTTCCCTTGCTCGACTGCTGGCCAAGGCAACACTAGGAGGATCATATGAGGTTGCTCGAGGACTCGATTGAGCTCCAGGGCCCTTATATACGCGGTGGAGGTCGGTTCCGAGGTGGCCAGTGATAAGGACGATGGCGAACCGTCTTTCTGTAGCAATGGCGACGTGGCGGTGACGCGCTCTAGGAGACGAAGCTGCGGATAAGCTTGCGAAGCTCCAGGGCGCAGGTGGCGAGCGGGGAAGGCTCGGGCGGCGCCGACCTGGGCAGGGCTGTCGGGCGGCCGTGGTGGCTAGTCCTTGGCTTGCCGAGGATGCGGCAAGGGTCTGCTTGGCGCGTTGCGGTGAGGGGGAGCATGTAGCACGCAAGGGGACACGGCGTGCCGGCTGCGGTCGGTCACGGGCTGGGGTCAGTGCGGGGCGTGACGCGGTGGCTCGGGCGCCGCTCGTGCAATACGCGCGCTCTTGGCGCGTCCAGTGCATGCACGGAAGGTGTTCGACACAATGTCGTGCCATGCTACAGGTCACAGGTGAGGTTGGCAAGCAACAGAACTAGGTTAGAGATAGAGGGAAACTCCAGGGACAAGGTGGTTTGGTCAGGTGGCCAAGTTCATAATGTATACTTGAGATCATGCCAAATCAGTCCATGCACTCCAGGTGTTTGTCAAAATTCCAAAGGCACCTAGGCTATTCTTGGAGGGGCCAAATCTTCCAGATCAGTGTCTCCTTGGATGCACAAGAGGGTGATGAGGTTAGTTGGTGAAAAGCACAAACTTGCTAGTGCAAGTTTTGTAGAACTTCAAATCTGGACAGGATGTGAATGGCATTATTTCATGAACTAAAAATGATCAAAAGAGTGCATGCCCCTGGACTTAGGGGTTTAGCATGGAGGACTACAAGTAGGAGAAAGAATCAAGGGCCAAAGAGCAAGCAATAATATGGTTAATGCACAAACCATCATGTTGGACCAGGATGGAGATGAGGTTGATTCACTCAAAAAATTTAAAGAACATCCCTAGATTTTTGCATATAATGGAATCATATGCTCCTACTGACATCCCATAATTTTGGTGGAAGCTAGAAACAAATATTTAAAAGGGTTGTAGTGCAAAAATGCCTACTGGACCAGAGAAGAAAAACATGTGTAATACTCAAAATATGCAATTAAATAAATATATTAATGCACAAAAGTGATTTAGAGGCATCACAAGACATCTCCAAATTTTGGTGGAATTTTTAGTTAAATTTATCAAATGGTTGTAGTTCAAAAAGAGCTCCGAAACTTAAAACAAGTCATTTTAATGAATATAGCTCAGGGTGAAATAATTTAATAAATAATCCTACTGATTAGGAATTTGTTTTAATGAGATGGCATAGAAGTTCAATATGTTTCGAAGGATCCACTTGGGAAAAATAAATCCTTAATATTAAAAGAAAGGTTTTGAAATCAACAGAAATATTCTTGCAGGCAAAAATTTTAACTCTTGGCAAAATTTTAATAACTAAAACCTGGTTAAATTTTTGGGGTGTTACAATTACTACCCCCCTTAAGAAAAATCTCGTCCTCGAGATTTGCTAAGAGCCGTTGTGAAAAACAAATGCTCCATATGTGTCCGAGCGGTTGTGAGTCTGCTGCCGTGGTGCTGCGTGAATAAAAATAATGCAAGCAGTGAGGGGATAAACGTTGCAGCGACTCAGGGAAAAGAAATCTCATTCTAGGATTTCTTCGCGGTTACACAAGTTAATCACGAAGAAAAGTACTCATACTAGTAGAAACTAAATACACGACTCGTCACACAAATTCGAGGTACCATGCACAAGTTACAACGTAACAATAAATGCTTGCAATAACAAACACAGTAGTGACATCTAAAATGAAAACGGTAACTGGAGGGGTCCCGATAAAATGTCTCTGGTAAAGGGGTACACTCTTGTTCTATCGGAGGAAGTGGATTGACCAGTTGATGTATGCGTCTCTCCGGGTCGGGTCTCAATGGTCTGTCGATGGCAATCTGAGGGTTCAGATCAGTGAGATTCTGGAGATAATCCATCACTCGCTGGTTCAAATGCTCTTGAGCATGATGTACTGGATAAGATTGGCCAGTACTGGGTCTCTCTCAATCCGTCCACCGGGAAAAGTCGTTACTCCCCCTGGTGCTGCACGGCTCAGAAAGTAGTAATATCCTTGTTCGCGGGCATAGGATACTGCGGATCGAAGACGAGCAATTGCTTCATTCGCAGCAGCTTCTATGGCCAAGTGTGGGGTCGGCATAGATTTCCCCACGAAGGAAACTTCCGTTGGATCTTAGTTGGGGTCTATGGGAGGAATGTGTACTGCTGCCCAATATTCCGAGGTGGAAAAAGTGATTCTCGATTTGAACAGCTCGTACTGGGGTGGATATGTAGAACCCATAATACTGCGGGTAAAGTCCCACAATATCTTGACAAAGCTACCTGGGGTTGCATCTGGGGTTCTCAGATGAATACTGGGGCTCGGCATGACGGGAAAAAGGTTGTGAGGGTGGTGCACAAGGTGTGGGGTGCTGGGTAAGGTCACAAGGTGGCCTTTATATAGCAAAGGAGCTGGGTCATTTCATCGTGGTGAAAGGTAATAAATTTACCAGCTTAGCTCCAAAGGTCGGGTCAGTGTCAGAGATACACATATCTCATAAAGAGACGTGTTACTGTGGTTGTCGTCGAGGTTGGTTTTGGTAGCTGTGCCCGGAAAATATGCAACTACGCGCTGACCAAATACGCAGGGCTACTATTAAAACAGAGGCACAACAACGGGCTGCGTTTACATACAAGGTTGCACGATTACAAAGCGAGGGCACACTGAAACTCGGTACTACTCGTACAGCTTAGTCTACCTCGTTTACGTCTAAACGGGCGTGCCAGGTGGATGTCGAGGCTTCTCCACGGGTCTCACTGCCGGGACTAGTCGGAGATGGCGGAGGAACTACAGGGTCGGGGTAGCGATGATGACCATCGCGGGGATTGTTAGCCACAATCCCGTTGGAGTGTGTTCCCAAAAGGCGTCGAAGCACTTCTGGGGTCACCACAGTATCTTGGATGATGGCTGGGGCTGATCTCAGGGTCTCGATCGGGTGTCCAAACAGCACGACTGGGTTGTCGGCATCGGGCTCGTCTTCTCTTCTTGCTGGGGCTCGACGAACCAGCTCTCCTCGAGCTGCGATCAGATCAATAGTGATTTGATCAAACAATGCCTCTAGTGCACTTACATAGCGCACTAGGTGCAACAATGAGGGATCTGTCTCGTGATCTCCGTTGGCAACTTGGGGTGGTCTACCATACCCTTCACGCCTGGGGTAGTAGTAGAACGAGTGACAGTTAACTCTAGGCGACAACTGCCGAAGTTGAACTATAGCCTCTCGAGCAGCTAGCTGGATGGCTTGTGGCTCGAAGGAAGCTGTTCTTCCGGTGAACCTGTAGGGGCGTTCTGGAGATAGACCCCTATCGTAGATGTGCACAGTGGCCCAAAATTGACGGCTCTCACCGCTCATGGTCCCTTGGTACACCACATATTCTGGGGGTTCTTCTAACGCATAGCCACGACGGGTGAGGTTTGCGAGTATGGTCACAAAACCTCCAAGGTTGGTGGCTGTGGTCTCGTTGTGCACTATGGGGCCTGGCATTATGGCTTGGCTTGGGTTAGAGGCTGTGCTGGGTTGGGGCTAGCGTGCCCTTTTTATAGAAAAAGTGGGACGGAGTCTTCCTTCGCACGCTTGCGAAGTAGACATCTTGGGCGCTGGTCACTAGCGCGTGATCGACATGCTAGGTTGATAGGTTGGGCACCGACTGCCAAAAGTGTCGGGGTCACTGTGTGGCTATCTTGCATGAGAAGCTCGGCTGGGGTTTGGTTAAGGTCTGGTGGGATGGTTTGCCTAAGTTTTCCGACCTGGCTAAGATAGGATTAGCCAATGGTCAGCCTGGCTCTGATACCAAGTCTGTGGGGACAGATTCTCCGGGTATAAATTCCCAGAAAATGGCCCTTGTACTCATCAGCCCCAGGATAACTGTTAGCTGATGAGGCACCAACTTGATACAGAAATTCCAAGCAAAACATAAAATATGTAGTACAAGACCATTCTGGTCTATGAGTACAACAAATGGTTTCTATCGGTTGATGGCGGAAGCGGGTTGTGAAACATCAGTGTCCATGGAACTCCATTTCCTACAGGAACAGCTGACCAGGTTAACTCCTATCTTCGCGAGGCTGCTATCACCGTTGCATAGGTTTTGGGCTGTCATCACGGTCGCTCCTCTCCGTGCAAGAAATCTGGCCAAGACAATAGCCAGGGACAAGCCAGTGAGTACTTTGAATGTACTCGCAAACATTATGAACACAGGGATAATATTGCAATGATGTGCTGAAAATATTTTATACTCATGACGTCAGTCACAAAAATATAAATATAACTCTGATGCGTGTAAGCATGTTATATATGAACATGTAATATCATAGAAGTATTAAAAATATAATGAAATAAATAACAAGCATGCCACAGTCGGGCGTCTGAGCGACACCACATAAAGGGCATTAAAAGAAATGCCACAGTCGGGCGTCTGAGCGACACCACATAAAGGGATTTAAAAGAAATGCCACAGTCGGGCGTCTGAGCGACACCACATAAAGGGCTTTGAAAGAAAAACAATCATAGTGAATATTCAGGAGGTAGAACCATCCCAGGGATATTTGATAAATACCAATAATAT
>NC_041387.1:262407416-262415170 GCF_002162155.2 Triticum dicoccoides
TAAAGGGCATTAAAAGAAATGCCACAGTCGGGCGTCTGAGCGACACCACATAAAGGGATTTAAAAGAAATGCCACAGTCGGGCGTCTGAGCGACACCACATAAAGGGCTTTAAAAGAAATGCCACAGTCGGACGTCTGAGCGACATCACAGACAGGGCTTTAAAAGAAATGCCACAGTCGGGCGTCTGAGCGACACCACATAAAGGGCTTTGAAAGAAAAACAATCATAGTGAATATTCAGGAGGTAGAACCATCCCAGGGATATTTGATAAATACCAATAATATCACGGGTTAGTCCACAACAATAATAACCTTAATTATCACAAGTCACAAGTTGTGATTCCAGTTCTGGTTTAACAGTTCACCTCCGAAGACCGACACTAAGACCGACACTCGACCCATCCCAGACTGAAATCCTTAACCATGGACACGGCTATTCGAATAGGTTTAATCTCTGCAGAGGGTGTACTCTTTACCCACAAGTAACGGATTTCTTTAGTCCATCGGAACTAGTTCCGTCTACGGTCTTTTTGTTGAAAACACACCTAACTTGCACACACCAGCTTAACTCACACGTGTTTGGAATCACCCACGACACCTGTCAAGCAAACTCTAAGTGGGGAGGCTACAACCTCGCGTAGCATGGGATCAAATTTATATTGCGTGCTCTAAGGGGTGGCCTCCCCTCTCGGTCTCAACCGGAAACACCCATGCCCCCGGACCAGGTGGCCTGCCTACCAGCTATAACCGGTATCTTCCACCCTGGCCTCTCTGTACGGTGTGTGCTAGGAAGAGGTTGACAACTTACTGAACCGTATTCTACTTGTTGTAGAGACGAGTGGTAGTACGAAACAAGTATGGGGGTTACTGGAACAAGACTTGATCTATGGTCGACTCAGGGGGTTTAAGTATTCCCTGCATGATTAGCATAATGAATATATTTCAACCAACAGAGTCACCGCTCATATTACCTTACCATGCCATACCAGACATAACCGTCCTGACGGAGACCGGCGACAAAGTCATGCCTACCCAAGGCAGAGGTTTTCCCGGGTTCCTGCCGGTATGCATGCAAGGCACATGAGAATGATTATCATCACAAGTGTGATCATTTCCAACAGCATGGAAATCTCAAATATGCATCCATGCACATGATCATCTCACATGAAATAACAATTTCTCCAAAAGAGAGGTAGTGTGATAAATGTGTCAACGAACACTCAAAAATATCATGCCAGGCTTCAGAATGCTCGCCTTCAGGTCATGGGAAGGCAGGGTGCATTTCAAACTCTTGAAATACTTCTCCTCTCTTCAAAAATCCTATTTTAGAAATATAAATGAATTAACACACAAAAATAAAAACAACACAAAAAGTTGTTTGGAAGTTTTTTCAATTAAATCTTAAAATAAACTAGATCAAATTTGAGAGAGGTAGGAAAAAGAATTAATTCATTTGGAGTTATATTTAAAAAGATAAAGCCAGTCAAAGATTTGGTCAAAATCTGTTTTTAATAATAAACAGAAAAGAAAACGCTTCGGGCAGAATACGCCTTCAAAACGGGGAGACGTACTCGGGGTCTTTATGCTTCCACTTAAACGTATGGAGACGGGGCTGGGTCTCTGACAGTGGGTCCAGGGGGCCCACTGGTCAGGTTTGACCAGTCCCCACTCCCTCCTCTTCTCTGCCCGAGCCGAGGCGGGGCGTCCGGCGATCGTCGCCGGGGAACGGCGTCTTTTCGCGGGCATCTAAGAGCAGGAAAGGATCTGCCACTCCTAGGCGGTCCTTCCGGTGGTCGCAGGGTTGCCGGAGGTGGAGGGAGTCGCCGGCGGCGAGCTCCGCGGCGGAGGGGGCTTCGGGGACAAAGTGATTTTTGGGCTGCGGTGGTCTCCGGCCAAAATTGAGCGAGGGGTTGTGTTTGCGAGAGGAAGGGAGAGTTCTTGGTGGAGAGAATGGAGAGGTAGAGGCACTGGTGGCGATGGAATCGGCCGGGGCTTGGCGGCGACCGAACCGGCCGGACTCGGGGAAGAAGGCCTTCCCTTGCTCGACTGCTGGCCAAGGCAACACTAGGAGGATCATATGAGGTTGCTCGAGGACTCGATTCAGCTCCGGGGCCCTTATATACGCGGTGGAGGTCGGTTCCGACGTGGCCGGCGATAAGGACGACGGCGAACCGTCTTTTTGTAGCAATGGCGACGTGGCGGCGACGCGCGCTAGGAGACGAAGCTGCGGATAAGCTTGCGAAGCTCCAAGGGGCAGGTGGCGAGCGGGGAAGGCTCGGGCGGCGCCGACCTAGGCAGGGCTGTCGGGCGGCCATGACAGCTAGTCCTTGGCTTGCCAGGGATGCGGCGAGGGTCTGCTTGGCGCGTTGCGGTGAGGGGGAGCATGTAGCGCACAAGGGGACACGGCGTGCCGGCTGCGGTCGGTCACGGGCTGGGGTGAGTGCGGGGCATGACACGACGGCTTGGGCGCGGCTCGTGCAATACGCGCGCTCTGGGCGCGTCCAGTGCATGCATGGAAGGTGTTCGACACAATGCCGTGCCATGCTACAGGTCACAGGTGAGGTTGGCAAGCAACAGAACTAGGTTAGAGATAGAGGGAAACTCCAGGGACAAGGTGGTTTGGTCAGGTGGCCAAGTTCATAATGTATACTTGAGATCATGCGAAATCAGTCCATGCACTCCAGGTGTTTGTCAAAATGCCAAAGGCACCTAGGCTATTCTTGGAGGGGCCAAATCTTCCAGATCAGTGTCTCCTTGGATGCACAAGAGGGTGGTGAGGTTAGTTGGTGAAAAGCACAAACTTGCTAGTGCAAGTTTTGCAGAACTTCAAATCTGGACAGGATGTGAATGGCATTATTTAATGAACTAAAAATGATCAAAAGAGTGCATGCTCCTGGACTTAGGGGTTTAGCATGGAGGACTACAAGTAGGAGAAAGAATCAAGGGCCAAAGAGCAAGCAATAATATGGTTGCTGCACAAACCATCATGTTGGACCGGGATGGAGATGAGGTTGATTCACTCAAAAAATTTAAAGAACATCCCTGGATTTTTGCATATAATGGAATCATATGCTCCTACTGACATCCCATAATTTTGGTGGAAGCTAGAAACAAATATTTAAAAGGGTTGAAGTGCAAAAATGCCTACTGGACCAGAGAAGAAAAACATGTGTAATACTCAAAATATGCAATGAAATAAATATATTAATGCACAAAAGTGATTTAGAGGCATCACAGGACATCTCCAAATTTTGGTGGAATTTTTAGTTAAATTTATCAAATGGTTGTAGTTCAAAAAGAGCTCCAAAACTTAAAACAAGTCATTTTAATGAATATAGCTCAGGGTGAAATAATTTAATAAATAATCCTGCTGATTAGGAATTTGTTTTAATGAGATGGCATAGAAGTTCAATATGTTTGGAAGGATCCACTTGGCAAAAATAAATCCTTAATATTAAAAGAAAGGTTTTGAAATCAACAGAAATATTCTTGCAGGCAAAAAATTTAACTCTTGGCAAAATTTTAATAACTAAAACCTGGTTAAATTTTGGGGTGTTACATGTACTAGTATCAAAAAGAATAAGAGCGGTAAATGACTGAACCACAAACTTACCTATTACCGCGTCCAGCGGTTCTTCAATCTCCTCCATGTTAACATGGTTCACTTGTCCTTTGTTGAATGGATTAGGCTTCTTTCCAGCGCTTCCGTTTCCGTTTCCATTCCTTCCTTCAGGACAATCATTGGCATAGTGCCCTGTCTTCCCGCACTTATAACAAGTAACTTGACTTAGGTCTCTCTTGGCGGGTGTGGCTGGATTGGAGCGATTATTGTTAGCTTTGTTCCCATTCCCGTTCTTAGCGCCATTGTGATTATGCGATCCTCCTCCAGGGTGATTATGACCTCCATGGTTATGAACGAGTCCTCCCGAATTCGGGGTTAAGCGAGGCTTCTGCTGAGCTCCTGAATTATACTTCCCTTGTCCATACTTCCTCTTACGACTCTCAATCTGCTGCTGCTTCCCTTCAATCATAAGAGCTTTATCTACCAACTCCTGGTAGTTGTTGAAGGTTGCCACCATCAACTGCATGCTCATCTCATCATTCAACCCTTCCATAAACTTCTCCTGCTTCACGGCATCTGTGGCCACATCATCAGGGGCATAGCGTGATAACTTGCTAAAATCATCCACGTACTGGCCAACCATACGATTCCCCTGGCGCAAGTTGTGAAACTCCCGCTTCTTCATTTGCATAGCTCCAGTGGAAACATGGGCAGTATGAAAGGCCTGCTGAAACTGAGCCCATGTGACAGTGTCGACAGGATAGGTGGTTGTGAAATTTTCCCACCATGCTGCTGCGGGTCCATCCAGTTGTTGTGCGGCAAAACGCACCTTCTCCGCATCTGTGCACCCTGCGGTGGTTAACTCCCTTCCGATACAGTGTAGCCAATCATCTGCAACTATTGGCTCGGTGCTACTGGAGAACACCGGCGGCTGTAACCTTAGAAAACGGGCTAGATTGTCCACTTGTGGCGGGTTGTTGTTGTTGTTGTTGTTGTTGTTGTTGTTATTGTTGTTGCCCTGGTTCTGAACTAGCAATTGCATCAAAGCATTTTGTTGCTAGATCAACTGGGTGACCTCCGTTGGGAAAGCAAAACCGGTGTCACGTCTTGGAGGCATCTGAGGGGTTTAGATGGAAGAGATTAGAATAGAGGAAAAGGTCTAGTGAGAAAGCACTACCCATATGCACATGAGACAAACACAATCATTTCACTCAATCAATCAAGCAAGGGCATACATCGGTCTAAAACTATCGCAAAAGTGCTCAACTATATTTGATACAGGGGGAATACTAATATTATATGGTGGTCATCTAAAAATTTTGATCGGTGGAAGATTCCATGATGTCTGGTCCAGCTTCGTCTTCATAGTCATCATCACTCGGATCAGAATCAGTGTCGTCAATGATGATGTAGTTCTCCGGGCAGGTGGGGTCGTCGTCTTCGTCTCCCGGTGTTGGTCCTCCCATGAATATCCCGATCTTATTAACCAAGTCGTCGTTCTTCTCCAGTAGTGTCTTGATTTCCTCCTCATATCCATCGCGTGTGAACTTGAGTTCTTCCTCCAGCTCGATGATACTAGTCTTTGCCTTCTTCAATTCCATCATGTCGGCGCACATCTGGTTCTCCTGGCGTCGAATGTGTTGGTTTAGCTCCTGGATAAAAGCTACGATAGATCTATCCTTCCTGGTGCTGATCATCTCCCATTGCTCATCTCGGTGCCCACATATTTGATAGGTAGTGTCCTTGAGTTCCCTGTTGTACACTTCTCCAATGCGTCCCATGGTAATGTGGGCTGCCATGCTCTTGCCTAGACTCCAGGTTGGTGCTTCGAAAGAAAATTCTATGGGTTTAGAAGTTGGCGAGAACGTTCTTCCTGGAACTTGTACTTGAATCATCCAGCGCTCTTCTTCTGGTAGGGTGGCGTTGTACGTCCCGGTGAAACTAGGTATTCCAATGTTGAAGTACCTAGTGACTTCCTTCAAGTGGCGTCCAAAAGGTGTATCCTCATCCGGTTGCACGAACTTGTTCTTCTTCTCCGTCATCCTAAAGAGTGGAAAAGGAAGAGGAGTCAGAAATGAGTAGAGAAGAGTGACCTATGGTTTATCTTAGTGGTCGTGTCCTACACTCAGCGTGTGCTTAGATACCATCTTGTAGCGACCCGACCTCAAATGGTCAAGTCTCTGTGCCTCAGTGTCATCCCTGGATCAGTAATGCTGACACGCACAGTACTCGAAGGATTTATAACAGAGTAGCAATCACCCACTTATTACATCGAATGTCTCAAAAGAGTATTACAATAATATGGCTTAAGGCCATCTAATGCGATAACAGCGGAAGGCTTGGAAGATAAAGTGAGTCCATCAACTCCAACGGCATAGCTGAGCTGCACGGTAACGACCTAACGAACCTTACTTCTCGTCTGAAAAGTTTGCAACATAATACGCTGCAGCCCGAAAATGGGTCATCACATGGAATATGCTGGCAATATAACACAGTAGAGTGGAAACAAAATAATGCTATCACTACATGCATATATGGCTGGTGGAAAGCTCTAGGGTTATAGTTTTGCGGAAAGCAAAGTTTTTCCTACAACAAAGGAATATATTTTATTTAACTACAAGGTTGGTTGATAAAATATTGAGAAGGTAAACCCCCTCTCAATCCCAAATTAAAGTCATTAACAACCCAACAATATTAATTAAGAGTGTTGAGATACATGTGAATACTCAAGTACTAGATACTCAAATTGTCCATAACCGGGGACACGGCTAACCATGATTAGTTTGTACACTCTGCAGAGGTTTGCAGACTTTTCCCCACATGACTCGATCGCCTCCGTTGGATTTCTCGCACTACATGGCGTTTGAGAAACGGATGACCGAGACACAGTCTTTCAGAAACATTAACTCTCTACTCCGGGTAGACCATACCAAGCCTACAAAACCCACTACCTACTGATCTACCTTTTCAAGAGCTTCACGAAACTTCCTCAACTATGCTAGAGCCCATAATAGCTTGTGGCTGCACATGGAAGTTTCTAGCATGAATAATCTCAGTTCCCTTTGAGCCTGGGTGGCGGTCCATAGGAGGATCACACGGATACCCCGGGATTTCCAAAAAATAAAACAGACAACACTGGATTCCTAGGTGCCTCAATCCACCCAGATGTGTATTTAAGTTGCCACCTTAAGTAAACCATTAATTAACAATCTCACATCTTTCATGGATACACTCAAACCCAATCCACGTCTACGAGCATAGCATGGCAATATAAGCAACACGTAGAAGTAACTCCCAAGGGTTTGATAATAAACAGGGCAATAGGTTCTACCTCATAAACTACTTCCCAACCCACAAGTTAAAGACATCCTAATCATGCAATGTTTGAGGATTGAACTAATGCAATGAAAAATGGGTATGGAGAGAGTATGATCAATGTGATACTTGCCTTGCTGACGATCCGTGAATCCTAGAGACTCGTAGTAACACGCTTCGCACTCCGGGAATTCTATCGCGAACAAACAATAACATACATAAGAAACTAGCAAAGATGCACAAGTAAAACTCCAAATAAAAGAGATTGTCCAGAAAGTTCAACTTAAGAACTCCGGTTTGCAAAAAGAATCAAACCAAACGGAGCAACGAAACTCAAACGGCAAAAGAAAAAAGATCCGTTTACTAATTTGGACTAAGGTAAAATTTTACAGTACCAAAACTTTGTTTAAGTTGATTAAACAGAAAGAGGGTCTCGAGACGAAACTCTAGGTGTTTGAATCACCTGATTCCGACTATCGAGCGCGAAGAAAAATAGAATCTAAGATCGGATCAGAAATCGCGACTGAAAAATAATCGCGGATAAATCCGATAAAAGAAACCTGACGAACAGACTAACGAACGAGCGTTCGTTATCTGTAACTAACGGAAGAAAACCGTTCATTTAAACGAACGTACGGACGAACGTCCGTTAAATAAACGAACCGAGAAAACCGGCGAACCAAATCTAAAAAAACCGATCTAGGTTTCTAAAAAAACCGAACGGCTTTAAAAAACCGGCGGCGACGGTTCGGCGCGGTACCTCGTCGAGGTGGCTCCGTTGAGGCGGGGTTGGGCGGCGTGGCGGCGGCTCTCGGGGTGGCGGGGCGGCAAGCGGCGGCGGCGCTCGGCTGCGGTAGCAGCGAGGCGGGGAGGCGGC
>NC_041387.1:262415521-262585050 GCF_002162155.2 Triticum dicoccoides
TAGAGGAGGTGATGTAGGGCGGATCCCTATGGGGCTGATCTTTCATGTTTGGAGTGGATCCTATGGGGAATCACGAAGAACGCGCGGAAGAACATGAGGAAGACACGGGGAGGAACGAGAGAAACACTCAACCGACAAGAGATCAATCACACAAGGTCTAGATCATCGAAGCACGAGTAGCACGAGATACAAAGTCAACAAAGGTAAGGATACAAAGGTAACCGATCTTCTCCGTGAGGAGGTCTTGAATCCACGAGGGGATCTTCCCACGAGGGGGTCTTGAATCAGATGGGATCTTCTCCGAGGAGGCCGCGGTCTCTCATGACGAGGAGATCCGATGGATGAGCGAAGCTCTATCTCTAACTTGAGCTAAATCAATGCTAAACCTAACTAGGAGGTGGAGGAGTATATATAGTCTAGGGCCACAAAGGGGTAAGTGAAGGGGTACATGGGCTGCGGCCCAACACATGGCAGCGCACAAGCATCGGACGTCCGACAGGTACCGGACGTCCGGTGGCTCGCGAGGGTCCGGTCATTCGGTGCATGTCGGACGTCCGGCGTTTTGGCTCTGGACAGGTTGTGTCGAACGTCCGGTCGGCGTCGGTCGTCCGGGCGCTGG
The DNA here is from genome assembly GCF_002162155.2 of Triticum dicoccoides. Taxonomy (NCBI): domain Eukaryota; kingdom Viridiplantae; phylum Streptophyta; class Magnoliopsida; order Poales; family Poaceae; genus Triticum; species Triticum dicoccoides. The sequence goes on from NC_041387.1 coordinate 262,416,141, forward strand.
AGAGTGTCGGACGTCCGGTGTATGGCGGTCGTCCGGGTGCTGGGAGTCGTCGGACGTCCGGTGGCTCCGGTCGTCCGTGGATTCGGCTCGGGTCCTCAGGGGCCAGACGTCCGGGCTGGGCCGGTCGTCTGGTGGCTGTATCTTCCCGCAGCTTCTTCTCTGGGTCCTTGTACTTGGCGTCCTCGCTAGTTGTTCCATTGGATGTGGTGGCTTCGTGGCTTTCCTCCAAGTACCTGATCATGCATAGAACACACGTTGGAGGTAGTAGCCATATCTCACACGTAGTAAGTGATGGTTCGAAGAGGAGCGAGTTCACCTTGTGTCCAATGGCATATGTTCGAGGTCTCGTCATATGTCCACTTGGGGCTTGGGGAGTAGTGGGAGTGTACATGGGGATGAACGTGGGATGCTCCGCATCATCTCCCCCCCCCCCTTGGGAAAGATCCGACCTCGGATCGTGATCCTCATGACCATGGAAACGGTTGTCGTGGACGGACTTTTAGTTGGACATCGATGAAGGCATTGCGCAATCCAAGTAGTCCAAGGTGTCGCCGGAGTGAGAGACATGCAAAAAGAGCAAACACAAGCAACACTCAGAAATACAAAGGTTAGCACACACAAAGTGTCCATCATGCCAGAATGAGTCCATGCGGCAAGATTGGTCGTGACAAAGCGCATGAAGCTTATCAAGATGATCTATAATGAGATGTAAAGCATTCATGGGAGGAAATGCAATCATTGTGCACACAAATGTGTTGTAAATATGATCAATGCAACCATGGTGCAAAATGATGTCATAGTGAGACGGTTTATCAATAGCATGAACATGGCAATGGATGCTCAATATGTGTAAGCTAACATGCAATTGATGGTGGACAATATGATAATGATGTATGAATATGCCATCAAGGTAGATCACAACAAATTTGCTAAGGAAGTGAACAAGCTCATATATCATGGATGACATGGAAATAGATGCAACAAGACAAGCATAATGTGAGTCAATCCATGCATGGGGTGCAAACTTGTGGTGAGTATGATATGTCCATCGAGCATGACATGTATGAGCACAATCAACAAATATGGAGGTGTTGGTGTACCAAAGCTCAATGTCGAGGCATGAGTGGAGTTCCGAAGGTGCATCTAATAAGTGCGAGCGCTCCTCGAAAGTCCATGTAGCCAATCTCCAATGTCGCTCCTCCGTTCACGAGATGTATCATGTAGACAACAAGAAGGAAACAACAATGAAAGAGTGACCCATCCAATATGCGTATTTGAGGATTGCTCAAAGAGAAGGAGTTCACCTCAAGAATGTTCCCGAAGATGTTGGAGTAGCTATATCTCACACGTAGAAAGTGATGGTTCGGAGAGGAGCGAGTTCACCTTGTGTCCAATGGCGTATGTTCGAGGTCTCGTCATATGTCCACTTGGGGCTTGGGGAGTAGTGGGAGTGTACATGGGGATGAACGTGGGATGCTCCGCATTAGGAGGGGCCAAGGCGCGGTGGAGGTGGAGTCCGGCTCGGACTCCGGTCCGAGCGGCGGCGGGGCGGGTGCGTGCGCGCGCGGGAGGCGGCGGCGGCGGGGCCGGCCTGCTCGGCTGGGCCTTAGGCCCAGTCGGGCAGCGAAAGTTTTTTTTAAGTAATTTCGCCAGTAGAAAAATAAATCATATAAAATAAAATTAAAAATTAAAAATGCCAAAACAAATTTTCACCATCTAAATAAAATATTTAGAACGAGATGAACATTTTCTTGGCCCTAAAATGCAATTTTAAAAACGTGCATATTTTTCTAATGCAAATAAAATCCAAATAAACTCAAATAAAATCTAACAAATGATTTTAACATTTTTTTCTCCAATATTTCAATTGTTTTTGAGAAGTCTTATTATCTCCTCTCATATATTTTTATAAGAAATATTTTTCGGAGAGAAAAATAATTAAAATCATAAATCCTCGTTTCACTATTTGATACAAAATCAAATATGAAAAATCGGGAAATCCCCAACTCTCTCCAAGGGTCCTTGAGTTGCTTAGGATTTCGAGGATTTCGGAATGGAAATGCAATAAAATATGATATGCATGGATGATCTAGGTATAACATTCCAAATTGAAAATTTGGGATGTTACAAGTTGCTTGTAGTAGGAGTAAGACGACTTGAACTTGCCGAAGTTTTCTTGTAACTTGACTTGTCGTCGTTGCTTGGAGAAGGCTTGGTTGATGTCAAAGTTGGAGTAGTTGTTGAAGCTTGGTTATTGGATAAGCCGTAGGTCTTGGATGAGTACTTGGCGTAATTAAAGTCATCTTGCACTTGACGTTCTGCCTTTGTAGCTTGATGCACGAGCTCAATGAGGTTGGAGTAGGGTTGGAAGTTGGTGATCTTCTTGATGGGATGATTGAGTCCATTCAAGAATCGTGCCATTGTTTTCTCATCATCTTCCGTGACATTGGCTCGAATCATGGCTATCTCCATTTCCTTGTAGTATTCTTCAACACTCTTTGTTCCTTGCTTGAGGAGTTGTAGCTTCTTGAAGAGATCGCGGTTGTAGTAGGTTGGCACAAAACGTGCTCGCATGACTTCGTTCATTTGAGCCCAAGTGGTGATTGGAGGTTCACCTCTTGCTTGTCGGCGCTCAAGGACTTGTTCCCACCATATGAGCACATAGTCTTGGAACTCAAGTGATGCCATAGCGATCTTCTTCTCTTCCTCATAGTTGTGCAAACGAAAGATTTTGTCCACCTTCAATGCCCATGAGAGGTATTCTTCGGGATCATTACTTCCATTGAACTTGGGCATCGTGAATTTGAGCTTGCCATAGCGTTGGTCTTCATTGTGTTGTTGGCGATGGTGATGATGACGCCCTTGACGTGGAGGGTAATCATCCTCATGTTGCTCTTGGCGTGGAGGAAGTCCATGATCAACTTGCTCTTGTTGAAGTTGAGGTTGAGGTGGAGCTTGGCGAGCTTGAGAAGGAGCTTGAGGAACTTGACGTTGCACGCGTGGTTGGTAGTTCCTCTCTTGGATTTCTTCTCGAAGGGCTTCCTCTTGATTGCGCCGTTCGCGATTGCGGTTGGCGATGGCTCGACTAGATTCTTGAAGAGCACGTTGTGCCTCAAGAGCTTGCGCTTCTTCTTGTTGTTGTTGAAGACGTTGGGCCTCAGCGTCTTGTACCTCTTGGTGTAGACGCACTCGTTCTTCCTCTTGGCGCCGTAGTCGTTATCGTTCTTGAGCTTGAGAAAAAGAGACTTGGTTTGAGTGAGGACGATTAACTTGCTCATCGACTTGCTCTTGTGAATGCTTGTCATGTAGCGGGTTGCGAGATGCATGACGGTCTTGACGCGTGGCTCGTCGAAGAGTGTTCGATGACGGTGTACTTGAGCCGGAGAAGGAGTCGTCGGAGTGTCGACTTGAGTGGCTCCGTCTTGAGTATGAAGAAGTTGAAGGACGCCAGTTCACCAACAAGGCTCGGATCTCGTCCATTCTTGCATCATTTTCTGGCTTGTGCGCGTCGAGTTTGTTGTCGAAGTAGTCTCGTGTACGTTGCTCGGAGAGTCGCAAGTCGGTGCCGAGGTTGTCGATGCGGTCGTTCATTGCTTGTTGCTCTTGATGCAACCCCCGCTCTCGTCGTCTCCAAGGTTTTGACTCTTCAACATCAACAAGACAAAGACCAAAGATGCCATATCTTGTACACCAAGGCAGGCATCAATGGAAGGCCCGTGAAGGTCCTCATCGATGGAGGGAGTTTCCATAACTTGGCGACTGAAGAGCTATGTTCCAAGCTCCAATTGGTCAAGACGAAGCACCCGCATGCCTACAAGGTCCAATGGCTAAGCGACGCCGACACTATCCAAGTTGAGCATATGGTTCAAGTTTCCTTCAAGATTGGAGCATATCAAGACACTTTGAAGTGTGATGTCGTCCCGATGTCCGTTTGCCACCTCCTTCTTGGACGTCCATGGCAATTTGACCGAGGCGTCATCCACAATGGGCGTACCAATCACTATAACTTCAAGATGAAGGGAAAGGAGTACATGCTATGACCTATATCTCCAAATCAAGTGATCATCGACAAGCAAGCCACCCTTCATGGAGAGAATAGTGAGCGAGCAAACCACCAAAAAGAGAGTGGGCACCACAAGCCAAAATCGAGTGCCTCCACGATGAGCGACAATAAAAACTTAGTCCTATTTGCTACCAAACATGAGAGGAGAGAAGTGTGTGAGAACCCATCAAGTGGTATGCACTATGTCCTCTTGTGCAAGGACGAGGCAACTACAACTAACACCTCACAATCTACCTTTAGTGTTGTCTTCTCTTTTTTAGAAATTCCAAGATGTTTCCCCGATGAGCTACCTCCAGGAATACCACCTCTACGAGGCATCGGACACCGAATCAGCATCATACCCTGAGCACCCCTTCCTAACAAAGCACCCTACCGCGTCAACCCAGAGGAAACAAAGGAGATCCAACGGCAAGTACAACAGCTCATTAACAATGGCCATGTATGAGAAAGCTTGAGCCCATGTGTCGTACTGGTAATGCTTGTTCGTGAGAAAGATGGCACCTATCGCATGTGTTCCGATTGTCGTCCCATCAATGCTATCACCGATAGATATATTTACCCCATTCCATGCTTAGATGATATGCTAGATGAGCTTAGCGGAGCCACCATTTTCTCTAAGATTGATCTTAAGAGTGGCTATTACAAAATCCGTATACAAGAAGGTGACGAATGGAAAACCGCATTTAAGACCAAATTTGGCTTATATGAACGGCTTGTTATGCCAATGGGTTTATCCGAAGCACCCGGTACTTTCATGTGAGTCATGCATTTTGTTCTTAGGTCATACATTGGTGTATTTGTTATGTTATATTTTGATGATATCATTTTCTTTAGCAAATCCCTCAAAGATCATGTCACCCATCTAAGAACTGTTTTGCAAACCCTTAGGAAAGAGCTCCTTTATGCTAATATGGACAAATGCCTTTTTGGTGTTGATAAGCTTTTTTTCCTGGGTTTTGTAGTATCTTCTAAGGGTGTTCATGTAGATGAATCTAAGATCAATGCAATTAAAACTTGGCCACAACCAACCAAATTGCAACAAGTGCAAAGTTTCCTTGGCCTAGTCGGTTTCTATCGTAGATTCGTTAAGGATTTTAGCACCATTGCTTATCCTTTACATGCTTTGAGTAAGAAGAATGCACCTTTTGTTTGGGGACCATCCCAAGATACCGCATTCAGTGAGCTTAAGAATTTGCTTACACATGCTCCTTTGCTTGCATTTGCAAATTTTGATAAATCGTTTAAGATGCATTGCGATGCTAGTGGGTACGGAATAGGAGGTGTGTTGATGCAAGAGAAGCACCCCATAGCTTATTTTGGGGAGAATCTTTCCGGAGCGCAACTCAATTATCTCATATATGACAAAGAGATTTATGCTTTAGTGCGAGTTTTGCGTGAGTGGGAATATTATCTTCACCCTCACGAATTCATCATCCATACCGACCATGAAACTATCAAGTATCTTAAGGGTCAAACTAAGTTGAACAAGCGTCATGCTAAGTAGAGTGAATTCATATAGTCTTTTCCTTATGTCATCAAGTACCTTAAGGGCAAAGAAAATGTTGTGGCGGATGCGCTTTCTCGCAAATGCATGCGTGTTACTAAACTTGAATTGAATCTCATTAGCTTTGAGCACATAAAAGACTTCTATGCGCATGATCCTACTTTTGCTATTCCATATGCCAAATGTTTGACGCATACATCTTGGGAATGCTATTACCTCAAGGATGGTTATCTTATGAGAGATAACAAACTATGTATCCCCGTGTCTTCTCTTCATTTGTTACTTTTGTAAGAGGCTCATGGAGGAGGACTAATGGGACACTTTGGACGCCAGAAGGCATTCACCATGCTCTCCAAGAACTACTTTTGGCCCAAGATGTTCTGCGATGTCTCACGCTTCACCAATCGATGCTCGACATGTCACAAAGCTAAGTCAAAAACTCAATTCCACAGTCTTTATATGCCACTTTCGATCCCATATCACCCATGGAAACATATTAGCATGGATTTTGTGCTTGGTTTGCCTAGAACTAGAATGGCAAAGATTTCGTGTTTATTGTTGTGGACCGATTCTCTAAGATGGCTCATTTCATCCCATGCAACAAGATAGACGATGCTTCACATTTTGCAAATCTTTTTTGTAGGGAAATTTTGCATTTCCATGGAGTGCCAAAGACGATTTTCTTGGACCGCGACGTCAAGTTCTTGAGTTACTTTTGGAAGACACTATGCGCCAAGCTCGGAATCAAGCTCTTGTTTTCTTCGGCATACCATCCTCAAAACGACGGCCAAATGGAGGTGACAAACTGTACGCTCTCCACTCTACTACATGTGTTGGTCAAGAGGAACATCAAGGAGTGGGAGGAGTGTCTACCCACCGCCGAGTATGCCTACAACCGAGCAAGACATTCGACTACCGGCAAGTCCCCCTCCGAGGTCGTCTACGGTTTCAACCCATTGCCCCATTGGACTATCTCCCTTCACCGCTACAAGAGCGCATCAACATGGACGCGAGTGCATGAGTGACCTACCTCAAGAAGATGCATGATGATACAAGACACACCATCGAGCGCCAAGTACAATGATTGGCAACCAAGCTCAACATCAACAAGCAACCAATGATATTTGACGTTGGAGATCTCGTGTAGCTACACCTTCACAAGGAACAATTCCTCAATGAACGCAAGTCCAAGCTTCTACCTCGAGACGATGGACCATTCAAGGTGCTAGCATGCTACAACAATAGTGCATACAAGATCGATCTACCACGCGACAAGTACAACGTGAGCAATGTCTTCAACATCAAGGATATCTCTCCTTACCATGGTGATGAGGCTTTCGATCCGAGGTCGGATCTTTCCCAATGGGGGGGGAGATGATGCGGAACATCCTACGGTCATCCCCATGGAGCATACTACATCTCCCATGACACCACTTGGACCAATGACGAGAGCTCATGTGAGAGTGATACGTCTCCAATGTATCTACTTCTCCAAACACTTTTGCCCTTGTTTTGGACTCTAACTTGCATGATTTGAATGAAACTAACCCGGAATGACGCTGTTTTCAGCAGAACTGCCATGATGTTGTTTTACATGTAGAAAAGAAAAGTTCTCGGAATGTCCTGAAAATCCATGGAGCGACTTTTTGGAAAATATAAAAAATATTGGCGAAAGAATCAAGACCAGGGGGCCCACACCCTGTCCACGAGACAGGGGGGCGCGCCCCCTCCCCCTGGGCGTGCCCCCCTATCTCGTGGGCCCCCTGGACCTCCACCGACCTCAACTCCAACTCCATATATTCACATTAGGGGAGAAAAAAATAGAGAGAAAGTTTCGTCGTGTTTACGAGACGAAGCCACCGCCAAGCCCTAATCTCTCATGGGAGGGCTTATCTGTAGTCCGTTTGGGGAGCCACCGCCAAGCCCTAATCCCGCCATGAATATTTGTGTGTTCTTGATCCTATCTTGCAAGTCTATAGTCACCTATTATGTGTTATGATCCGACAACCCCGAAGTGACAATAATCGGGATACTTCTCGGTGATGACCATAGTTTGACGAGTTCATGTATTCAATATGTGTTAATGCTTTGTTTCGGTTCTCTATTAAAAGGAGGCCTTAATATCCCTTAGTTTCCACTAGGACCCCGCTGTCACGGGAGGGTAGGACAAAAGATGTCATGCAAGTTCTTTTCCATAAGCACGTATGACTATTTACGGAATACATGCCTACATTACATTGATGAACTGGAGCTAGTTCTATGTCACCCTATGTTATAGCTATTACATGAGAAATCGCATCCGGGATAATTATCCATCACTGATCCATTGCCTATGAGCTTTTCACATATTGTTCTTCGCTTATTTACTTTTCCGTTGCTACTGTTACAATCACTACAAAACCCAAAAACATTAATTTTTGCCACCGTTACCTTTATTATCATACTACTTTGCTACTAAATACTTTGCTGCAGATACTAAGTTATCCAGGTGTGGTTGAATTGACAACTCAACTGCTAATACTCAAGAATATTCTTTGGCTTCCCTTGTGTCGAATCAATAAATTTGGGTTGAATACTTTACCCTCAAAAGCTATTGCGATCCCCTACACTTGTGGATTATCAAGACTAATTTCTGGCGCCGTTGCTGGGGAGCATAGCTCTATTCTCTGAGTCACTTGGGATTTATATCTGTTGATCATTATGAAGAACTTGAAAGACGACACACCTACTATTTTGCCCTCAACTACGAGGGGAGGTAAGGAACTGCCATCTAGCTCTGCACTAGATTCTCCTTCCGTTATTAGTAAGCTTGCGACACCTAAACCTGCTACTGCTATGAATTCTGATATGTTGCATGTTATTGATGATGCCACTTCTGCTATGCATGATGAAACTACTTCTGAGCGTGATACTACTTCGCCATTAGGTGAATTTCTCTATGAACAACTTGCTAGAGTTTGGGGGAATGAAATTATTGAAGATGCTATTATTGATGATAGTGATGATGAAAGTTCTCCTAATGATTATGAATTGCCTGTTGTTCCTGAGGGTTATATTATGAATGAAGAAGCTGCTAGAGCTATCTTTGCTTGCAATGATAGATATGATCTTAAGAAATTATTAGCTAAATGGAAGCAGTAGTCTCTTAATGCTAGAATGAAACCAGACCCTGCTTTTGCTACTTCACGTATCTGTGTTACTGATAAGGTGATGTAGGGTAGAACCCTAGGAGGACCTTTTCACACTTGGAGGGGAAAAAAGGAGAGAAACCACAAGAACAACAAGAACACAAAGATGAACACAAGAGGTAATCACTCCAACAATTCCCGATTACACATCCACTAGGGTAACAACACAAGATCCACAAGTCACAAACACAATCAAAGGAAAGATACAATGGCAAAGTTCATCCCAAATCCAAAGGAAGAGGGGTCTTGAAGGTAGTCTTCTCCCAATGGAGGTCTTGAAATCCTCAAGGATTCTTCCCTATGGGGTCTTGATCCTCAAAGAGGGAAGGTAATGGAGAAAAGCTCACCGAGATCTCATCTAATACATTGCTAACCCTAAACATGGCCCTAGGTATGGAATATATAGCCTTGGGGTCGAAGGAGAAGAAGGGGAGCCGAAGATGCAATCTCAACCGGCCATCCTAGGAGGCCCGTGCGCACGGGGTAAGTTGGGCCCGTGCACACGGGGGTCCCGTGGGCACGGTACATGCCCGTGCACACGGGGTGCTCCAGTGTCAGTTTCCTATGTAGTCCGTGGGCACGGGGTCTTGAGGGCCCATGCACGCGGGGTCGCCTGGAGCCTCCTGTGTTGCTGCTTTTCTCCTTGTTCTTGGTCCACACGGCCTTGGGGTGGTCCTCCTTCTCCTTGGTGATGCTCCTGAGCTTCTTGGTGATGTTCCTCTTCATAGCTAAGGAGGCACAACATATTTTGGTGAGGTAGTAGACATGTTCCATTTGTGTCCATATGCAAGTCTAGTAGGAAGGAGTTCACCTCGGTTTCCAAAGAACGTGCTCTTGCTCTTGTCATGGGTCCTCTTGGTGTTGGATGTGTCGATGTAGACTCCATGCGGATGATGGAAGGACGCTCCGTGTCATCTCCCCTCCCTTGGGAAAGATCCGACCTCGGATCAAGATCTTCATCACCATGGAATGGCAAGAGGTCTTTGACGTTGAAGTTGTCGTTCACGTTGTACTTTTCTCGTGGGAGTTCAATCTTGTAGGCGTTGTCGTTGTAGCATGCTACCACCTTGAATGGTCCATCGGCTCGAGGGAGAAGTTTTGGACTTGCGTTCCTTGGGGAAGCGGTCCTTGCGTGGGTGTAGCCACACGAGATCACCTATGTTGAAGATCATGGGTTGCTTGTTGACGTTGAGCTTGGTCGCTAGGCGATGTACTTGGCGCTCGATGATGTTCCTTGTATCTTCATGCATCTTCTTGATGTAGCTTGCTCGCGCACTCGCATCCATGTTGGTGCGCTATTGTAGAGGAAGAGGTAGAATGTCCAAAGGGGACAACGGGTTGAAGCCGTAGACGATCTCGAAGGGGGACTTGCCGGTAGTCGAATGTCTTGCACGGTTGTAGGCGCACTCGGCGATGGGTAGACACGCCTCCCACTCCTTGATGTTCTTCTTGATCAACACGCGAAGTAGAGTGGATAGTGTACGATTCATCACCTCCGTTTGGTCGTTCGTTTGAGGATGGTATGCGGATGAGAACAAGAGCTTGATTCCGAGCTTGGCGCATAGTGTCTTCCAAAAGTAACTTAAGAACTTGACGTCACTTTCGGAGACGATTGTCTTTGGTACTCCATAGAGACGCAAGATTTCCCTACAAAAGAGATTGGCAACATGTGAAGCATCGTCTATTTTGTTGCAAGGAATGAAATGTGCCATCTTAGAAAATTGGTCCACAACAACAAATACGGAATCCTTTCCATTTTGAGTTCTAGGCAAACCAAGTACAAAATCCATGCTAATGTCTTCCCAAGGTTGATAAGGGATAGGAAGGGGCATGTAAAGACCATGAGATTGTGCTTTAGACTTATCTTTGTCACATGTTGAGCATCTTGTGGTGAAGCGTGAGACGTCGTGGAACATCTTGGGCCAAAAGTAGTTCTTGGAGAGCGTGGCGAAAGTCTTGTCGCGTCCAAAGTGTCCCATGAGTCCGCCTCCATGAGCCTCTTGCAAAAGGAGCAAACGAAGAGAAGACTTGGGAATGCATAGTTTGTTAGCTCTCATAACATAACCATCCTTGATGTAATATTGTTCCCAAGATGTATGCGTCAAACATTTAGCATAATGAGGTGCAAAAGATGGATCATTAGCATACAAGTCTTTTATGTGCTCAAAGCCAATAACATTCAACTCGAGTTTAGTGAAAAACGTGCATATGCGTGAAAGTGCATCCGCAACTACATTTTCCTTACCCTTAATGTACATGATCACATATGGGAAAGATTTAATAAATTCACTCCATTTGGCATGGCGCTTGTTCAACTTAGTTTGACCTTTTAAGTACTTAAGCATTTCATGATTGGTATGGATGACAAACTCATGAGGTCTAAGATAATGTTCCCAAACATGTAGCACACACACTAAAGCATACAATTCTTTGTAATAGATGGGATAGTTAAGTTGAGCACCAAAAAGTTTTTCACTAAAGTATGCAATAGCTCGTTTTTCTTGCATCAAAACTCCGCCAATTCCGGTACCACTCGCATCACAATGAACCTCAAAAGTTTTGTCAAAATTGGGCAAAGCAAGAATCGGAGCATGAGTAATAAAAGACTTGAGCTCATCAAAAGCGGTGGATTGCAAAGATCCCCAAACAAAAGGAGCATTCTTCTTACTCAAAGCATGCAAATGAGCGGCGATAGTGCTAAAATCTTTCACAAAGCGACGATAAAAACCCGCAAGACCAAGAAAACTACGCACTTGTTGCAAATTGGTGGGTTGGGGCCAAGTTTTAATTGCTTCAATTTTAGTTTCATCAACATGGACACCCTTGGAAGATACAACGAAACCCAAGAAAACCATTGTGTTAACACCAAATGTGATGCAGAGCATCCCTCGCTCATCCCCATGGACGTATCTACATCTCCCTCAACACCACTTGGACCCATGACAAGAGCTAGAGCAAAGGCTATTGAAGATAAGGTGAACTCGCTCCTTTTCGAACTCCCTCTTGCTACTCACGAGACATGGCTACTACCTCATATGGACACTCTGTGTGTGATCAGGTACCTAGAGGGGAGCCACGCGACAGCTACACCCAATTGCCAAGGTGGCAAGGACGTCAAGCACGGACATCAAGAAGAAAGGCTGTTTGTGAAGCTACAGGCACGGGACGACTGGCCGGCCCCGGACATCCGAGCCCTGGGAGACGCTACAGCGAGGGAAGGAAGACAGGACAGAGCTACAGGCCACAGACGACCGGCCCTTCCCGGACGTTCGCCAGTTGGGCACCCGAGAGGAAATTAACGGAAGACCGAAGCCACCGGACGACCTGCTGACCGGGACCAGAGCCAAATTTACGGAAGTCCGACAGCCCCCAGATGTCCGGACCGTTCTGAAGCCCCGGACGTCCGACGCCTTCCGGACGTCCGACACCTGAGTGCTGATTTCGTGTTGGGCCGCAGCCCATGTACCTCTTTGCCCCCTAGACTATATATACTCTTTCGTCCCCACCTTTCTTGGGGAGCATTGGTTTAGCTCATATTTGTGTGAGAGCCTTGCTCATCCACTTGGATACTTCTCCTCGGAGTTCACGACCTCTTCGGAGAAGATCCGCCAAGCGGATTCAAGACCGCTTTCTAGGGAAGACCACCAAGACCTCCTCACGGAGAAGAACAGTTCCTTTGTATCCTTACCTTTGTTGATTGTGGATCATGCGTTACTCTTTGTTTTCGGTGATCTAGCACTTGTGTGATTGATTGCTTGTCGGTTTAGTGATTCTCTCTCGTTTTCCCCGTGTTCTCCCCTTGTGCTTCCGCGTGTTCTTCATGATTCCCCGTAGGATCCACTCCAAACGTGAAAGATCGTCACTATAGGGTTCCGCCCCGTTGGTATCATGAGCCACGTTGATCACGTTTTTGGAGCCCCTACCCCGTGTTTTCTAGCTTGATTTTGTTGTTTTCGTCCTAAATCCAAAAATCCCCACCAAAAATAGCCCCAATTTTTTTGTGATTTGTTGGTGAGTTGAGATTTTGTTGGATTTGGTTCATGGATTTGAGTTGCTACATGTGGATCTAGCTTTCCCCACCCTCCCCACCCTTTTCCATCCACCAATCCGCTCGATTTCGACCTCACCATCTCCATCCACCCCGAAATCACGCAGTTCATCCCGTGCCAGAATTTCGCCCAGGCACCGGACGACTGGACCCTACCGGACGTCCGACGACCGGACGATCGTAAAAACCGGACATCCGTCAAACTCTAACGAAACTGAAATTTTCAGTTCGGCCACCACCACATCCCCACCTTCCACCACATCTTCCAAACCCACATACACCACCATCCTCCCCAATACCTCCGATAACGATGTGAACACATTTTGGTCCTTGAGATTTTGAGTTGTGGCTCCTGTGTCCTATTGTGTTTCGGCTATTTAGGTACGGTTGGACTTCATCATCACCACAGCTCATCTTCGCAAGGGTCTCATCATCGCCAAGGACGGTAACTTTGACGGCATCTTTGTCATACCTTGCAATTGCATTGATACCCCACATGGCCTTACTTTTGCGTAGGTTACCCATCGAGACTAGCCATTGAGTATTGCCGGCAACGTGACTTGTGCACATTAGTGATCATACTCCATATCATACATACAATACCATCGTGGTGCATATCTTAGCATCAACTTGTGTGTCACAAAGTTGTCACCGCATACACAATTGTTATCTTGGTTCGTGAAGTTTTGCATGAGAAAAGATCTCAAAAGTGAAAGAGCCACCCAAGCTTTTAAGCAAAGAGGAAAGATAAGCAAAGAGCATATGAGCAAGAACCATAGCATCATACAACATTAAGATTGTCATATAAGATCATCTTGGATCATAGCACCGAAATACCATACATATAGCATACTTAGGATAGAGATTGTTGCATTTTTGCCTAGTAGGTTGTGCACAAGTTCCGTATCCGCCTATTGTGCAATCGTGCTAGCGTCTCTCTAGTATTGTGCAACAAGAGCATTTTCGTGGATTCCACATTTTGGCTCACTTTTGGTTTGCACAATCCCATCTATCTATTTTGCGTGTGTGTTCCCGTGTTCCACTATTTCACTTGGTCTACTTGTTGCATTTGCAAATTTGTGAATCATTTCCAACATTATTGAAGCTCACTTACTATTGCATCAAATTTTACGCTACCATCCTAACCAAGCTCCACCATAAGCTTTTACTTGTGTAGGTGTGAGAACCGACAAGAATTGGTACCAAGAGTGCTATTTCATTGGTACCAAGAGTGCTATTTCATTGTCCGCATTGAACTTGATTCATCATCAACATCGGTCAAAGGTACATTGGTATTAGTTCTTCTCCTTCTACCACTCACATTTTGCTTGGAATGATGGATAGGCCAAGTACTTCTACCAACCCACTCTTCATCGAGCAAGACGACGACATGTCATCATACGTCACCAAGAGCCACCTCTTTGGTGCACAACGAGCGTTACATCAAGAGCAACAAGCAATGAACGACCGCATCGACAACCTCGCCACTGACTTGCGACTCTCCAAGCAACGTACACGAGATTACTTCGACAACAAGCTCGACGCGCACAAGCAAGAGAACGATGCAAGAATGGACGAGATACGGGCCTTTTTGGTCAACCGGCCTCCTTCTACATCGTCATACTCAAGACGGAGCCACTCAAGTCGACACTCCGATGACTCCTTCTCCGGCTCAAGTACACCGTCATCAAACACTCTTCGACAAGCCGCACGTCAAGACCGTCATGCATCTCACAACCCACTCCACGCCAAGCATTCACAAGAGCAAGCCGATGAGCAAGTCCCTCGTCCTCAATCAAATCAAGTCGCCTTTGCCCAGGCTCAAGAATGACAACGTCTTTGTCGCCACGAAGAAGAAGAACGAGCACATCTACACCAAGAGAAACAAGACGCTGAGGCTCAACGTCTTCAACAACAACAACGAGAAGCACAAGCTCTTGAGGAGGAATGTGCCCTTCAAGAATCAAGTCGAGCCATCGCCAACCGCAATCACGAATGACGCAATCAAGAGGAAGCCCTTCGAGAAGAAATCCAAGAGAGGAACTACCATCCGCGTGTCCAACGTCAAGCTCCACAAGCTCCTTCACAAGTGATAGAGGCAAAGGTGTCCCGTCTTTCGATGAGATGATGGGTATCGCTTTGGTGGAAGTCGACTTTGACGATCCGACTACGAACGTGCGAGGACGTCGCGCCTTATCAATCGCTAAACCAACTCCGAGAGGTTATTGACCACGTCGGAGCACGATCAACCTGACCATGAGGGTCTGTTTCCTGCGAGCAAACGAAGAACAAGCAAGAAACTGAGATTGCAATCTGGATATTGTGAATATAAGATGAAAGCTTTATTGTTCAAGGTGGGGTTCTGTGACGCCTTTGTCTGGTCGTTGAACACAAACGAAGTACGCAAAGTTGCAGCTATGGCGAACTTTAATCTAAACAAAACCCAAAGTCTAAACAGTGCCCTAAGGGCTGTATATATGGAGGAAGAGAGGGGGAATTTCGTGGCCCTTGGTGGAGGGGTCCGAAATCAACCCTATCTCTTGTTTCCCCACACATACGGACTCTAAAAATAGCCTATACTTATGTATTTTGAAATTACATGGGCCTGGCCCAATAAAAAGGTGACGTAGCACCTACAATAGCCTCTGGACGAAATTTATGAAGTGACATCTTGTATATTTCGTCCAAGGCTTCATGCACTCGTTATGGTGGCTTCAAAGACCTGAAATCATCACTTGTAACTCCGTTCTTGTTCCCCTTGCGCATCCATCATCTCCTTGCTTGTTCTTGCTCCAATGTTCAGCCTTCTCCAAGCTTGGCCCTTCATTTGTAAGCGAAACAAATGTATCCAATTTAGGCAGCATCATATTCTCATGAACATTAGAATCATTACCAAGCAACTAAAGTACCTGGTAATTTAGTTGGCGTGTGCGAGCTCTAGTAATTGGTCCAGTATGTATAGCAGCAGGGGCTGTGGGTGTAACAATCGTATTGATGTCCTCATCATCCTCCCCTTCTTGAAATGAAGTCGTCCTCGACGGAAGCTCATCTTCCTCACCCAAATAAGGCTTCAAATCTGTAATGTTAAAAGTGGGAATAACCCCAAAATCTACAGGCAGCTCAAGTTTATATGCATTATCATTTATTTTCTCTAACACCTTAAAGGGACCATCAGCACGTGGCATGAGCTTTGATTTGCGCAAATCAGGAAATCTATCCTTACGCAAATGTAACCAAACAAGATCTCCAGGTGCAAACACAACATGTTTTCTACCCTTATCTCCAGCAACTTTATATTTGGCATTCATACGCTCAATGTTTTCCTTAGTTAACTCATGCATTTTTAAAATCAATTCAGCACGTTGTTTAGCATCAAAATTAACCTTCTCCGAAGATGGAAGAGGGAACAAATCAATAGGTGCACGAGGTAGGAAACCATACAGAACTTCAAAAGGGCACATCTTACTAGTAGAATGCAATGAACGATTATAAGCAAATTCAATATGAGGCAAGCATTCCACCCACATTTTCTTATTAGTCTTCAAAACAGCCCTAAGCATAGTAGACAATGTTGTATTGACTACTTCAGTTTGTCCATCTGTTTGGAGGTGACAAGTAGTACTAAAAAGCAGTTTAGTCCCCAACTTAGCCCATAAACATCTCCAAAAGTGGCTAAGAAATTTAGTATCACGATCTAAAACAATAGTAGTTGGCACACCATGCAAGCGAATAATTTCACGAAAGAAAAAATCAGCAACATTAACAGCATCATCGCTTTTATTACATGGTATAAAGTGTGCCATTTTTGAGAATCTATCCACGACAACAAATATGCTATCCCTCCCCTTCTTTGTTCGAGGTAAACCTAAAACAAAGTCCATAGATATATCCTCCCAAGGAACACTAGGTACAGGCAAAGGCATATATAAACCATGAGGATTGAGTCGTGACTTAGCTTTTTGACATGTAGTGCAGCGAGCAATAAGACGCTCAACATCCCTTCTCATCTTTGGCCAAAAGAAATGTGTAGCAAGTACGTCCTCTGTCTTCTTCACGCCAAAGTGTCCCATTAATCCTCCTCCATGCGCCTCCTGCAACAACAAAAGACGAACAGAGCTAGCTGGAATGCATAGCTTGTTAGCATGAAACACAAATCCATCGTTAACGACGAACTTGTTCCACATTCTTCCTTCTTTACAATTCTGCATTACATGTTTAAAATCAGCATCATGCACATATTGATCTTTGATGGTCTCCAAACCAAATATTTTGAAGTCAAGTTGTGAAAGCATAGTATAGCGACGAGACAATGCATCAGCAATAACATTTTCTTTTCCCTTCTTGTGTTTAATGACATAAGGGAAAGTCTCAATGAATTCAACCCATTTAGCATGTCTACGATTCAGTTTAGCTTGACTTTTAATATGTTTCAAAGATTCATGATCAGAATGTATAACAAATTCTTTGGGCCATAAATAATGTTGCCATGTTTCTAAAGTCCGAACAAGAGCATATAATTCTTTATCATAAGTAGAATAATTCAGACTAGGCACACTCAATTTTATAGAAAAATATGCAACATGTTTGCCATCTTGTAATAACACACCTCCTAATCCAATTCCACTAGCATCACATTCAAGCTCAAAAGTCTTATTAAAATCAGGAAGTTGGAGTAAAGGAGCATGTGTCCACTTATCTTTCAATACCGTGAAGGCTTCTTCCTGTGCGGTACCCCAAAGAAAAGGCACATCTTTCTTTGTAAGCTCATTGAGAGGTGTATTAATGGTGCTGAAATCTCTCACAAAACGCCTATAGAATCTAGCGAGGCCAAGAAAACTCCTCACTTGTGTCACCGTTTTGGGCTGTGGCGAACTCTCAATAGCGTCAATCTTGGCTTTATCAACTTCAATTCCCTGTGGAGTAACAACATAGCCAAGAAAAGATACTCGGTCGGTGCAAAAGGTGCACTTCCCAAGGTTACCAAACAAACGTGCATCACGTAGAGCAATAAAAACAGCACGTAAATGTTCCAAATGTTCTTCCAAAGATCTGCTATAAATCAATATGTCATCAAAGTAAACTACCACAAATCATCCAATGAAAGCATGTAAAACTTTGTTCATTAATCTCATGAAAGTACTAGGTGCATTAGTTAACCCAAAAGGCATGACTAACCACTCATATAATCCGAACTTAGTTTTAAATGCTGTTTTCCATTCATCTCCCAATTTCATACGAATTTGATGGTATCCACTATGCAAATCAACTTTGGAGAATATTGTAGAGCCACTCAATTCATCAAGCATTTCATCTAGCCTAAGAATAGGATGACGATAACGAATAGTAATATTATTAATGCCTCTACAATCAAGACACATACGTGATGTACCATCCTTTTTCGGCACTAGAATAATAGGAACAGCACAAGGACTAAGGGATTCGCGTATATAACCTTTGTCGAGAAGCTCTTGTACTTGACGCATAATCTCCTTCGTCTCCTTTGGATTGGTACGGTATGGCGCACGGTTTGGCAGTGAAGCACCGGGAATTAAGTCAATCTGATGCTCAATCCCTCGAATAGGCGGTAATCCTGGTGGCACGTCTTGTGGAAAGACGTCAGCGAACTCCTGCAAAATGTTAGTGACAGCAGGAGGAAAAGAGGAAGGCACGTCCTCTAATGAAAATAATGCCTCTTTGCACACAAAAGCATAGCAAACAGATTTGCTGAAATCTAGCTCATCAATATCAGACTTGGTGGCAAATAAACATGCACTTTTCAATTTAATTTCAGAAGCAACACTATATGGTTTATTATTAGGCTTCATTTGTTGCTCAAATTCTTTTGCCACAATCTTATTTTCACAATTATTCTTCTCCTGTTTTGCTTTATTAGCTCTATTAATATCATCTTTCAAAATAGAATCAAGAGTCGTAGGAAGCAAAGTAATATTTTTATCCTTATGAACAAGAGTATACTGATTGTTTCTACCATGGTGTAAAGAATTTTTATCAAATTTCCATGGTCCACCAAGTAATAAGCAACATGCTTCCATAGGTACCACATCACAATCAACACAATCAGCATATGTAGAGATACTAAAATGCACACGAACAGTACGTGTTACCTTAATCTTGCCGCTGTTATTGAACCATTGGATGTAGTAAGGATGTGGATGTGGTCTTGTGGTGAGAGAAAGCTTCTCCACCATCTCCATGCTAGCCAAGTTGTTGCAGCTACCTCCGTCTATGATGATGCACACAGAACGTTCCTTCACAACTCCCTTGGTATGGAACAAATTGTGCCTCTGATTTTGCTCAGCTTGTGTGACCTGCACACTCAAAACACGTTGAGCAACTAAATATTCATACCTGTCAGCAT
Source organism: Triticum dicoccoides (assembly GCF_002162155.2). NCBI lineage: Eukaryota > Viridiplantae > Streptophyta > Magnoliopsida > Poales > Poaceae > Triticum > Triticum dicoccoides. Next base: position 262,435,323 of record NC_041387.1, read on the forward strand.
CTTCAGGAGCCATGTATTGCGTCTCATGATCAGAATCATCTCCACCATGTTCTTCACGTGTAATAAGAGCCAAAGTCTCCTCATCATAGTCACTAGCGGACTCATATCCACCATCCTCGGTAGCAATCATCACACGCTGAGATTTGCATTCTCTCGCATAATGACCTCCTCCCTTACAATGACGAATATCACTTGTGTGCCCTGTTGATGCCATGGAAGAAGAAGAACTCTGTGCAGGCCCGGTAGGTGCGCTCTTGGCAGATAATGGTGGTTGTGCCTGTTTTCTTGTATCACGGCTGGAGGAGGCACCTGATTGAGGTGCTGGTGCAGGTGAAGTAGAAGATGCACACAGTGTCCATGATCAAGGTCGGCCTGCAGAAAAGTTAGTTCATGCCAATGCTTGTCGATCCTGCACTTCACGTTCAACTTTACAAGCAAGATTGAATAAACGAGTGATATTAGTATACTCCTTATAGTCTAGAATGGTCTGAATCTCTCTATTTAATCCACCCAGAAAACGTGCAAGCATAGCTTCATTCTCCTCAACAATACCACATCTAATCATGCCAGTTTGTAATTCCTGATAATATTCTTCTACAGAATTTTTCCCTTGTCTTAAACGCTGCAATTTTTGAAGCAATTCACGCTGATAATATGGTGGAACCCAACGTGTACGCATAGCAGTTTTCAATGCAGCCCAAGTAGTTGGAATAGGATATAATCTACAATGTTCAGACCACCATACACATGCAAAACTAGGGAAAGCACAAACAGCAGTAGCAACCCGTCTCTCCTCGGGATATTGTAAACATGTAAAATGTTGTTCAGTTTCTAACTCCCAAGTAAGATATATATCAAGAACATATCTACCCTCAAATGGTGGAATATTCAATTTCAGTTTAGGAATATGGACATCATCTCGTACCTGAGGTGGTGGTGCAGGCCTACCATTACGAATATATACCTGATGTCGACCTGCTGCTGGTGGTGCTGGTGGCTGCACGTAGTTCTGATTTTGATCAACCTCATCCTCATAATCGCCCGCATACTCATCATCCTCCTGGGTACCAGTAGCAGCAGTAGCACGAGCCAAAGAAGCATCAACAACAGGAACAGTAGCACGCTTCCCTCATCCATACTGATTCAGAAGGAGGCGTTGTTGTTGTTGCAGAGGTGCGATAGGTGCAGGCGGCGGTGGTTGTGGAAAACGCGCGAGCAATTCATTAAACTTGCTATCAAGCTTTGTTTCGAACATCTTCTCAATGCCATCTATCTTCTCCATGGCCTCGTCAAATCTATTTAGCACACCTTGCACCTGTCCACTCATCATTTGGTAAAATTTATCATGTAGCTATTTGTTCGTCAGGTTCTCCCAATCAGTCTCATCGGCTTGTTATCCTGGCATGGTTAGCAGCAATAGAAACACAAAATAATATGATTCTACAAACTACTAGGAAGCGGTGGTGGTGGTGGTGTGTCACAAATCCTTCAAGCAAATCTCAAATTCTTACCAGTTCTTACCCAGCAGCAGGTGGTGATCGGCAACCGTTGTGGTCAAAACTCTCAATGCTTGGATAGAGCGATTACCAGGGAGAATCAAATGCACGACGTAGATGTATGTGGAGCTGGGAAGGCTTATAATATGGTAGCAAAAAGTGTCAGCAATAATCAATTCAGAGATGCAAAGTTGAATAAACGCTCAACGACGGTACTGTGCTGGTCCTAGGCTAGACTGTGCTAGAGACGCGAGCCTAGAACACTAACAAAATCACGGCGCTGCACGTAAACAAGGGAGGAGCACACTCTGAATTTTTTCTCTCTCTTTTTTTGCACTTTTTTTTCTCTTTTTTTTGCTCCGCAACAATTTTTTTTCTTAAAAGTCTACAAATGGTCTAGATACAATTTTTTTTGAAACTGGAGCTATTTTTCTACTGCGGGTAACACGAAAGTTCGGGAGTCCTTCTCTATCACGGCTCGGAGTATGGCGTGATCTGGAAGTCAAAAACAAAGCAACAAATACTGGACTCGGACTAGGACTGGTGGCGGAGATGAATCTGGTTGAACTCGGACTAGTGGCGGAGATGAATCTGGTGGAACTCGGACTGGTGGCAGATATATGTTGCAGGTGGACTCGGACAATGTTCATCCTTGTCCAAGCTAGGCCCTTCATTTGTAAGCAAAACAAATGTATCCAATTTAGGCAGCATCATATTCTCATGAACATTAGAATCATTACCAAGAAATGAAAGTACCTGGTAATTTAGTTGGCGTGCGCGAGCTCTAGTAATTGGTCCAGTATGTATAGCAGCAGGGGCTGTGGGTGTAACAATGGTATTGATGTCCTCATCAATCTCCATCGTATGGCGCAAGGTCCTTGATGTTGAAGATGTCGCTCACGAGGCAAATACAATGTGAGCGACATCTTCAACGTCAAGGACCTTGCGCCATACCATGGAGATTGATAAGGACATCAATACAATTGTTACACCCATAGCCCCTGCTGCTATACATACTGGACCAATTACTAGAGCTCGTGCACGCCAACTAAATTACCAGGTACTTTCGTTTCTTGGTAATGATTCTAATGTTCATGATAATATGATGCTGCCTAAATTGGATACATTTGTTTTGCTTACAAATGAAGGGCCTAGCTTGGAGAAGGATGAACATTGGAGCAAGAACAAGCATGGAGATGATGACATGGACAAGGGGAACAAGAACGGAGTTACAAGTGATGATTTCAGGACTTTGAAGCCACCATAATGGGTGCATGAAGCCTTGGACGAAATATACAAGATGCCACTTCATAAATTTTGTCCCGAGTCTATTCTAGGTGCTGCGTCACCTTATTATTGGGCCAGGCCCATGTAATTTTGAAATACATAAGTATAGGCTATTTTTAGAGTCCGTATGTGTGGGGAAACAAGAGATAGGGTTGATTTCGGACCCCTCCACCAAGGGCCACGAAATTTCCCCCTCTTCCTCCATATATAAAGCCCTTATGGCATCGTTTAGACTTTGGGTTTTGTTTAGATTAAAAGTTCGCCATAGCTGCAACTTCGCGTACTTCGTTTGTGTTCAACGACCAGACAAAGGCGTCACAGAACCCCAGCTTGATCAATAAAGCTTTCATCTTATATTCGCAACATACAGATTACAATCTCAGTTTCTTGCTTGTTCTTCGTTTGCTCGTAGGAAACAGACCCTCTGGTCAGGTTGATCGTGTTCCGGCGTGGTCAATAACCACTCGGAGTTGGTTTAGCGATTGCTAAGGCGCGACGTCCTCGCACGTTCGTAGTCGGATCGTCAAAGTCGACTTCCACCAAAGCGATATCCATCATCTCATCGAAAGACGGGACACCTTTGCCACTATAAGAGAGGAAGCATTTGATCCATGGTCGGATCTTTCCCAAGGGGGGAGATGATGCGGAGCATCCCTCGCTCATCCCCATGGACGTATCTACATCTCCCTGAACACCACTTGGACCCATGACAAGAGCTAGAGCAAAGGCTATTGAAGATAAGGTGAACTCGCTCCTTTCTGAACTCCCTCTTCCTACTCACGAGACTTGGCTACTACCTCATATGGACACTTTGTGTGTGATCTGGTACCTGGAGGAGAACCACGGGACAGCTACACCCAATGGCCAAGGTGGCAAGGACGTCAAGCACGGACATCAAGAAGAAAGGCCGTTTGTGAAGCTACAGGCACCGGACGACCGGCCGGCCCCGGATGTCCGATCCCTGGGAGACGCTACAGCGAGGGAAGGAAGACAGGACAGAGCTACAGGCCAGGGACGACCGGCCCTTCCCGGACGTCCGACGACGCCCAGGGCCACGGACGACTGACGCCCTCCGGACATCCGGCAGCTGGGCACCCGAGGGGAAATTAACGGAAGACCGAAGCCACTGGACGACCGGCCGACCGGGACCAGAGCCGAATTTACGAAGTCCGACAGCCCCGGACGTCCGGACTGTTCCGAAGCCCCGGACGTCCGACGCCTTCCGGACGTCCAACACCTGAGTGCTGATTTCGTGTTGGGCCGCAGCCCATGTACCTCTTCGCCCCCCTAGACTATATATACTCTTTCGTCCCCACCTTTCTAGGGGAGCATTGGTTTAGCTCATATTTGTGTGAGCCTTGCTCATCCACTTGGATACTTCTCCTCGGAGTTCACGACCTCTTCGGAGAAGATCCCCCAAGCGGATTCAAGACCCCTTTCTAGGGAAGACCACCAAGCCCTCCTCACGGAGAAGAACGGTTCCTTTGTATCCTTACCTTTGTTGATTGTGGATCATGTGTTACTCTTTGTTTTTGGTGATCTAGCACTTGTGTGATTGATTCCTTGTCGGTTTAGTGAATCTCTCTCGTTTTCCCCGTGTTCTCCCCTTGTGCTTCCGCGTGTTCTTCGTGAATCCCCGTAGGATCCACTCTAAACGTGAAAGATCCTCACCGTAGGGTTCCGCCCTACATCCAAATGTGCACTTTTTCATGTTGGCATAAAGACTTTCCTTGCGAAGTGTGTGCAAAACGGCCCTAACATGATCAAGATGCTCTTTCATGGTTTTGCTAAACACAAGAATATCATCGAAATAAACCACAACAAAGACTCCAATATAAGGTCGAAGTACATGATGCATGAGACGCACGAAAGTACCGGGAGCCTCCGATAAACCCATAGGCATAACTAACCACTCATATAAGCCAAATTTTGTTTTGAAAGCAGTTTTCCATTCATCCCTCTCTTGTATGTGGATTTGATAATAGCCACTTTTACGATCAATTTTTGAGAAAAAGGTGTCTCCACTAAGTTCATCAAGCATATCATCTAAGCGAGGAATGGGATGCCTATAGCGGACGGTGATAGCATTTATAGGTCTACAATCGGAACACAAGCGGAAACTTCCATCGGACTTAGGCACAAGTATAACGGGAACGGCACAAGGGCTTAGGCTTTCACGTACATGACCGTTGTCGTTTAGTTGTTGTATTTGCCGTTGAATCTCCTCGGTTTCTTCGGGATTGACACGGTATGGGGCTTTGTTTGGAAGTGGCGCTCCGGGGATGAGGTCGATTCGATGCTCAACGCCTCGTAGAGGAGGTAGACACGGAGGTAGCTCATCGGGGAAGACATCGTGAAATTCCTGCAAAAGAGATTGAAACACCAAAGGTAGCTCGTGAATGTTGTTAGTTTTTGGTTTTCCATCCTTGCACACAAGGACAAAGTGCATCACACTCGATGGGTTCTCACACACTTCTCTCATCTCACTTTTTTTGGCAAAGAGTATGAGGTTTTTCTCTCTAGGCGAAGAGGTGCTCAAGTTTGGCTTGTTGCTCTCACTCACTTTTGGGTGGCTCACTTTCTCACACTTCTCTCTATGATGGGTGGCTTGCTTGTCGGCTATCACTTGACTAGGAGACATAGGTCATAGCACATATTCCTTCCCTTTCATCTTGAAGCTATAGTGATTGGTACGCCCGTTGTCGATGACACCACGGTCGAATTGCCATGGTCGACCAAGAAGGAGGTGGCAAACGGTCATTGGGACCACGTCACACTACAAAGTGTCCTCATATGCACCAATTTTGAAGGGGACTAGGACCGTATGCTCAACTCGGATAGTGCTGGAGTCGCTTAGCCATTGAACCTTGTAGGGGTGCGGGTGCTTCCTCTTGACCAAATGAAGCTTGGAGCATAGTTCGTCACTTGCCAAGTTGTGGCAACTACCTCCATCGATGATGACCTTGACTGACCTTCCATTGTTGTCGGCCTTGGTGTGGAAGATATGGCATCGTTGGTCTTCTTCTTGTAAATGTGGAAGAGTCAAGACCTTGGAGACAACAAGAGCGGTGCTCGAATCCTCATCACAAAAGACTCTATCATCTTCATCCTCGTTCACTCGCCGGTGCATGGCCACTTGCTCAATAGCTTCCGTTTCATCTTCACTCATTGAGTCGTAGGTGCCATCGTCATTGAGGATCATGGTGCGCATGTTTGTGCATTCATAGGACTTGTGGCCTCGGCTGCCGCAAGTGAAACATTTGAAGGTGCTTGTATTGACGGTCGCATCGGTCGGAGTAGATGAAGAAGCACGTGACTTGTAGTTGCTTGTAGTAGGAGGAAGACGACTTGAACTTGACGAAGGTTTCTTGTAGCTTGTCTTGTCGTCGTTGCTTGGAGAAGGCTTGGTTGAAGTAGATGTTGGAGGAGTTGTCGAAGCTTGATTGTTGGAGAAGTTGTATGTCTTGGATGAGTACTTGGCGTACTTGAAGTCATCTTGCACTTGACGTTCCGCCTTTGTCACTTGATGTACGAGCTCGATGAGGTTGGAGTAGGGTTGGAAGTCGGTGATCTTCTTGATTGGATGATTGAGTCCATTCAAGAAACGTGCCATTTTTTGCTCATCATCTTCCTTGATGTTGGCTCGAATCATGGCTATCTCCATCTCCTTGTAGTATTCTTCAACACTCTTTGTACCTTGCTTGAGGAGTTGTAGCTTCTTGAAGAGATCACGGTTGTAGTAGGTGGGTACAAATCGTGCTCGCATGACATCCTTCATTTGAGCCCAAGTGGTGATTGGAGGGTCACCTCTTGCTTCTCGGTGCTCAAGGACTTGTTACCACCGTATGAGGACATAGTCTTGGAACTCAAGTGATGCCATTGCGATCTTCTTATCTTCCTCATAGATGTGCAAACGAAAGATTTTGTTGACCTTCAATGCCCATGAGAGATATTCTTCCGGATCATTGCTTCCATTGAACTTGGGCATTGTGAATTTGAGTTTTCCATAGCATTGCTCTTCATCTTGATAGCGGTTGTGATATCGCTCTTGCCTTGGCAAGTTCTCGAATGCTCGTTCCTCATGATGTCGCTCTTGGCGTGGAGGAGGGTCTTGAAGCACTTGTTCCACATGGTGTTGCTCTTGTTGAACTTGAGGTTGAGGTGGAGCTTGAAGAGCTTGTGGAGGAGCTTGAGGAGCTTGACGTTGCACACGTGGTTGGTAGTTCCTCTCTTGGATTTCTTCTCGAAGGGCTTCCTCTTGATTGCGCCGTTCGCGATTGCGGTTGGCGATAGCTTGACTTGATTCTTGAAGGGCACGTTCCACCTCTAGAGCTTGTGCTTCTCGTTGTTGTTGTTGAAGTTGTTCGGTCTCGGCATCATGTTCCTCTTGGTGTAGACGCGCTCGTTCTTCTTCTTCTTGACGACGAAGATGTTGTCGTTCTTGAGCTTGAGCAAAAGCGACTTGGTTTGCTTGAGGACGAAGAACTTGCTCATCGACTTGCTCTTGTGAATGCTTGACGTGGAGCGGGTTGCGAGATGCATGACGGTCTTGACGCGCGACTCGTCGAAGGATGGTCGATGATGGTGTACTTGAGTCAGAGAAGGTGTCGTCGGAGTGTCGACTTGAGTGGCTCCGTCTTGAGTAGGAAGAAGTTGAAGGAGGCCGGTTAACCAACAAAGCCCTGATCTCGTCCATTCTTGCATCGTTCTCTTGCTTGTGCGCGTCGAGCTTGTTGTCGAAGTAGTCTCGTGTATGTTGCTCGGAGAGTCACAAGTCGGTAGCGAAGTTGTCGATGCGGTCGTTCATTGCTTGTTGCTCTTGATATAGCGCTCGTTGTGCACCAAAGAGGTGGCTCTTGGTGACGAATGATGACATGTCTCCGTCTTGCTCGATGAAGAGTGGGTTGGTAGAGGAACTTGGCCTATCCATCATAAGAAAGTGGTGGTGAGTAGGAAAATGAGAGAACAAAACCAAAGTTACCTTTTCCGAAGATTGTGGATGTAATGATAGAGGCAAAGGTGTCCTGTCTTTCGATGAGATGATGGATATCGCTTTGGTGGAGGTCGACTTTGACGATCTGACTACGAACGTGCGAGGACATCGCGCCTTAGCAATCGCTAAACCAACTCCGAGAGGTTATTGACCACGCCGGAGCACGATCAACCTGACCACGAGGGTCTATTTCCTGCGAGCAAACGAAGAACAAGCAAGAAACTGAGATTGCAATCTGGATATTGTGAATATAAGATGAAAGCTTTATTGATCAAGGTGGGGTCCTGTGACGCCTTTGTCTGGTCGTTGAACACAAACGAAGTACGCGAAGTTGCAGCTATGGCGAACTTTAATCTAAACAAAACCCAAAGTCTAAACGGTGCCCTAAGGGCTGTATATATGGAGGAAGAGAGGGGGAATTTCATGGCCCTTGGTGGAGGGGTCCGAAATCAACCCTATCTCTTGTTTCCCCACACATACGGACTCCAAAAATAGCCTATACTAATGTATTTCGAAATTAAATGGGCCTGGCCCAATAAAAAGGTGACGCAGCACCTATAATAGCCTCTGGAGGAAATTTATAAAGTGGCATCTTGTATATTTCGTCCAAGGCTTCATGCACTCGTTATGGTGGCTTCAAAGACCTGAAATCATCACTCGTAACTCTGTTCTTGTTTCCCTTGCGCATGCCATCATCTCCATGCTTTTTCTTGCTCCAATGTTCATCCTTCTCCAAGCTAGGCCCTTCATTTGTAAGCAAAACAAATTTATCCAATTTAGACAGCATCATATTCTCATGAACATTAGAATCATTACCAAGAAAGGAAAGTACCTAGTAATTTAGTTGGCGTGTGCGAGCTCTAATAATTGGTCCAGTATGTATAGCAGCAGGGGATGTGGGTCGTATTGATGTCCTCATCATCCTCCCCTTCTTGAAATGAAGTCGTCCTCGACGGAAGTTCATCTTCCTCACCCAAATAAGGCTTCAAATCTGCAATGTTAAAAGTGGGACCAACCCCAAAATCTGCAGGCAGCTCATGTTTGTATGCATTATCATTTATTTTCTCTAACACCTTAAAGGGACCATCAACACGTGTCATTAGCTTTAATTTGCGCAAATCAGGAAAACTATCTTTACGCAAATGTAACCAAACAAGATCTCCAGGTGCAAACACAACATGTTTTCTACCCTTATCTCCAGCAAGTTTATATTTAGCATTCATATGCTCAATGTTTTCCTTAGTTAACTCATGCATCTTTAAAATCAATTCAGCATGTTGTTTATCATCAAAATTAACCTTCTCCGAAGATGGAAGAGGCAACAAATCAATAGGTGCACAATGTAGGAAACCATACACAACTTCAAAAGGGCACATCTTAGTAGTAGAATGCAATGAACGATTATAAGCAAATTCAATATGAGGCAAGCATTCCTCCCACATTTTCTTATTATTCTTCAAAACAGCCCTAAGCATAGTGGACAATGTTCTATTGACTACTTCAGTTTGTCCATCAGTTTGGGGGTGACAAGTAGTACTGAAAAGTAGTTTAGTCCCCAACTTAGCCCATAAACATCTCCAAAAATGGCTAAGAAATTTAGTATCACAATCTAAAACAATAGTATTTGGCACACCATGCAAGCGAATAATTTCATGAAAGAACAAATCAGCAACATTAACAGCATCATCGCTTTTATGACATGGTATAAAGTGTGCCATTTTCGAGAATCTATCCACGACAACAAATATGCTATCCCTCCCCTTCTTTATTCGGGGTAAACCTAAAACAAAGTCCATACATATATCCTCCCAAGGAACACTAGGTACAGGCAAAGGCATATATAAACCATGAGGATTGAGTCGTGACTTAGCTTTTTGACATGTAGTGCAGCGAGCAATAAAACGCTCAACATCCCGTCTCATCTTTGGCCAAAAGAAATGTGTAGAAAGTACGTCCTCCGTCTTCTTCACGCCAAAATGTCCCATTAATCCTCCTCCATGCGCCTCCCGCAACAACAAAAAATGAACGGAGCTAGCTGGAATGCCCAGCTTGTTAGCACGGAACACAAATCCATCGTTAACGACAAACTTGTTCCACATTCTTCCTTCTTTACAATTCTGCATTACATCTTTAAAATCAGCATCATGCACATATTGATCTTTGATGGTCTCCAAACCAAATATTTTGAAGTCAAGTTGTGAAAGCATAGTATAGCGATGAGATAATGCATCAGCAATTACATTTTCTTTTCCCTTCTTGTGCTTAATGACATAAGGGAAAGTCTCAATGAATTGAAGCCATTTAGCATGTCTACGATTCAGTTTAGCTTGACTTTTAATATGTTTCAAAGATTCGTGATCAGAATGTATAACAAATTCTTTGGGCCATAAATAATGTTGCCATGTTTCTAAAGTCCAAACAAGAGCATATAATTCTTTATCATAAGTAGAATAATTCAGACTAGGCCCACTCAATTTTTAAGAAAAGTATGCAACAGGTTTGCCATCTTGTAATAACACACCTCCTAATCCAATTCCACTAGCATCACATTCAAGCTCAAAAGTCTTATTAAAATCAGGAAGTTGGAGTAAAGGAGCATGTGTTAACTTATCTTTCAATACCGTGAAGGCTTCTTCCTGTGCGGTACCCCAAAGAAAAGGCACATCTTTCTTTGTAAGCTCATTGAGAGGTGCTGCAATGGTGCTGAAATCTCTCACAAAACGCCTATAGAATCCAGCGAGGCCAAGAAAACTCCTCACTTGTGTGACCATTTTGGGCTGCGGCCAACTCTTAATAGCTTCAATCTTGGCTTTATCAACTTCAATTACCTGCGGAGTAACAACATAGCCAAGAAAAGAAACTCGATCGGTTCAAAAGGTGCACTTCCCAAGGTTACCAAACAAACGTGCATCACGTAGCGCAATAAAAACGACACGTAATTGTTCCAAATGTTCTTCCAAAGATCTGGTATAAATCAATATGTCATCAAAGTAAACTACCACAAATCGTCCAATGAAAGCACGTAAAACTTCGTTCATTAATCTCATGAAAGTACTAGGTGCATTAGTTAACCCAAAAGGCATGACTAACCACTCATATAATCCAAACTTAGTTGTAAATGTTGTTTCCATTCATCTCCCAATTTCATACGAATTTGATGGTATCCACTATGCAAATCAACTTTGGAGAATATTGTAGAGCCACTCAATTCATCAAGCATATCATCTAGCCTAGGAATAGGATGACGATAACGAATAGTAATATTATTAATGCCTCTACAATCAACACACATACGTGATGTACCATCCTTTTTGGCACTAGAATAATAGGAACAGCACAAGGACTAAGGGATTCGCGTATATAACCTTTGTCGAGAAGCTCTTGTACTTGACGCATAATCTCCTTCGTCTCCTCTGGAGTGGTACGGTATGGCGCACGGTTTGGCAGTGAAGCACCGGGAATTAAGTCAATCTGATGCTCAATCCCTCGAATAGGCGGTAATCCCGGTGGCACGTCTTGTGGAAAGACGTCAGCGAACTCCTGCAAAATGTTAGTGACAGCAGGAGGCAAAGAGGAAGGCACGTCCTCGAATGAAAATAATGCCTCTTTGCAAACAAAAGCATAGCAAACAGATTTGCTGAAATCTAGCTCATCAATATCAGATTTGGTGGCAAATAAACATGCACTTTTCAATTTAATTTCAGAAGCAACACTAGATGGTTTATTATTAGGCTTGATTTGTTGCTCAAATTCTTTTGCCACAATCTGATTTTCACTCTTATTTTTCTCCTGTTTTGCTTTATTAGCTCTATTAATATCATCTTTGAAAATGGAATCAGGAGTCATAGGAAGCAAAGTAATATTTTTATCCTTATGAACAAGAGTATAATGATTGTTTCTACCATGGTGTACGGAATTTTTATCAAATTGCCATGGTCTACCAAGTAATTAGGAACATGCTTGCATAGGTACCACATCACAATCAACATAATCAGCATATGTAGAGATACTAAAATGCACACGAATAGTACGTGTTACCTTAACCTTGCCGCTGTTGTTGAACCATTGGATGTAGTAAGGATGTGGATATGGTCTTGTGGTGAGATAAAGCTTCTCCACCATCTCCATGCTAGCCAAGTTGTTGCAGCTCCCCCTGTCTATGATGGCGCGCACAGAACGTTCCTTCACAACTCCCTTTGTATGGACCAAATTATGCCTCTGATTTTGCTCAGCTTGTGTGACCTGCACACTCAAAACACGTGGAGCAACTAAACATTCATACATGTCAGCGTCTTCAGGAGCCATGTATTGCGTCGCATGATCCGAATCATATCCACCATGTTCATCACGTGTAATAAGGGCCAAAGTCTCCTCATCATAGTCACTAGCGGACTCATACCCACCATCCTCAGTAGCAATCATCACACGCTGAGATTTGCATTCTCGCGCATAATGACCTCTTCCCTTACAACGACGACAAATAATATCACTTGTGTGCCCTGTTGATCTCATGGAAGAAGAAGAGCTCTATGCAGGCCCGGTAGGTGCGCTCTTGGCAGATAATGGTGGTTGTGCCTGCTTTCTTGTATCACGGCTGGAGATGGCACCTGATGGAAGTGCTGGTGCACTGGAAGTAGAAGATGCACGCGGTGTCCATGAGGAAGGTCGACCTGCAGAAAAGTTAGTGCGCGCCAATGCTTGTCGATCCTACACTTCACGTTCAGCTTTACAAGCAAGATGGAATAAACGAGTGATATTAGTATACTCCTTATACTCTAGAATGGTCTGAATTTCTCTATTTAATCCACCAATAAAACGTGCAAGCATAGCTTCATTCTCCTCAACAATACCACATCTAATCATGCCAGTTTGTAATTCCTGATAATATTCTTCTATAGAATTTTTTCCTTGTCTTAACGCTGCAATTTTTGAAGCAATTCACATTGATAATATGGTGGAACCCAGCGAGTACGCATAGAAGTTTTCAAAGCAGCCCAAGTAGCTGGAATTGGATATAATCTACAATGTTCAGACCACAATACACATGTAAAACTAGTGAAAGCACAAACAGCAGCAGCAACCTGTCTCTCCTCGGGATATTGCAAACATGTAAAACATTGTTCAATTTCTAACTCCCAAGTAAGATATATATCAGGAGCATATCTACCCTCAAATGGTGGAATATTCAATTTCAGTTTAGGAACATGGTCATGATCTCGTACCTGAGGTGGTGGTGCAGGCCTACCATTGCGATTATATACCTGAGGTCGACCTGCTGGTGGTGGTGCTGGTGGCTGCACGTAGTTCTGATTTTGATCAACCTCATCCTCGTAATAGTCCTCCACCTCTGCAATAACAGCAGGAGCTACAAAAGCACCAACAGCAGTAGCAGCGGCACCCGAATTTTGTTCTGGCTCAATAGGAACACGCTTTGCTCGCCCTACTGTATCGCGGTGTAGAACTGGTTGTGGTAGACGTTTGAGTAATTCATCAAACTTGGCGTACAATTTTGTGTCAATTGTCTTCTCAATGTCATCCATCCTCTCCAATGCCTTTCCAAAACTGGCCATCACGTCTTCCACCTGTTGACCCAACATTTGATGAAACTTATCATGAAGATCCTTGTTCGTCATGTTCTCCCAGTCAATCTCATCGGCTTGTGATCTTGGCATGGTTAGCAGCAATAGAAACAGAAAATAATATGATTCTACAGACTACTAGGAAGCGGTGATGGTGGTGGTGTGTCACAAAGCCTTCAAGCGAATCTCAAATTCTTACCAGTTCTTACCCAGCAGCAGGTGGTGATCGGCAACCGTTATAGTCAAAACTCTCAAAGCTTGGATAGAGCGATTACCAGGGAGAATCAAATGCACGACATAGATATGTGTGGAGCTGGGAAGGCTTATAATATGGTAGCAAAAAAGGTCAGCAATAATCAATTCAGAGATGCAAAGTTGAATAAACGCTCAACGATGGTACTGTGCTGGTCCTAGGCTAGACTGTGCTAGAGACGCGAGCCTAGAACACTAACAAAATCACGGCGCTGCACGTAAACAAGGGAGGAGCACACTCTGAATTTTTTCTCTCTTTTTTTTGCACTTTTTTTTCTCTTTTTTTTGCTCCGCAACAAATTTTTTTTAAAAAGTCTACAAATGGTCTAGAAACTGCCTAGCCAGAATTTTCCAGACTTAGTTTTTTTTTCAATTTGGAACTATTTCTCTAATGCGGGTAGCATAGAAGTTGGGGAGTCCTTCTCTGTCACGACTCGGTGTATTGCGTGATCTGAAAATCCAAAACAGAGTAACAAATAGTGGACTCAGACTAGGACTGGTGGCTGAGATTAATCTGGTGGAACTCGGACTGGTGGCGGAGATGAATCTGGTGGAACTCGGACTGGTGGCAGATATATGTTGCAGGTGGACTCGGATTGGCGTGATGGAGGTGGATATGTGGTATATGGCTGTGGTGATGTCAATGGTGGTATATGGCAGCGGTGATGACGATGGTGGTATATGGCAGCGGTGATGACGATGGTGGTATATGGCAGTGGTGACGACGATGGTGGTATATGGCAGCGGTGATGATGATGATGCGGCGGCGGCGTGACAACTTGTGAACAAAACTCGAAACTCTAAAGGACTAGACACTAAGACCAGCAACTAGACACGACGATGCAACCGCAAATTCAACAATGCAAATACAGAAAAGATTATGCAATGGCTCAGACTGGTTCGGATATGATGAACTAACCCTAAAATTATTTGTGGCTTTTTCGTGGACTATAGGTATGAAGAAAAGACTCGATCTAAACTACGAAAAACTGTAAAATCTCACCGAGCAACCTGGAAATCTGATAGCACTTGATAGAGGCAAAGGTGTCCCGTCTTTCGATAAGATGATGGATATCGCTTTGGTGGAAGTCGACTTTGACGATCCGACTACGAACGTGCGACGACGTCGCGCCTTAGCAATCGCTAAACCAACTCCGAGAGGTTATTGACCACGCCGGAACACGATCAACCTCACCACGAGGGTCTGTTTCCTGCGAGCAAACGAAGAAAAAGCAAGAAACTGAGATTGCAATCTGGATATTGTGAATATAAGATGAAAGCTTTATTGATCAAGGTGGGGTTCTATGACGCCTTTGTCTAGTCGTTGAACACAAACGAAGTACGCGAACTTGCAGCTATGGCGAACTTTAATCTAAACAAAACCCAAAGTCTAAACGGTGCCCTAAGGGCTGTATATATGGAGGAAGAGAGGGGGAATTTCGTGGCCCTTGGTGGAGGGGTCTGAAATCAACCCTATCTCTTGTTTCCCAACACATACGGACTCTAAAAATAGCCTATACTAATGTATTACGAAAGTACATGGGCCTGGCCCAATAAAAAAGTGACGCAGCACCTATAATAGCCTCTGGACGAATTTTATGAAGTGGCATCTTGTATATTTCGTCCAAGGCTTCATGCACTCATTATGGTGGCTTCAAAGACCTGAAATCATCACTCGTAACTCTGTTCTTGTTTCCCTTGCGCATGCCATCATCTCCATGCTTTTTCTTGCTCCAATGATCATCCTTCTCCAAGCTAGGCCCTTCATTTGTAAGCAAAACAAATGTATCCAATTTAGGCAACATCATATTCTCATGAACATTAGAATCATTACCAAGAAAGGAAAGTATCTGGTAATTAGTTGGCGTGCGCGAGCTCTAGTAATTGGTCCAGTATGTATAGCAGCAGGGGCTGTGGGTGTAACAATGGTATTGATGTCCTCATCATGTAACAAGTACGATCCCACGTGATGTTACAATAGGGGAATTGGTACCGGGAATTGTTTCTCACACCTACAAGTAAATGGTCTATGGAGGAGCTTGGTTAGGAAAGGCAGGAATAATTCAAGCAAATGTTAGTCAAGATGTTGATAAAGTTGAGAAGATTCACAAATGGCAAGTAAGACAAATAGATCAACCTCCCAAGAGAACACGAGGAACACACACAGGAAAGATAAATGGGATCCGCACAACCAAGGGATGAGCTCGAAGATATCAGACCACGGGAAAAGCTCTTGTTGTACAGATACTAGAGAGACGCTAGCTCGATCGCACTAATGGGCTAGATATGCTAGTGCACCAACCTAATAGAGGATCCACTCGTCTCACTATCCCCAGTAAGCTTATGTATTTGATGACCAAGATGATGCACGTATGCTAAGAGGCTCGATGCTATTGCTTATAAGCTCTTTGCTTCTCTTCTCCTTTGCTTAAAAGCTTTTTCTCTCTTTCTTTTTTTTCAACTATGCCATGATGCTTGATATACGAGCCACACAACGAGGTAACAAGTAGTAAATGCACGGGATGGACGGAACACTAAATGGTGCACTAAGGCGTGGCCCGGTAATACTCAACAAGCTAGTCTCAATGGGTAAGCTACACAAAAGGGCTCGAAGCTATCAAGTTAATGGCAAGGGAGTACAAGGTGTCGTCGAGGTTACCGTCCTTGCTTACGGTCGAAGATGATCTTGTCGAAGCCGAAGTGTTGTCTGAGTCGATGATTGGTGGCGATGATGAACAACTCGCGCCTAAGTAGCCGAAACACCTTAGGACACGAGAGAAGTCGCAACCGAACACTCAAACAAACACGTGGAATGGTGCGGAAGAACACGAGAGGTGGTGGTGAAACCGAATGAGAAAAACAGAAAAATGGCCGAAAGTCCCTGGATAGTCCGTGTGCACAGGGTAAGTGAGGCGTGTGTGC
Organism: Triticum dicoccoides; assembly: GCF_002162155.2. Taxonomy (NCBI): domain Eukaryota; kingdom Viridiplantae; phylum Streptophyta; class Magnoliopsida; order Poales; family Poaceae; genus Triticum; species Triticum dicoccoides. The sequence goes on from NC_041387.1 coordinate 262,451,852, forward strand.
ACGGGGTCCCGTGTGCACGGGGTCCCGATGGCCAGTGTGCACGGGGTCCTCTGTGAGTGGACGAACTGATCTGATTTCGTGGTGATTTCCAAGTTTTTGGCCAAATTCGAATGGTGGAAAGGTGGGGATGATGGTGGAGGGGTAGATCCACTTGCCAAACACCTAATTCATGGATCAAATCAACCAAATCTCACAAGATAAACAAATTGCAAGAAAAATTTTTGGGCTATTTTTGGTGGGGATTTTCGGATTAGGACAAAAAACAAGAAAATCAAGCTAGAAAGTGGAAGGTAGGGACTCCAAGATGTGAATCAACGTGGCTCATGATACCAAGATGATGTAGGGTAGAACCCTAGGAAGGACCTTTTCACACTTGGAGGGGGGAAAGGAGAGAAACCACAAGAACAACAAGAACACAAAGATGAACACAAGAGGTAATCACTCCAACAATTCCCTATTACTCATCCACTAGGGTAAGAACACAAGATCCACAAGTCACAAACACAATCAAAGGAAAGATACAATGGCAAAGTTCATCCCAAATCCAAAGGAAGAGGGGTCTTGAAGGTAGTCTTCTCCCAATGGAGGTCTTGAAATCCTCAAGGATTCTTCCCTATGGGGTCTTGATCCTTAAAGAGGGAAGGTAATGGAGCAAAGCTCACCAAGATTTCATCTAAAACTTTGCTAACCCTAAACATGGCCCTAGGTACGGAATATATAGCCTTGGGGTCGAAGGAGAAGAAGGGGAGCTGATAGAGGCGGGGTGTCCCGATCTTTCGATGAGATGATAATTATCGATTTGGTGGAGTCGACTTTGACGATCCGACTACAAACGTGCATGATGTTGCGCCTTAGCAATCACTAAACCAATCTCCTGAGGTTACTGACGATGCCGGAAGCACGATCAGCCTGACCACGAAGGTCTATTCTTGCAAGCAATCAAAGAACAAGCAAGAATATTATAAAGCAATCTGAATATTGCGAATATGGATGAAGTATTGATAATGGTGATGATCCGAAAGTGGTCTTGGTCTAGTCGTTGGACACAAACGAAGTACACGAAGTTGCGTTGGCTAACTTTTAACTAAACAAATCCCAAGGAAAAAACTACTAGATGGATCTACTTATATAGGAGGAAGGGGTGGCGGCCAAGGAGGTGGGAGAACCTCCCGAGGCATCCTAAAACCAACCCTAGGTCGTACAAGGCTCATGAGCCCAAGTGGAGGTGATGCAACACCTTTGGACTTGTTGTTTGACTCGGATTCTCCTGCAACGTCTGATTGTTTCGTCGATATCTCAATGCTCCGGACGAATTTGAAGGTTAATCCAATTGGGCGGGAAAGAACACAAAATCTAGATTCCAACAAAAAAAGAATCACCCAATTCGGAGTCCGTATGAAAAAGTTGTTGGCGTTTTGAGTCAGGTATATCTGTACAGTCCGAATCTGAATCCAGAACGTGAGAGACTTGGACTCTACCTTCTCTTGGCTCAAAAGTGACGTGAGAGAACTTTTTGAACAGCAAGTAAACATCTCTTTCTCCCTTATCTTCATATGTGAATTGTATAAATGTCCCATACACCTGCAATTAGACAAAACACAAAAGTGTGTGAAGTATTTTTGTTCTGGATAACATAAATAGATTATTGAATAGTTTGCACTAGAAATCACCTGACAAATATGCATGTATGCAATATTTTTGGTTGTATCCAAGGTAGTCATGTCCTCATCATCCTCCCCTTTTTGAAAACAAAGCCGTCCTCGGCGTTGCTTAATCTGAAATGTTGCTAACAAAAGAGACAAGGTATACATGTTGTATATGTATATGTCATCCATTTTTACTTCCCTTGATTTTTGCACATATGACACATGTATACATGAGTAACTTTCATAGATCGTAAAATATAAAGCCAAAATATTATCATAAGTAGAAGGCATGAAAATATTGCAACTCAGTTTGCACATATAAGTGAAGCTCTTATTCCTATCAAAAGATTGACAATATTCATCATTAAACCATCCCAACATTGGTGAATAAACCTTACGTGCATCAAATTTACATGCTACAACATGCTTAAATAATAAAACATGCAATAAGTCATTTGACACAGAATGATCACCAAGATTAGAGGTCATATCAAAACGATTAAATATTGGCACAATTATTTTAAAATGTATTTGATCCAAATCTGATTTATTTCCTGATTCACATGGTTCTTTGACATCAACAGTTAATTCAATGGGCGCACTCAAAATTGTTGGTATTTCAGTTGTTTGATCACATGATGCATTCATGATAGTAACAGGATTCTCTAAAATAGGTGGCGTGCTCAAATCAACAGGTAACTCAACACATGATGTATTTAAGTTAATTAGGGATGCATCATTCTCATGTGAAGTTATATCATCAATACCTTTACTATTACCTTGTCGCAAAGACGTAGCTGATGTCGGTATGGACAATGATAATGTACCATACACTTGAGATGATGTCGCACTCACAATCTGAGGTGTGGCTGCTCTAGTAGGTGCAACAGTGGAGGAATCAACCAATGGTAGTGAGCATGAATTGGAATAGTAGTTGTTGTAGTCACCCAATGCATCCTCCTGTAACTGTCTCTCAAAGGTACAAGCACGAACATACATACTAGTAATGCAATGAGGAATATACCTAAATCTTGCCTGAATATCATGGTTCAAACCACCAAAAAATCTATTCATTGTATCATCCTCAGATTCTTCTATGTCAAAATGATGCATATAAGATTTGAACTCTTGGTAGTAAGCATGAACAGTGTTATTGCCTTGTTTAAATTGTTCAAATTTGTGAAGCAATTCACGACAATAGTAAGGAGGGAAAAATTGTTGTCTCACTACATGTTTCAAATCTTTCCAAGTTGTGGGTTGGTTATCAATGTTTTTCTTACAATGCACACTCCACCAAACAGAAGTAAAACCAATAAATGCTCTAGTGGCAGCTCGTACCCGCTCAAGGTCAGAAAAGTGATGGTAACTAAAAACTTGTTCTACTTCAAGCTCACAAGCTAGATAAATAGCAAGATTAAATCTACCCTCAAATGATGGTAAAGAGAAAACCTGACCATGTGCTTGTGTGTGTTGTCCCAACTCTCGTGATGGTGAAGATGTGTTCGTCGTCCAATAATTTCTTTCTCTGGTACCTGTCATGATTAGTAGAAACAAGAAACAAAATTTGAGAATAATGTTCCTATGAACTACTAGGATGTCGTTGTAACGTTCTCACAGTAAAGCAAATATCAATATCTTACAAGTTTTTACCATGCGATATGTGGTGACAGGCAACCAGCGGTGTCAAATAACTCCGAAAATTGTGTAAAACGATTGCCAGGAAAACATACGTATGCACGGTGTAGAAATATGTGGAGCTGGTTTGGCTATATATGATAGCAAAAAATTAGCAATAATCAATTCAAAGATGCAATGTTGAATAAACGCTCAACGACGGTACTGTGCTGGTTCTAGGCTTGACCGGACTAGAGACGCGAGCCTAGAACACTAATAAGGTCACTTTGTAGCACAACTGGCATCAATGAAGGATACTAAGTAGCTCTGGACAGCAAGATATAAGTGAAGATCACAACGACAGTAAATATAATGATGAAAGAAAAACTGCCAAGCAGGATATACAACAACTGTCTCTCCAACTTTCCTCTTAAAAAGTTTGAGCCAATTTTCTGATAAATTTTTCAAAGAATGGTACTAAATCAAGCTTTCCAATGCAAAAAGAATCACTCAATTCTGAATTGATATGAGGAGTCAAAGAATTCTAAAGCTGACCTATAAAATTAGAACAAGTTGTGTTCACAAACTTCCGAGGGCAAAAAGACCTATTTAGAAGCCGATTTTGAGGTGTCAACTATTGAACTAGCTTCTGCAACTATTTAGATGCGGCTCGTCGCTAGCATTAATTTGAGTACTCACGGAGCCAAAACGGACTTTGTATGAGGAAGATACACCTGTTTTACTTAACAGTGCGCAAAACAGATTCCAATCCGAATTCAGGTACAAGATTGATTCTAGATAGATCCGAATTTTTTTCTTCTCTCTTCTTTTTCTCACACTTTCTTTTTCTTCTCTCTCTTTTTATTTTTTCTTCTGTCCTTTTTTCTCTTTTTTCTCTATCTTTTTTTTCTCTTCTTCTTTCCAAAACACACTAGATAAGATGCAGATTGGATCAAGCGAAGATGTGAATGATCTCAACTATGATTATAACAATGAACAATGGGTAGCACATGATGGAAATTGATGGATATGTAGTGGACAGCGGAAGGGATAAAGATGCAGCGGCGACGTTACTAATGTGAACAGAACTCGAAACGCTAAACGAACTAGACACTAAGACCAGCAACGTGACACGGCGATGCAACCCATAATTCAATAATGCAAACAATGAAAAGAAAATTGCAAAGGCTCAGACTGGCTTGGACAAAGGATGAATAGATCTAACTTTTTTGTGGCTTTTTCTTGGACAATAGGTAAGAAAATAAATCTAATCTAGAGAAAACAGGAAATTCTCACCGAGCAACCTGAAAACTGATACCACTTGATAGAGTCGGAGGTGTCCCGATCTTTCGATGAGATGATAACTATCGATTTGGTGGAGACGACTTTGACAATCCGACTACAAACGTGCATGATGTTGCGCCTTAGCAATCGCTAAACCAATCTCCTGAGGTTATTGGCGATGCCGGAAGCACGATCAGCCTGACCACGAAGGTCTATTCCTGCAAGCAATCGAAGAACAAGCAAGAATATGATAAAGCAATCTGAATATTGCGAATATGGATGAATTATTGATAATGGTGGGGATCCGAAAGTGGTGTTGGTCTGGTCGTTGGACATAAAGGAAGTACAGGAAGTTGCGTTGGCTAACTTTTAACTAAACAAATCCCAAGGCAAGGGGTGGCGGCCAAGGAGGTGGGAGAACGTCACAAGGCATCCTAAAACCAACCCTAGGTCGTACAAGGCTCATGGGCCCAAGTGGAGGTGATGCAACACCTTTGGACTTGTTGTTTGACTCGGATTCTCCTGCAGCGTCTGATTGTTTCGTCGATATCTCAATGCTCCGGACGAATTTGAAGGTGAATCCAATTGGGCGGGAAAGAACACAAAATCTAGATTCCAACAAAAAAAGAATCACCCAATTCGGAGTTCGTATGAAAAAGTTGTTGGCGTTTTGAGTCAGGTATATCTGTGCAGTCCGAATCTGAATCCAGAACGCGAGAGACTTGGACTCTACCTTCTCTTGGCTCAAAAGTGACGTGAGAGAACTTTTTGAACAGCAAGTAAACATCTCTTTCTCCCTTATCTTCATATGTGAATTGTATAAATATCCCATACACCTGCAATTAGACAAAACACAAAAGTGTGTGAAGTATTTTTGTTTTGGATAACATAAATAGATTATTGAATAGTTTGCACTAGAAATCACCTGATAAATATGCATGTATGCAATATTTTTGGTCGTATCCAAGGTAGTCATGTCCTCATCAGGAGCCGAAGATGCAATCTCAGTCAGCCATCCTGGGAGGCCCGTGCGCACGGGGTAAGTTGGGCCCGAGCGCACGGGGGTCCCGTGAGCACGGTACAGGCCCGTGCGCACGGGGTGCTCCAACGTCAGTTTCCTGTGTAGTCCGTGGGCACGGGGTCTTGACGGCCCGTGCGCACGGGGTCACCTGGAGCCTCCTGTGCTGCTGTTGTTCTCCTTGTTCTTGGTCCACACGGCCTTGGGGTGGTCCTCCTTCTCCTTGGTGATGCTCCTGAGCTTCTTGGTGATGTTCCTCTTCATACCTAAGGAGGCATAGTATATTTTGGTGAGGTAGTAGACATGTTCTATTTATGTCCATATGCAAGTCTAGTAGGATGGAGTTCACCTCGGTTTCCAAAGCACGTGCTCTTGCTCTTGTCATGGGTCCTCTTGGGGTTGGATGTGTCGATGTAGAGTCCATGGGGATGATGGAAGGATTCTCCGCATCATAAGGATTATGAAATCTTTGTTGATCCTGAAATTATTACTTTACTAGAATATGATCCTTTTTATGGCCTTGAATCTGAAACTGTTGTGGCACATCTTACCAAGTTGAATGATATAGCTACCTTGTTCACTCATGATAATAGATCTCGCTATTTTTATATCTTTAAGATATTTTCGTTCTCACTAAAGGGTGATGCTAAGATTTGGTATAATTCTCTTGCTCCTGGTTGTGTGTGTAGTCCCCAGGATATGATTTATTACTTCTTTGCTAAATATTTCCCTGCTCATAAGAAACAAGCTGCCTTGCGGGAAATATATAATTTTGTGCAAATCAAAGAAGAGAGTCTCCCACAAGCTTGGGGGAGGCTTCTCCGGTTACTTAATGCTTTGTCTGATCATCCTCTCAAGAAAAATGAAATACTTGATATCTTTTATAATGGACTAGCCAATGCTTCCAAGGACTACTTGGATAGTTGTGCTTGTTGTGTTTTCAGGGAAAGAACAGTCGACGAAGCTGAATTATTATTGAATAATATGTTGACTAATGAAAATAATTGGATTCTTCCTGAGGCAATTCCTGAACCAATTGAGCCAACTCCTGAGCCTATTCCTAAACCCATTCCGAAGAAGAGAGGTGTTTTATTTCTCAGTCCTGAAGATATGCAAGAGGCAAAGAAATCGATGAAAGAAACAGATATTAAAGCTGAAGATGTTAAGAATTTACCTCCTATTGAAGAAATACATGGTCTTAATATACCGCCTGTTGAAGAACCATATTGGCTTGATAACCCGACACAGGTAGTAAAGGTAAATTCTCTCTATAGATATGGTAAAGTTGAAATCCCCTCTACTAAATTTCATAGCCCATGCTTAGATGAATTTGATGACTTTATGGCTATACAAGAAAGTTTTAATGCTTATGTTGGTAGAGAGTTAAAGAATAATGCTTTCGAGATAGGATGCGTGAGCAATAATATGGCTAGAGTTAAAGGTGAACTCAAACTCATTAGCAAATATACTTCTATGGTTGCTACTCAAGCTGAGCAAGTACTCAAAGCACAAAATAATTTGCTTGATGAATTAAATAATAAAAATGACTTTGCCATTAGACTGGATACTAAAACTGGTAGAATGACTCAGGAACCTTTGTATCTTGAAGGCCACCCAAAGAGAATTGAGCAAGATTCTCAGAGAAATAATTTAGAGGCACCTAGTTCTTATAAAAAGAAGAAAAAGAAAAACGATAGAACTTTCATGCTTCTAGTGAACCTACTATAGACACACCTGAGAATCCCAATGATATTTCTATTTTTGATGCTAAAACACAATCAGGTGATGAACATGAACCTAGTGATAATGTTAAAGATAATGTTCATGTTGATGCTCAACCTAGCAAAAACAATGAAGTAGAGATTGAACCTACTGTTGATCTTGATAACCCACAATCAAAGAATCAACGTTATGATATGAGAGATTTTGTTGCTAGGAAGCACGGTAGGGAAAGAGAACCATGGGTTCAGAAACCCATGCCCTTTCCTCCTAAACCATCCAAGTCAAAGGATGATGATGATTTTGAGCGCTTTGCTGAAATGATTAGACCTATTTTCTTACGTATGCGCTTAACTGATATGCTCAAAGTAAACCCTTATGCTAAGTATATGAAGGATATCATCACAAATAAAAGAAAGATACTGGAAGCTGAAATTTTCACCATGCTTGCTAATTACACTTTTAAGGGTGGAATACCAAAGAAACTTGGATATCCGGGTTTACCAACTATACCATGCTCCATTAAAAGAAATTATGTTAGAACTGCTTTATGTGATCTTGGAGCCGGTGTTAGTGTTCTGCCTCTCTCTTTATACCGTAGACTTGAATTAAATAAGTTGACACCTACTGAAATATCTTTGCAAATGGCTGATAAATCAACTGCTAAACTTGTCGGTATTTTTGTGAGGATGTGTGATAGAGGCAAATGTGTCCCGTCTTTCGATGAGATGATGTATATCGCTTTCGTGGAAGTCGACTTTGACGATCGGACTACGAACGTGCGAGGATGTCGCGCCTTAGCAATCGCTAAACCAACTCCGAGAGGTTATTGACCACGCTGAAGCACGATCAACCTGACCACGAGGGTCTGTTTCCTGCGAGAAAAGGAAGAACAAGCAAGAAACTAAGATTGCAATCTGGATGTTGCGAATATCAGATGAAAGCTTTATTGATCAAGGTGGGGTTCTGTGACGCCTTTGTCTGGTTGTTGAACACAAACGAAGTACGCGAAGTTGCAGCTATGGCGAACTTTTAACCTAAACAAAACCCCAAAGTCTAAACGATGCCCTAAGGGTTGTATATATGGAGGAAGAGCGGGGAATTTCATGGCCCTTGGTGCAGGGGTCTGAAATCAACCCTATCTCTTGTTTCCCCACACATACGGACTCTAAAAATAGCCTATACTTATGTATTTCAAAATTACATGGGCCTGGCCCAATAATAAGGTGACGCACCACCTAGAATAGACTCGGGACAAAATTTATGAAGTGGTGTCTTGTATATTTCGTCCAAGGCTTCATGCACCCATTATGGTGGCTTCAAAGTCCTGAAATCATCACTTATAACTCCATTCTTATTCCCCTTGTGCATGCCATCATCTCCATGCTTGTTTTTGCTCCAATGTTCATCCTTCTCCAAGCTAGGCCATTCATTTGTAAGCAAAACAAATGTATCCAATTTAGGCAGCATCATATTCTCATGAACATTAGAATCATTACAAAGAAACGAAAGTACCTGGTAATTTAGTTGGCGTGCACGAGCTCTAGTAATTGGTCCAATATGTATAGCAGCAGGGGCTGTGGGTGTAACAGTTGTATTGATGTCCTCATCATCCTCCCCTTCTTAAAATGAAGTCGTCTTCGACGGAAGTTCATCCTCCTCACCCAAATAAGGCTTCAAATCTGCAATGTTAAAAGTGGGACTAACCCCAAAATCTGCAGGCAGCTCAAGTTTATATGCATTATCATTTATTTTCTCCAACACCTTAAAGGGACCATCAGCACGTGGCATTAGCTTTGATTTGTGCAAATCAGGAAATCTATCCTTACGCAAATGTAACCAAACAAAATCTCTAGGTGCAAACACAACATGTTTTCCACCCTTATATAGGAGGAAGGGGTGGCGGCCAAGGAGGTGGGAGAACGTCCCAAGGCATCCTAAAACCAACCCTAGGTCGTACAAGGCTCATGGGCCCAAGTAGAGGTGATGCAACACCTTTGGACTTGTTGTTTGACTCGGATTCTCCTGCAGCGTCTGATTGTTTCGTCGATATCTCAACGCTCCGGACGAATTTGAAGGTGAATCCAATTGGGCGGGAAAGAACACAAAATCTAGATTCCAACAAAAAAAGAATCACCCAATTCGGAGTCCGTATAAAAAAGTTGTTGGCGTTTTGAGTCAGGTATATCTGTGCAGTCCGAATCTGAATCCAGAACGCGAGAGACTTGGACTCTACCTTCTCTTGGCTCAAAAGTGACGTGAGAGAACTTTTTGAACAGCAAGTAAACATCTCTTTCTCCCTTATCTTCATATGTGAATTGTATAAATGTCCCATACACCTGCAATTAGACAAAACACAAAAGTGTGTGAAGTATTTTTGTTCTGGATAACATAAATAGATTATTGAATAGTTTGCACTAGAAATCACCTGAAAAATATGCATGTATGCAATTTTTTTGGTCGTATCCAAGGTAGTCATGTCCTCATCAGGAGCCGAAGATGCAATCTCAGTCAGCCATCCTGGGAGGCCCATGCGCACGGGGTAAGTTGGGCCCGAGCGCACGGGGGTCCCGTGAGCACGGTACAGGCCCGTGCGCACGGGGTGCTCCAGCGTCAGTTTCCTGTGTTGTCCGTGGGCACGGGGTCTTGACGGCCCGTGCGCACGGGGTCGCCTGGAGCCTCCTGTGCTGCTGCTGTTCTCCTTGTTCTTGGTCCACACGGCCTTGGGGTGGTCCTCCTTCTCCTTGGTGATGCTCCTGAGCTTCTTGGTGATGTTCCTCTTCATACCTAAGGAGGCATAGTATATTTTGGTGAGGTAGTAGACATGTTCTATTTATGTCCATATGCAAGTCTAGTAGGAAGGAGTTCACCTCGGTTTCCAAAGCACGTGCTCTTGCTCTTGTCATGGGTCCTCTTAGGGTTGGATGTGTCGATGTAGAGTCCATGGGGATGATGGAAGGATTCTCCGCATCATAAGGATTAAGAATTCTTTGTTGATCCTGAAATTATTACTTTAGTAGAATATGATCCTTTTTATGGCCTTGAATCTGAAACAGTTGTGGCACATCTTACCAAGTTGAATGATATAGCTACCCTGTCCAATCCTTATAATAGATCTCGCTATTTTTATATCCTTAAGATATTTCCGCCACCTCCATGGGACGTTCTATCCACGACAAAACCCAAAGTCTAAACGGTGCCCTAAGGGCTGTATATATGGAGGAAGAGGGGGGAATTTCGTGGCCCTTGGTGGAGGGGTCCGAAATCAACCCTATCTCTTGTTTCCCCACACATACGGGCTCTAAAAATAGCCTATACTTATGTATTTCGAAATTACAAGGACCTGGCCCAATAATAAGGTGACGCAACACCTAGAATAGCCTCGGGACGAAATTTATGAAGTGGCATCTTGTATATTTCGTCCAAGGCTTCATGCAGCCATTATGGTGGCTTCAATGTCCTGAAATCATCAATTGTAACTCCGTTCTTGTTCCCTTGTGCATGGTTTCATCTCCATGCTTGTTCTTGCTCCAATGTCCATCCTTCTCCAAGCTAGGCCTTTCATTTGTAAGCAAAACAAATGTATCCAATTTAGGCAGCATCATATTCTCATGAACATTAGAATCATTACCAAGAAACGAAAGTACCTGATAATTTAATTGGCGTGCGCGAGCCCTAGTAATTGGTCCAGTATATGTAGCAGTAGGGGCTGTGGGTGTAACAATGGTATTGATGTCCTCATCATCCTCCCCTTATTGAAATGAAGTCGTCCTCGACGGAAGCTCATCTTCCTCACCCAAATAAGGCTTCAAATCTGCAATGTTAAAAGTGGGACTAACCCCAAAATCTGCAGGCAGCTCAAGTTTATATGCATTATCATTTATTTTCTCTAACACCTTAAAGGGCCCATTAGCACGTGGCATTAGCTTTGATTTGCGCAAATCTGGAAATCTATCCTTACGCAAATGTAACCAAACAAGATCTCCATGTGCAAACACAACATGTTTTCTACCCTTATCTCTAGCAAGTTTATATTTAGCATTCATACGCTCAATGTTTTCCTTAGTTAACTCATGCATTTTTAAAATCAATTCAGCACATTGTTTAGCATCAAAATTAACCTTCTCCGAAGATGGAAGAGGCAACAAATAAATATGCGCACGAGGTAGGAAACCATACACAACTTCAAAAGGGCACATCTTAGTAGCAGAATGCAATGAACGATTATAAGCAAATTCAATATGAGGCAAGCATTCCTCCCACATTTTCTTATTATTCTTCAAAACATCTCTAGCATAGTAGACAAAGTTCTATTGACTACTTCAGTTTGTCCATCAGTTTGGGGTGACAAGTAGTACCAAAAAGCAGCTTAGTCCCCAACTTAGCCCATAAACATCTCCAAAAGTGGCTAAGAAATTTAGTATCACGATCTGAAACAATAGTATTTGGCACACCATGCAAGCGAATAATTTCACGAAAGAACAAATCAGCAACATTAACAGCATCATCGCTTTTATGACATGGTATAAAGTGTGCCATTTTCGAGAATCTATCCACGACAACAAATATGCTATCCCTCCCCTTCTTTGTTCGAGGTAAACCTAAAACAAAGTCCATAGATACATCCTCCCAAGGAACACTAGGTACAGGCAAAGGCATATATAAACCATGAGGATTGAGTCGTGACTTAGCCTTTTGACATCTAGTGCAGCGAGCAATAAAATGCTCAACATCCCGTCTCATCTTTGGCCAAAAGAAATGTGTTGCAAGTACGTCCTCCGTCTTCTTCACGCCAAAGTGTCCCATTAATCCTCCTCCATGCGCCTCCTGCAACAACAAAAGACGAACGGAGCTAGCTGGAATGCATAGCTTGTTAGCACGAAACACAAATCCATCGTTAATGACAAACTTGTTCCACATTCTTCCTTGTTTACAATTCTGCATTACATCTTTAAAATCAGCATCATGCACATATTGATCTTTGATGGTCTCCAAACCAAATATTTTGAAGTCAAGTTGTGAAAGCATAGTATAGCGACGAGACAATGCATCAGCAATAACATTTTCTTTTCCCTTCTTGTGTTTAATGACATAAGGGAAAGTCTCAATGAATTCAACCCATTTAGCATGTCTACGATTCAGTTTAGCTTGACTTTTAATATGTTTCAAAGATTCATGATCAGAATGTATAACAAATTCTTTGGGCCATAAATAATGTTGCCATGTTTCTAAAGTCCGAACAAGAGCATATAATTCTTTATCATAAGTAGAATAATTCAGACTAGGCCCACTCAATTTTTCAGAAAAGTATGCAACAGGTTTGCCATCTTGTAATAACACACCTCCTAATCCAATTCCACTAGCATCACATTCAAGCTCAAAAGTCTTATTAAAATCAGGAAGTTGGAGTAAAGGAGCATGTGTTAACTTATCTTTCAATACCGTGAAGGCTTCTTCCTGTGCGGTACCCCAAAGAAAAGGCACATCTTTCTTTGTAAGCTCATTGAGAGGTGCAGCAATGGTGCTGAAATCTCTCACAAAACGCCTATAGAATCCAGTGAGGCCAAGAAAACTCCTCACTTGTGTGACTGTTTTGGGCTGTGGCCAACTCTCAATAGCGTCAATCTTGGCTTTATCAACTTCAATTCCCTGTGGAGTAACAACATAGCCAAGAAAAGATACTCGGTCGGTGCAAAAGGTGCACTTCCCAAGGTTACCAAACAAACATGCATCACGTAGAGCAATAAAAACAGCACATAAATGTTCCAAATGTTCTTCCAAATATCTGCTATAAATCAAAATGTCATCAAAGTAAACTACCACAAATCGTCCAATGAAAGCACGTAAAACTTCGTTCATTAATCTCATGAAAGTACTAGGTGCATTAGTTAACCCAAAAGGCATGACTAACCACTCATATAATCCAAACTTAGTTTTAAATGTTGTTTTCCATTCATCTCCCAATTTCATACGAATTTGACGGTATCCACTACGCAAATCAACTTTGGAGAATATTGTAGAGCCACTCAATTCATCAAGCATATCATCTAGCCTAGGCATAGGATGACGATAACAAATACTAATATTATTAATGCCTCTACTGATAAAGGCAAAGGTGTCCCGTCTTTTGATGAGATGATAGATTTTGCTTTGGTGGAAGTCGACTTTGATGATCCGACTACGAACGTGCGAGGACGTCATGCCTTAGCAATCGCTAAACCAACTCCGAGAGGTTATTGACCACGCCGGAGCACGATCAACCAGACCATGAGGGTTTGTTTCATGCGAGCAAACGAAGAACAAGCAAGAAACTAAGATTACAATCTGGATATTGCGAATATAAGATGAAAGCTTTATTGATCAAGGTGGGGTTCTGTGACGCCTTTGTCTGGTCGTTGAACACAAACGAAGTACGCGAAGTTGCAGCTATGGCAAACTTTAATCTAAAAAAAACCCAAAGTCTAAACGGTGCCCTAAGGGTTGTATATATGGAGGAAGAGGGGGGAATTTCGTGATCCTTGGTGGAGGGGTCCGAAATCAACCCTATCTCTTGTTTCCCCACACATACGGACTCTAAAAACAGCCTATACTTATGTATTTCAAAATTACAAGGGCCTGGCCCAATAATAAGGTGACGCAGCACCTAGAATAGCCTCGGGACGGAATTTATGAATTGGCATCTTGTATATTTCTTCCAAGGCTTCATGCACCCATTATGGTGGCTTCAAAGTCCTGAAATCATCACTTGTAACTCCGTTCTTGTTCCCCTTGCTCATGGTATCATCTCCATTCTTGTTCTTGCTCCAATGTCCATCCTTCTCCAAGCTAGGCCCTTCATTTGTAAGCAAAACAAATGTATCCAATTTAGGCAGCATCATATTCTCATGAACATTAGAATCATTACGAAGAAACGAAAGTACCTGATAATTTAATTGGCGTGCGCGAGCTCTAGTAATTGGTCCAGTATATGTAGCAGTAGGGGTTGTGGGTGTAATAATGGTATTGATATCCTCATCATCCTCCCCTTCTTGAAATGAAGTCGTCCTCGACAGAAGCTCATCCTCCTCACCCAAATAAGGCTTCAAATCTGCAATGTTAAAAGTGGGACTAACCCCAAAATCTGCAGGCAGCTCAAGTTTATATGCATTATCATTTATTTTCTCTAACACCTTAAAGGGACCATCAGCATGTGGCATTAGCTTTGATTTGCGCAAATCAGGAAATCTATCCTGACGCAAATGTAACCAAACAAGATCTCCAGGTGCAAACACAACATGTTTTCTACCCTTATCTCCAGCAAGTTTATATTTAGCATTCATACGCTCAATGTTTTCCTTAGTTAACTCATGCATTTTTAAAATCAATTCAGCACGTTGTTTAGCATCAAAATTAACCTTCACCGAAGATGGAAGAGGCAACAAATCAATAGGCGCACGAGGTAGGAAACCATACACAACTTCAAAAGGGCACATCTTAGTAGTAGAATGCAATGAACGATTATAAGCAAATTCAATATGAGGCAAGCATTCCTCCCACATTTTCTTATTATTCTTCAAAACAGCTCTAAGCATAGTAGACAAAGTTCTATTGACTACTTCAGTTTGTCCATTAGTTTGGGGGTGACAAGTAGTACTAAAAAGCAGCTTAGTCCCCAACTTAGGCCATAAACATCTCCAAAAGTGGCTAAGAAATTTAGTATCACGATCTGAAACAATAGTATTTGGCACACCATGCAAGCGAATAATTTCACGAAAGAACAAATCAGCAACATTAACATCATCATCGCTTTTATGACATGGTATAAAGTGTGCCATTTTCGAGAATCTATCCACGGCAACAAATATGCTATCCCTCCCCTTCTTTGTTCGAGGTAAACCTAAAACAAAGTCCATAGATATATCCTCCCAAGGAACACTAGGTACAGGCAAAGGCATATATAAACCATGAGGATTGAGTCGTGACTTAGCTTTTTGACATGTAGTGCAGCGAGCAATAAAACTCTCAACATCCCGTCTCATCTTTGGCCAAAAGAAATGTGTAGCAAGTACGTCCTCCGTCTTCTTCACGCCAAAGTGTCACATTAAGCCTCCTCCATGCGCCTCCTGCAACAACAAAAGACGAACGGAGCTAGTTGGAATGCATAGCTTGTTAGCACGAAACACAAATCCATCGTTAACGACAAACTTGTTCCACATTCTTCCTTCTTTACAATTCTGCATTTCATCTTTAAAATCAGCATCATGCACATACTGATCTTTGATGGTCTCCAAACCAAATATTTTGTAGTCAAGTTGTGAAAGCATAGTATAGCGACGAGACAATGCATCAGCAATACCATTTTCTTTTCCCTTCTTGTGTTTAATGACATAAGGGAAAGTCCCAATGAATTCAACCCATTTAGCATGTCTACGATTCAGTTTAGCTTGACTTTTAATATGTTTCAAAGATTCATGATCAGAATGTCTAACAAATTCTTTGGGCCATAAATAATGTTGCCATGTTTCTAAAGTCCGAACAAGAGCATATAATTCTTTATCATAAGTAGAATAATTCATACTAGGCCCACTCAATTTTTCAGAAAAGTATGCAACAGGTTTGCCATCTTGTAATAACACACCTCCTAATCCAATTCCACTAGCATCACATTCAAGCTCAAAAGTCTTATTAAAATCAGGAAGTTGGAGTAAAGGAGCATGTGTTAACTTATCTTTCAATACCGTGAAGGCTTCTTCCTGCGTGGTACCCCAAAGAAAAGGCACATCTTTCTTTGTAAGCTCATTGAGAGGTGCAACAATGGTGCTGAAATCTCTCACAAAACACCTATAGAATCCAGCGAGGCCAAGAAAACTCCTCACTTGTGTGACTGTTTTGGGCTGCGGCCAACTCTCAATAGCTCCAATCTTGGCTTTATCAACTTCAATTCCCTGTGGAGTAACAACATAGCCAAGAAAAGATACTCGGTCGGTGCAAAAGGTGCACTTCCAAAGATTACCAAACAAACGTGCATCACGTAGAGCAATAAAAACAGCACGTAAATGTTCCAAATGTTCTTCCAAAGATCTGCTATAAATCAATATGTCATCAAAGTAAACTACCACAAATCATCCAATGAAAGCACCTAAAACTTCGTTCATTAATCTCATGAAAGTACTAGGTGCATTAGTTAACCCAAAAGGCATGACTAACCAGTCATATAATCCAAACTTAGTTTTAAATGTTGTTTTCCATTCATCTCCCAATTTCATACGAATTTGATGGTATCCACTATGCAAATCAACTTTGGAGAATATTGTAGAGCCACTCAATTCATCAAGCATATCATCTAGCCTAGGAATAGGATGACCATAACGAATAGTAATATTATTAATGCCTCTACAATCGACACACATACGTGATGTACCATCCTTTTTTGGCACTAGAATAATAGGAACAGCACAAGGACTAAGGGATTCGCGTATATAACCTTTGTCGAGAAGCTCTTGTACTTGACGCATAATCTCTTTCGTCTCCTCTAGATTGGTACGGTATGGCGCACAGTTTGGCAGTGAAGCACCGGGTATTAAGTCAATCTGATGCTCAATCCCTCGAATAGGTGGTAATCCCGGTGGCACGTCTTGTGGAAAGACGTCAGCGAACTCCTGCAAAATGTTAGTGACAGCAGGAGGCAAAAAGGAAGGCACGTCCTCGAATGAAAATAATGCCTCTTTGCACACAAAAGCATAGCAAACAGATTTGCCGAAATCTAGCTCATCAATATCAAATTTGGTGGCAAATAAACATGCACTTTTCAATTTAATTTCAGAAGCAACACTAGATGGTTTATTATTAGGCTTCATTTGTTGCTCAAATTCTTTTGCCACAATCTGATTTTCACTCTTATTCTTCTCCTCTTTTGCTTTATTAGCTCTATTAATATCATCTTTCAAAATGGAATCAGGAGTCATAGGAAGCATAGTAATATTTTTACCCTTATGAACAAGAGTATACTGATTGTTTCTACCATGGTGTACAGAATTTTTATCAAATTGCCATGGTCTACCAAGTAATAAGGAACATGCTTGCATAGGTACCACATCACAATCAACATAATCAGCATATATAGAGATACTAAAATGCACACGAACAGTATGCGTTACCTTAACCTTGCCGCTGTTGTTGAACCATTGGATGTAGTAAGGATGTGGATGTGGTCTTGTGGTGAGAGAAAGCTTCTCCACCATCTCCATGCTAGCCAAGTTGTTGCAGCTCCCTCCGTCTATGATGACGCGCACAGAATGTTCCTTCACAACTCCCTTGGTATGGAACAAATTGTGCCTCTGATTTTTCTCAGCTTGTGTGACCTGCACACTCAAAACACATTGAGCAACTAAACATTCATACCTGTCAGCGTCTTCAGGAGCCATGTATTGCGTCTCATGATCAGAATCATCTCCACCATGTTCTTCACGTGTAATAAGAGCCAAAGTCTCCTCATCATAGTCACTAGCGGACTCATACCCACCATCCTCGGTAGCAATCATCAGACGCTGAGATTTGCATTCTCTCGCATAATGACCTCTTCCCTTACAACGACGACAAATAATATCACTTGTGTGCCCTATTGATGCCATGGAAGAAGAAGAACTCTGTGCAGGCCCGACAGGTGCGCTCTTGGAAGATAATCGTGGTTGTGCCTGTTTTCTTGTATCACGGCTGGAGGTGGCACCTGATGGAGGTGCTGGTGCAGTGGAAGTAGAAGATGCACGCGGTGTCCATGATGAAGGTCGGCCTGCAGAAAAGTTAGTTCGCGCCAATGCTTGTCGATCCTGCACTTCATGTTCAGCTTTACAAGCAAGATGGAATAAACAAGTGATATTAGTATACTCCTTATAGTCTAAAATGGTCTGAATCTCTCTATTTAATCCACCCAGAAAACGTGCAAGCATAGCTTCATTCTCCTCAACAATACCGCATCTAATCATGCCAGTTTGGAATTCCTGATAATATTCTTCTATAGAATTTTCCCTTGTCTTAAGCGCTGCAATTTTTGAAGCAATTCACGTTGATAATATGGTGGAACCCAACGAGTACGCATAGCAGTTTTCAAAGCAGCCATACACATGCAAAACTAGTGAAAGCACAAACAGCAGCGGCAACCTGTCTCTCCTCGGGATATTGTAAACATGTAAATCGTTGTTCAGTTTCAAACTCCCAAGTAAGATATATATCAGGAACATATCTACCCTCAAATGATGGAATATTCAATTTCAGTTTAGGAAGATGGTCATGATCTCGTACCTGAGGGAGAGCCCTACCATTGTGATTATTTGCATGTGGACGACCTGGTGGTTGTGGTGCAGGTGGTTGCACGTAGTTCTGATTTTGATCAACCTCATCCTCGTAATCTCCCACATAATCATCCTCCTCCGCATCAGCAGCAGGAGCCACAGAAGTATCAACAGCAGCACCAACAGTTTGGCCAAACGCAAGAGGGACACGGCTCGCTCGGCGGAGGGTTGTTTCACAGTGTGGAGGTAGTCGTTGTTGTTGTTGTTGTTGGAGCGGTGCGTTAGGTGCAGCGGGTGGTGGTGGTGGAAGACGCGCGAGCAATTCATTAAAGTTGTTATCAAGCTTTGTTTTGAATGTCTTCTCCATGGTCTCGTCAAATCTGTTTAACACATCTTGCACCTGTCCACTCATCATTTACTGAAATTTATCATGTAGCTGTTTGTTCGTCAGGTTCTCCCAGTCAGTCTCATCGGCTTTTGATCCTACCATGGTTAGCAGCAAATAGAAACACACAAGAATATGATCCTACAGACTACTAAGAAGTGGTGGTGGTGTATCACAAACCCGTCAAGCAAATCTCAAATTCTTACCAGTTCTTACCCAACAGCAGGTGGTGATCGGCAACCGTTGTAGTCAAAACTCTCAAAGCTTGGATAGAGCAATTACCAAGGAGAGTCAAACGCACGACGTAGATGTATGTGGAGCTGGGAAGGCTTATAATATGGTAGCAAAAAGGGTCAGCAATAATCAATTCAGAGATGCAAAGTTGAATAAACGCTCAGTGACGGTACTGTGCTGGTCCTAGGCTAGACTGTGCTAGAGACGCGAGCCTAGAACACCAACAAAATCACGGCGCGGCACGTAAACAAGGGAAGAGCACACTCTGGAAAAAAATTCTCTTTTTTTTGCACTTTTTTTCCTCTTTTTTTTTGTTTGCTCCGCAATAATTATTTTTCGAAAAAGTCTACAAATGGTCTAAAAACTGCCTAGCCAGAATTTTTTTTTGACTTTGGAACTATTTCTCTACCGCGGGTAGCACGGAAGTTGGGGAGTACTTCTCTGTCACGACTCGGAGTATTGCGTGATCTGGAAATCCAAAACAGAGTAACAAAATACTAGACTCGGAATAGGACTGGTGGTGGAGATGAAACTGGTGGAACTCGGACTGGTGGCGGAGATGAATCTGGTGGAACTCGGACTGGTGGCGGATATATGTTGCAGGTGGACTCGGATTGGCGTGATGGCGGCGGATATGTGGTGGCGTATATGGACTCGGATTAGCGGTGAATATGTGGTGGTGGTATATGGCAGCAGCGATGATGATGATGCAATGATGATATATGGCAGCGACGACGTGACAACCTATGAACAGAACTCGAAACTCTAAAGGACTAGATGCTAAGACCAGCAACTTGACACGACGATGCAACCGCAAATTCAACAAAGCAAATACAGAAAAGATTATGCAAAGGCTCAGATTGTTTTGGATGGGATGAAGTAACCCTAATTTTTTTGGCTTTTTCGTGGACTATAGGTATGAAGAATAGACTCGATCTAAACTACGAAAAACTAAAAAATCTCACCGAGCAACCTGGACATCTGATACCACTTGATAGAGGCAAAGGTGTCCCGTCTTTCGATGAGATGATGGATTTCGCTTTGGTGGAAGTCGACTTTGACGATCCGACTACGAACGTGCGAGGATGTCGCGCCTTAGCAATCGCTAAGCCAACTCCGAGAGGTTATTGACTACGCCGGAGCACGATCAACCTAACCACAAGGGTCTCTTTCCTGTGAGCAAATGAAGAACAAGCAAGAAACTGCGATTGCAATCTAGATGTTGCGAATATAAGATGAAAGCTTTATTGATCAAGGTGGGGTTCTGTGACGCCTTTGTCTGGTCGTTGAACACAAACGAAGTACGCGAAGTTGCAGCTATGGCGAACTTTTAATCTAAACAAAAGCCCAAAGTCTAAACGATGCCCTAAGGGCTGTATATATGGAGGAAGAGGGGGGGAATTTCATGGCCCTTGGTGGAGGGGTCCGAAATCAACCATATCTCTTGTTTCCCCACACATACGGACTGTAAAAATAGCCTATACTTATGTATTTCAAAATTACATGGGCCTGGCCCAATAATAAGGTGGCGCAGCACCTAGAATAGACTCGGGACGAAATTTATGAAGTGGCATCTTGTATATTTCGTCCAAGGCTTCATGCACCCATTATGGTGGCTTCAAAGTCCTGAAATCATCACTTGTAACTCCGTTCTTGTTCCTCTTGCGCATGCCATCATCTCCATGCTTGTTCTTGTTCCAATGTTCATCCTTCTCCAAGCTAGGCCCTTCATTTGTAAGCAAAACAAATGTATCCAATTTAGGCAGCATCATATTCTCATGAACATTAGAATCATTACCAAGAAACAAAAGTACCTGGTAATTTAGTTGGCGTGCGCGAGCTCTAGTAATTTTTCGAGTATGTATAGCAACAGGGGCTGTGGGTGTAACAATTGTATTGATGTCCTCATTAATGTGCCTGTTGTGGTTGCAAATGTCACTATCTTAACAGACTTTGTTATTCTTGATATTCCCGAGGACGATAGTATGTCGATTATCCTTGGTAGACCTTTTGTGAATACTGCAGGGGATATTATTGATTGCAACAAAGGCAATGTCACTTTTGATGTTAATGGTAATGAGCATACGGTACACTTTCCGAGGAAACAATCTCAAGTTCATAGCATCAATTCTATTGGAAACGTTCCAACTATTATTATTGGAGGTTTTGAATTTCCTCTTCCTACTGTCAAGAAAAAGTATGATATTCTTATTGTTGGGGATTTTCATATCCCCGTTGAGGTAACTTAGTGTTATTCGAAATTTCTCCGGTTCCGTGTTATTCGGAATGAGTTTGTGAACAAGACTTGATCAAGCTTGTTAGTGGATTCATTTTGATGATCATGAGATGGATGAAACTAGAAGGCACAACCTTCTGTACCCACTTTTTACTTTTTGTTATTTAGAATAAATAAAGCAAAAATAGTATTATCCGTCTGTTTTTTGAATTATCCATGCAATAATAAATATCCCGAAAATAAAAGTGCTCCAAATGCCCTGCAAATTTAGTATGATTTTTATGGAATATTTGAGGATTTTAGGCACTGAAAACACGGCAGGAGGGGCAAGCACCAGGCCACGAGAGTCGAGGGCGCGCCCACCCCACCTAGGCGCGCCCCCTGTCTCGTGGGCCCCTGGTGCCCCCCTCCACTTATGCCAGCACCCACACACTTCATCTTCTACCCAAAAAAATCTCCATCCAGCTCAAGCACGAGTTCTAGCTCATTTTGCTGCGATTTTCGATCTCCTTGCTCAAAGCTCCATTCACAAAACTGCTTTGGGAGATTGTTGCTTGGTATGTGACTCCTCCATTGGTCCAATTAGTTTTTGTTATAGTGCTTTATTAATTGCAAATTTTTGCTGCATAGGTGACCATGTTCTTGAGCTTGCATGTTAAATTTATGAGGTTCCAAGCAATTCCAATGCATGATATAGGCTCTATGCACTTGTAGGAGTAGTTGCTACCAATCTTGTTTAGTTTTATTCACTTTTATTTTGAAGTTACTAAAATTTCAGAAATTTTTAGAAAAAGAATTATGCTTAGAAGAATGTACCAAGGTGGTTCCTCGGTGAAGAAGGGGCCTAGGATTGCTATACGTGAGCAAGATGTTGAATTGCCGAGGGACGCGGATGTATGAGCTTATGAGTGGCCATCCGATAATTTTATGGTCGAAGCAGGCTTTAAGGAGGAGTTTGACGCGTTTGTGCGTAATGCTGAGCTGGAGGACTTCTTACAAGATAAGTGTCCTTAGTACTATCAATTGACTGACTCCTTTGTGCGAAGGTTTAAATATAACTGTGCGCGTAATTCTCCTAGTGTCATATTTGATATTTATGATACATCTTATACCATGGACTTAGAGGATTTCACAACTGCTTGCAAACTCCCGCAGTGGGGTAATATTAATGATCCTCACAAATCTGAATTTAGAGATTTCCTTGCTAGTATTACTATGGGAGAATCCAGGGACATAGCACAAGCTACCATAGGGAGCATTCATTTTCTTGATATACATTATTTTGCTCTCTTTATTGATAGATGCATTAACGGTAAGGATGAAGCATGTCACATGTGTGTCCCTGATCTATGTGTCCTTAAGAGTGCTGTGTTAGGATATAAAGGTTACAACTTGGGGGCAATAGTTGCACGTAGGTTGCAGAATAATAGTAGAAAGGGAGATTTATTTGGAGAAATTTATGGAACCCGTGTGGCTAATTATCTTGGTATAGCCCCACAAGAGGGAGATATGTTGATACCTCCTGTTTATTTGGATTATAAAGCTATGGTCAATCATCAATTTCTAAGGAGGAATGAACAATTCCTTCAATACCGACTAATCTATGACAGACGCAACATCGTCCATGTTACTCTTCCTGCTCCCCACCTTTTTGATTATCAGGCAAAAGGAAGATATGTTGTCACCAGGGAGGAAGCAGCTGAACACGAGGGGAGAGCGGAGGCAGCTCACCAACACGCCACTGCTCAGGAGGCGGTTGCCGCTGCATCTCAGTACGATCCCAGTTTCACTTATCGATATCAGCCAGGCGGTCCTTGGTACTAGACCAACTTAGGCCAAAAGCCTAAGCTTGGGGGAGTACGTATTTCTCACCGACTTTACATTCATGTTCACACACTAGTCGTCGATGCTCATACTCTTTCATTGTATTATCCATGTGAGTTTAAATTTCTTTTTCCAGTTTTCTTCTTGTGTGTTTGATAAACCTTAAGAAAAACCAAAAAATTTTAGTTAGTTTAATTTCCATGCTTGTAGTAGAATTAAAATGAAAACCCAAAAAGATTTCTAGTTATTCTTCTTACTTGTTGGGAGCTTTCCCGTGTAAATAGTTTTATTTTATTTTCTTTCCTATGGGGGTCGAGAAGACCATATTGAAAATGTTTAGTGGCTCTCATATGCATGAATGTTTATTTAACTTAGAGCCCATATTACTTGTCTTCTCTCTCGAGTTGAATGCTTGCAGATTCCGGCTTAGTCCAATACACGTGCACTATTATTATTATACACATCGTTCAGTCGTGCAAGTGAAAGGCAATAATGACGATACATGATGGACTTATAGAGATGAGAAAAGCTGGTATGAACTCGACCTCTCTTGTTTTTGTAAATATGATGAGTTCATTGTTTCTGAGTCAGCCTATTATGAGGTAAACATATTTGCAATGACATTTAGAGATTATAGTTGCTTGTGCCATGCTTGATTAGCTATGAGTTATAATGGTTTACCTTGCGTGCCAACATGCTATTAGAATGATTATGATGTGGTATGATGGGATGGTATCCTCCTTTGAATGAATTGAGTGACTCGACTTGGCACATGTTCACGCATGTAGTTGAAACAAATCAGCATAGCCATCATGATATTTATGTTCATGGTAGATTATATCCTACTCATGCTTGTACTCGGTATGAATTAATTTTAATGCATGTTTATGACTGTTGTCGCTCTCTCAGTTGGTTGCTTCCCAGTCTTTTGCTAACCTTCACCTGTACTAAGCGGGAATACTGCTTGTGCATCCAAACTCTATAAACCCCAAAGTTCTTCCATATGAGTCCACCATACCTACCTATATGTGGTATTTACCTGCCGTTCCACGTAAATTTGTATGTGCCAAACTCCAAACCTTCAAACGAAATTCTTTTTTGTATGCTCAAGCAGCTCATGTTTCAACTAGGGCTGCCTTTATTGATGTAGGGCAGAACCCTAGGGGCCGATCTTTCACGTTTGGAGCGGATCATACGGGGGAACACAAAGAACACGTGGAAATCACAAGGGAAAACACGGGGAGAAACGAGAGAATCACTAAACCGACAAGTAATCTATCACACAAGGGCTAGATCACCGAACACATAAGGTAGCACAAGATTCAAAATCAACAAAGGAAAGATACAAGGGTAGCCGTTCTTCTCCGTGAGGAGGTCTTGATTTTCTTCCCTTGAAGGTGTCTTGAATCCGCTTGGGGGATCTTCTTCGAAGAGGTCGTGAGCTCCGAGGAGAAGTAACCAAGTGGATGAGCAAGGCTCTCACACAAAATATGAGCTAAACCAATGCTAAGTCTCAAAGTAAGGAGGAGGAGTCCTATATATAGGCTAGGGGGCGAAGGGGTACATGGGCTCAGCCCAACACGCGCGTGCAAGCGCTGGCTGGATGATCCGAGGGTGGAGCCGGATGATCCGGGCTGGTTCGGATGATCCGGGTGGAGGGCCGGATGAGCTGGTGACGCAGGCGGTGGCGGTGCAGGTCCGGATGTTCGGCAGGGGGTCTGGATGTCCGGATGATCCAAGATGGGGTCCGGATGATCTGGCTTTAGGTGGGAGCTTCGGGTGTCTTCGGGGCGAGTTAGCCGAATCGTCCGGACCGAGGTCCGGATCGTCCAGGCCGCCGTCCGGATCGTCCGGCTAGTCTAGGACTTGGTTTTTTCCTCTCCGTCTTCACGCATGTCTTCCGCTTCCGGTCCTCCTAGCTTCTTAGATTCTCCATGGTTAGCTCCTTGGTACCTGAGTATGCATAGCGTTTCCGTTTGAGGTAGTAACCATGTCTCATGTGAATCGAAAGGGAGTTGTGAGAGGAGTGATGTCACCTCGGTTTCAAGAGCTCTTGCACGTGCTCGAGTCATAGGTCCAAGTGGTGTTGTAAGTGATGTAGATGCGTCCATGGGGATGATCGTGGGATGCTCTGTATCATCTCCCCCCTCCTTGGGAAAGATCCGACCTCGAATCGAATTCTTCGTCACCATGGTAAGGAGAGAGGTCTTTGACGTCGAAGATGTCGCTCACGTTGTACTTGTCGCTTGGTAGGTCGATCTTGTAAGCGTTGTTGTTGTAGCGTGCTAGAACCTTGAAGGGTCCATCAGCTTGAGGGAGAAGTTTGGACTTGTGTTTGTTGGGGAAGCGTTCCTTGTGAAGGTGTAGCCACACGAGATCGCCTATGTTGAAGATCACGGGTTGCTTGTTGATGTTGAGCTTGGTCGCTAGTCGTTGTACTTGGCGGTCGATGGTGTTCCTTGTATCCTCATGCATCTTCTGGATGTAGCTTGCTCGTGCACTCGCATCCATGTTGGTGCGCTCTTGTAGAGGAAGAGGTAGAATGTCCAAAGGTGACAATGGGTTGAAGCCGTAGACGACCTCGAAGGGGGACTTGACGGTAGTCGAATGTCTTGCACGGTTGTAGGCGTACTCGGCGATGGGTAGACATGCTTCCCACTCCTTGATTTTCTTCTTTATCAACACGCGAAGTAGAGTGGATAGTGTCCGGTTCATCACCTCTATTTGGCCTTGATTTGAGGATGGTATGCGGATGAGAATAAGAGCTTTATTCCGAGCTTGGCGCATAGCGTCTTCCAAAAGTAACTAAAGAACTTGATGTCACGGTCGGAGACGATTGTCTTTGGTACTCCATGGAGGCGTAAGATTTCCCTACAAAAGAGATTTGCAACATGTGAAGCATCATCTATCTTGTTGCAAGGAATGAAATGTGCCATCTTAGAAAATCGGTCCACAACAACAAATACGGAATCCTTCCCATTTTGAGTTCTAGGCAAACCAAGTACAAAATCCATGCTAATGTCTTCCCAAGGTTGATAAGGAATAGGAAGAGGCATGTAAAGACCATGGGATTGAGCTTTAGACTTAGCTTTGCGACATGTAGATCATCGGGTGGTGAAGCGTGAGACGTCGCGGAACATCTTAGGCCAAAAGTAGTTCTTGGAGAGCGTGGCGAAAGTCTTGTCGCGTCCAAAATGTCCCATGAGTCCGCCTCCATGAGCCTCTTGCAAAAGGAGCAAACGAAGAAAAGACTCGGGAATGCATAGTTTGTTAGCTCTCATAAGATAACAATCCTTATTGTAATATTGTTCCCAACATATATGCGTCAAACATTTAGCATAAGGAGTTTCAAAAGATGGATCATTAGCGTACAAGTCTTTTATGTGCTCAAAGCCAATAACATTCAACTCAAGTTTAGTGACAGGCGTGCATATGCGTGAAAGTGCATCGACAACTACATTTTCCTTACCCTTAATGTACTTGATCACATAGGGGAAAGATTCAATAAATTCACTCCATTTGGCATGACGCTTGTTCAATTTAGTTTGACCTTTTAAGTACTTAAGCGTTTCATGATCTTTTAAGATAATGTTCCCAAACATGTAGGACACGCACTAAAGCATACAATTCTTTGTCATAGATGGGATAGTTAAGTTGAGCACCAGAGAGTTTTTCACTAAAATATGCAATTGCTTGTTTCTCTTGCATCAAAACTCCGCCAATTCCGGTACCATTTGCATCACAATGAACCTCAAAAAGTTTTGTCAAAGTTGGGCAAAGCAAGAATCGGAGCATGAGTAAGCAAAGACTTGAGCTCATCAAAAGCGGTGGATTGCAAAGATCCCCAAACAAAAGGAGTATTCTTCTTACTCAAGGCATGCAAAGGAGTGGCAATAATGCTAAAATCTTTCACAAAGCAACGATAAAAACCCGCAAGACGAAGAAAACTACGCACTTGTTGCAAATTGGTGGGTTGGGGCCAAGTTTTAATTGCTTCAATTTTAGTTTCATCAACATGGACACCCTTGGAAGAAACAACGAAACCCAAGAAACCCAAGAAATCCACTTTTTCATGTTGGCATAAAGACTTTCCTTGTGAAGTGTTTGCAAAACAACCCTAACATGATCAAGATGCTCTTTCATGGTTTTGCTAAACACAAGAATATCATCGAAGTAAACCACAACAAAGACTCCAATGTAAGGGCGAAGCACATGATGCATGAGATGCACGAAAGTACCGGGAGCCTCCGATAAACCCATAAGCATAACTAACCACTCATATAAGCCAAATTTTGTTTTGAAAGCAGTTTTCCATTCATCACCCTCTTGTATGCGGATTTGATAATAGCCACTTTTAAGATCATTTTTTGAGAAAAAGTTGGCTTCGCTAAGTTCATCAAGCATATCATCTAAGAGAGGAATGGGATGCCTATAACGAACGGTAATAGCATTTATAGGTCTACAATTGGAACACAAGCGGAAACTTCCATCGGGCTTAGGCACAAGTATAACCGGAACGACACAAGAGCTTTAGCTTTCACGTACTTGACCGTTGTCGATTAGTTGTTCTACTTGCCGTTGAATCTCCTTGGTTTCTTCGGGAATGACATGGTATGGAGCTTTGTTTGGAAGTGGCGCTCCGGGGATGAGGTCGATTCGATGCTCAATGCCTCGTAGAGGAGGTAGACCCGGAGGTAGCTCATCGGGGAAAACATCTTGGAATTCCTGCAAAAGATATTGAAACACTAAAGGTAGCTCATGAGAGGTGTTAGTTTTTGGTTCTCCATCCTTCCACACAAGGACAAAGTGCATAACACTCAATGGGTTCTCACACACATCTCTCGTCTCACTTTTTGTGGCAAATAGGACTAAGTTTTTCTCTCTAGGCGAAGAGGCGCTCAAGTTTGGCTTGTGGCTCTCACTCACTTTTGGGTGGATCACTTTCTCACTCTTCTCTCCATGATGGGTGGCTTGCTTGTCGGCTATCACTTGGCTAGGAGACATAGGTCATAGCACATATTCCTTCCCTTTCATCTTCAAGCTATAGTGATTGGTACACCCACTGTGGATGACACCACGGTCGAATTGCCATGGTCGACCAAGGAGGAGGTGGCAAACGGTCATTGGGACCACATCACACTCCAAAGTGTCCTCATATGCACCAATTTTGAAGGAGACTTGGACCATATGCTCAACTCATATAGTGCCGAAGTCACTTAGCCATTGAACCTTGTAGGGGTGCGGGTGCTTCCTTTTTACCAATTGAAGCTTGGAGCATAGTTCTTCACTTGCCAAGTTGTGACAAGTACCTCCATCGATGATGACCTTGACAGACCTTCCATTGATGCCGGCCTTGGTGTGGAAGATATGGCATCGTTGGTCTTCTTCTTGTTGATGTTGAAGAGTCAAGACCTTGGAGACAACAAGAGCGGGGCTCGTATCTTCATCACAAAAGACATGATCATCTTCATCCTTGTTCACGCGCGGGTGCATGGCCACTTGCTCAAGAGCTTCCATCTCCTCATCACTCATGGAATCATAGGTGCCATCATCGTTGAGGATCATGGTTCTCTTGTTTGTACATTCATAAGACTTGTGGCCTCGGCCGCCGCAAGTGAAACACTTGAAGGAGCTTGTCTTGACAGTCTCATCGGTCGGAGTAGATGAAGAAGCACGCGGCTTGAAGTTGCTTGTAGTAGGAGGAAGACGACTTGAACTTGCCGAAGTTTTCTTGTAACTTGACTTGTCGTCGTTGCTTGGAGAAGGCTTAGTTGATGTCCAAGTTGGAGTAGTTGTTGAAGCTTGGTTATTGGAGAAGCTATAGGTCTTGGATGAGTACTTGGCGTACTTGAGGCTCATCTTGCACTTGACGTTCCGCCTTTGTAGCTTGATGCACGAGTTCAATGAGGTTGGAGTAGGGTTCGAAGTCGGCGATCTTCTTGATGGGATGATTGAGTCCATTCAAGAATCATGCCATTGTTTGCTCATCATCCTCCGTGACATTGGCTCGAATCATGGCTATCTCCATTTCCTTGTAGTATTCTTCAACACTCTTTGTTCCTTGCTTGAGGAGTTGTAGCTTCTTGAAGAGATCGCGGTTGTAGTAAGTTGGCACAAAACATGCTCGCATGACTTCCTTCATTTGAGCCCAAGTGGTGATTGGAGGTTCACCTCTTGCTTGTCGGCGCTCAAGGACTTGTTCCCACCATATGAGCACATAGTCTTGGAACTCAAGTGATGCCATAGCGATCTTCTTATCTTCCTCATAGTTGTGCAAACGAAAGATTTTGTCGACCTTCAATGCC
The DNA here is from genome assembly GCF_002162155.2 of Triticum dicoccoides. Lineage (NCBI taxonomy): Eukaryota > Viridiplantae > Streptophyta > Magnoliopsida > Poales > Poaceae > Triticum > Triticum dicoccoides. Next base: position 262,481,384 of record NC_041387.1, read on the forward strand.
CATGAGAGGTATTCTTCGGGATCATTGCTTCCATTGAACTTGGGCACTGTGAATTTGAGTTTGCCATAGCGTTGCTCTTCATTGTGTTGTTGGCGATGGTGATGATGACGCCCATGGCGTGGAGGGTAATCATCCTCATGTTGCTCTTGACGTGGAGGGAGTCCATGATCAACTTGCTCTTGTTGAACTTGAGGTTGAGGTGGAGCTTGATGAGCTTGTGGAGGAGCTTGTGGAGCTTGGCGTTGCACACGTGGTTGGTAGTTCCTCTCTTGGATTTCTTCTTGAAGGGCTTCCTCTTCATTGCGCCGTTTGCGAATGCGGTTGGCGATAGCTCGACTTGATTCTTGAAGGGCACATTGCGCCTCAAGAGCTTGCGCTTCACGTAGTTGTTGTTGAAGACGTTGAGCCTCAGCGTCTTGTTAATCTTGGTGTAGACGCGCTTGTTATTCTTATTCTTGGCGACAAAGACGTTGTCGTTCTTGAGCTTGGGCAAGAGTGACATGATTTGATTGAGGACGAGGGACTTGCTCATCGGCTTGCTCTTGTGAATGCTTGACGTGTAGCGGGTTGCGAGATGCATGACGGTCTTGACACGCGGCTCGTCGAAGAGTGTTCAATGATGGTGTACTTGAGCTGGAGAAGGAGTCGTCGGAGTGTCGACTTGAGTGGCTCCGTCTTGATTTTGACGATGTAGAAGGAGGACGGTTCACCAACAAAGCGCGGATCTCGTCCATTCTTGCATCATTCTCTTGCTTGTGCGCATCGAGCTTGTTGTCGAAGTAGTCTCGTGTATGTTGCTCGGAGAGTCGCAAGTCGGTGGCGAGGTTGTCGATGCGGTCGTTCATTGCTTGTTACTCTTGATGCAACGCTCGTTGTGCACCAAAGAGGTGGCTCTTGGTGACATATGATGACATGTCGTCGTCTTGCTCGATGAAGAGTGGGTTGGTAGAAGTACTCGGCCTATCCATCATTCCAAGCAAAATGTGAGTGGTAGAAACAGAAGAACTTATACCAATGTACCTTGACCGATGTTGACGAAGAATCAAGTTCACTCAAATGCGGACAATGAAATAGCACTATTGGTACCAATCCTTGTCAGTTCTCACACCTACACAAGTAAAGCTTATGGTGGAGCTTGGTTAGGATGGTGGCACAAAATTGATTGCAATTGTTAGTTTGACTCAAAGATGTTGAAAAAGATTCGCAAATTCACAAATGCAACAAGTAGACCAAGCGAGAAGTTGAACACGGAAACACACACGCAAATAGAATAATGGGATTGTGCAAATCAAAAATGAGCCAAAATGTGGAATCCACGAAAATGCTCTTGTTGCACAATACTCGAGAGACACTAGCACGATTGCACAATAGGCGGATACGGAGCTTGTGCACAACCTACTAAGCAAAAATGCAACAATCTCTATCCCAAGTATGCTATTTGTATGGTATTTCGGTGTTACGATCCAAGATGATCGATTATGACAATCTTAATGTAGTGTGATGCTATGGTTCTTGCTTATAAGCTCTTTGCTTATCTTTCTCTTTTGCTTAAAAGCTTGGTTGGCTCTTTCACTTTTGAGCTCTTTTATTATGTAATACTTCACGAACCAAGATAGCAATTGTGTATGCGATGACAACTTGGTGACACAAGAGATGATAATGTATGTATGGTATGGTATGATCACTAATGTGCACAAGTCACGTTGCCGGCAATACTCCAAGGCTAGTCTCGATGGGTAACTACACAAAAGATGGGGTATGATGGTTATCAATGCAATTGCAAGGTATGAAAAAGATGTCGTCAAAGTTACCGTCCGTAGCGAAGATGAGTAGTCGACGAAGATGAGCGTTGGTGATGTTGATGTTGCATCGTACCTAAATAGCCGAAACACAATAGGACACGGGAGATCACAACTCAAATTCTCGAACTCAAAGTAGAATGGTGGTACGGAGGTTGTGTCGTGGGGGTTTGGTAGGTGGAAGTTGTGGTGGTCGAAGTGGGGGGTGCGTAGATGTTGGAGGTGGTGGTGGAGAACTACAGAAATGCAGTTTTGGCAGAGGAAGCCGAATGATCCGGGCCAGGAGCCGGATGATCCGGGCGCGTCCGGATGATCCGGGTCAGGGTCCGGATGATCCGGGCAGGTCAATCACGGTCGGGAACTGCTCGGGATGAACTTGAAAACAGCGAGAATTCCGATGATTCCGCGGATTTTGGATGGATTTCGAGGGGAAGAAGGTGGGGAAGAGCAAGATCCACGAGTTACACACTGAATCCACGGATCAAAAACAACAACTCATCATCAAAACGAACAAATCACAAAAAAAATTGGGGGCTCTTTTTGGTGGGGATTTTGGATTTAGGATGAAAACAACAAAATCAAGCTAGAAAACACGGGGTAGGGGCTCCAAAAACGCGATCAACGTGGCTCATGATATGAAGATGATGTAAGGCGGAACCCTAGGGGCCGATCTTTCACGTTTGAAGCGGATCCTACGGGGGAACACCAAGAACACACGGAAATCACAAGGGAAAACACGGGGAGAAATGAGAGAATCACTAAACCGACAAGTAATCGATCACACAAGGGCTAGATCACCGAACACATAAGGTAGCACAAGATTCAAAATCAACAAAGGAAAGATACAAGGGTAGCCGTTCTTCTCCGTGAGGAGGTCTTAATTGTCTTCCCTTGAAGGGGTCTTGAATCCGCTTGGGGGATCTTCTTCGAAGAGGTTGTGAGCTCCGAGGAGAAGTAACCAAGTGGATGAGCAAGGCTCTCACACAAAATATGAGCTAAACCAATGCTAAGTCTCAAAGTGAGGAGGAGGAGTCCTATATATAGGCTAGGGGGCGAAGGGGTACATGGGCTCAACCCAACACACGCGCGCAGGCGCTGTTCGGATGATCCGGGGTGGAGCCGGATGATCCGGGTGGAGGCCTGAATGAGCTGGTGACGCAGGCGGTGGCGGTGCAGGTCCGGATGTCTAGGCAGGGTCCGGATGATCCGGGACGGGGTCCGGATGATCCGGCTTCAGGTGGGAGCTTCGGGTGTCTTCGGGGTGAGTTAGCCGGATCATCCGGACCGAGGTCCGGATTGTTCGGGCTCTGTCCGGGTCGTCCGGGCCGCCGTCCGGATCGTCTGGCCAGTCTGGGACTTGGCGTTTTTCCTCTCCGTCTTCACGCATGTCTTCCGCTTCCGGTCCTCCTAGCTTCTTAGCTTCTCCATGGTTAGCTCCTTGGTACCTGAGTATGCATTGCGTTTCCGTTTGAGGTAGTAACCATGTCTCATGTCGAAAGGGAGTTGTGAGATGAGTGATGTCACCTCGGTTTCAAGAGCTCTTGCACGTGCTCGAGTCATAGGTCCAAGTGGTGTTGTAGGGGATGTAGATGCGTCCATGGGGATGATCGTGGGATGCTCTGTATCATTTATCTTCCTTGCTAGGTGGGTTATTCTCAAGAGGAGTGGACTCCGCTCCTCATTTACGAGAAAGGGCCGGTAACCGGGATGCCCAGTCCCATGATCCAAAAGATCAAAGCAAATCAAAATAATTAAACAAAACTCCCCCAGGGCTGTTGTTAGTTGGAGGCACTCGTTGTTTCGAGCAAGCCATGGATTGATGCTTGTTGGTGGTTGGGGGAGTATAAACCTTTACCATTCTGTTTGGGAACTGCCTATAATGCATGTAGTATGGAAGATACAACTATCTCATAGTTGTTGCGTTGACAGCAAAAGTATGCCGCTCAAAATGTCATTCAATCTCTATTTAAAAATCGAACTCTGGCACCTCTACAAATCACTGCTTCCCTCTGTGAAGGGTCTATCTATTTACTTTTATGTTGAGTCATCACCCTTCATATTAAAAAGCACCCGCTGGAAAGCACACTGTCATTTCCATTCATTACTATTGGTTTATATTGGGTATGACTTTACTGGATCTCCTTTACAATGAATTACAATGTTTAGTCAGTCCTTGATCTTTAAAGGTGCTCTGCATTTATGTTTTACGGTCTCAGAAAGGGCTAGCGAGATACCATTTTGTTATATCATGTTATGATTGTTTTGAGAAAGTGTTGTCATCCGAGTTTTATTATTATGGCTCGCTAGCTGATTATGCTATTGATATGAGTAATTGTGAGACCTACGTGTTATTGTGAGTACGGTTAGTTCATAATATTAGCTGAAACCTGAATGATGGCTTTGCATGTTTACAACAACAAGAGCAAACATAGTTTGTAAAAGTTTTTCTTTATCACTTTCAGTTTATCAACTGAATTGCTTGAGGACAAGCAAAGGTTTAAGTTTGGGGGAATTTGATGAGGACATGACTACCTTGGATACGACCAAAAATATTGCATACATGCATATTTGTCACGTGATTTCTAGTGCAAACTATTCAATAATCTGTTTATATTATCCAGAACAAAAATACTTCACACACTTTTGTGTTTTGTCTAATTGCAGGTGTATGGGACATTTGTACAATTCACATATGAAGATAAGGGAGAAAGAGATGTTTACTTGCTGCTCAAAAAGTTCTCTCACGTCACTTTTGGGTCAAGAGAAGATAGAGTCCAAGTCTCTCATGTTCTGGGTTCAGATTCGGACTGCACAGACATACCTGACTCAAAACGCCAACAACTTTTTCATACGGACTCCGAATTGGGTGATTCTTGTTTTGGTGGAATCTAGATTTTGTGCTCTTTCCAGCCCAATTGGATTCACCTTCAAATTCGTTCGGAGCGTTGAGATATCGATGAAACAATCAGACGCTGCAGCAGAATCCGAGTCAAACAACAAGTCCAAAGGTGTTGCATCACCTCCACTTGGGCCCATGAGCCTTGTACGACCTAGGGTTGGTTTTAAGATGCCTTGGGACGTTTTCCCACCTCCTTGGCCACCACCCGTTCCTCCTATATAAATAGATCCATCTAGTACCTTTTTCCTTGGGATTTGTTTAGTTAAAAGTTAGCCATTGCAACTTGTGTGCTTCGTTTGTGTCCAACGACCAGACCAAGACCACTTTTCGGATCCCCACCATTATCAATACTTCTTACATATTCGCAATATTCAGATTGATTTTATCATATTCTTGCTTGTTCTTCGATTGCTTGCAGGAATAGACCTTCATGGTCAGGTTGATCGTGCTGCCACTAGAGCATTTACTGGTTTTGCTTCTGTTTGGTGGAGTGTGCATTGTAAAAAAACATTGATAACCAAGCCACAACTTGGAAAGATTTGAAACATGTAATGAGACAACAATTTTTCCCTCCTTACTATCGTCGTGAATTGCTTCACAAATTTTAACAATTTAAACAAGGCAATAACACTGTTCATACTTACTACCAAGAGTTAAAATATTATATGCATCATTGTGACATAGAAGAATCTGAGGATGATACAATGAATAGATTTTTTGGTGGTTTGAACCATGATATTCAGGCAAGATTTAGGTATATTCCTCGTTGCATTACTGGTATGTATGTTCGTGCTTGTACCTCTGAGAGACAGTTACTGGAGGATGCATTGGGTGACTACAACAACTACTATTCCAATTCATGCCCACTACCATCGGTTGATTCCTCCACCGTTGCACCTACTAGAGCAGCCACACCTCAGATTGTGAGTGCGACATCATCTCAAGTGTATGGTACATTGTGATTGTCCATACCGACATCACCTTCGTCTTTGCGACAAGGTAACAGTAAAGGTATTGATGATATAACATCCCATGAGAATGATACATCCCTAATTAAGTTAAATACATCATGTGTTGAGTTACCTATTGATTTGAGTACGCCACCTATTTTAGAGAATCATGTTACTATCATGAATGCATCATGTGATCAAACAATTGAAATACCAACAATTTTGAGTGCACCCATTGAATTAATTATTGATGCAAAAGAACCAATGTTTAGTTATTTTGATATGACCTCTAATCTTGGTGATGATTCTGTGTCCAATGACTTACTGCATGTTTGCTTATTTAAGCATGTTGTAGCATGTAAATTTGATGCAAGTAAGGTTTATTCACCAATGTTGGGATGGTTTAATGATGAATATTATCAATCTTTTGATAGGAATAAGAGCTTCACTTATATGTGCAAACTGAGTTGCAATATTTTCATTCCTTCTACTTATGATAATATTTTGGCTTTATATTTTATGATCTATGAAAGTTACTCATGTATAAATGTGTCATATGTGCAAAAATCAAGGGAAGTAAAAATGGATGACATATACATATACAACATGTATACCTTGTCTCTTTTGTTAGCCACATTTCAGATTAAGCAACGCCGAGGACGGCTTTGTTTTCAAAAAGGGGAGGATGATGAGGACATGACTACCTTGTACGACAAAAAATATTGCATACATGCATATTTGTGAGGTTATTTCTAGTGCAAACTATTCAATAATCTATTTATGTTATCCAGAACAAAAATACTTCTTACATTTTTGTGTTTTGTCTAATTGCAGGTGTATGAGACATTTGTACAATTCACATATGAAGATAAGGGAGAAAAATATGTTACTTGCTTCTCAAAAAGTTCTCTCACGTCACTTTTGGGTCAAGAGAAGATAGAGTCCAAGACTCTCATGTTCTGGGTTCAGATCCGGACTGCACAGACATACCTGACTCAAAACGCCAACAACTTTTTCATACGGACTCCGAATTGGGTGATTCTTTTTTTGGTGGAATCTAGATTTTGTGATCTTTCCAGACCATTTGGATTCACCTTCAAATTCGTCCGGAGTGTTGAGATATAGACGAAACAATCAGACGCTGCAGCAGAATCTGAGTCAAATAACAAGTCCAAAGGTGTTGCATCACGTCCACATGGGCCCATGAGCCTTGTACGACCTAGGGTTGGTTTTAGGATGCCTTGGGACATTCTCCCACCTCCTTGGCCGCCACCCCTTCCTCCTATATAAATAGATCCATCTAGTAGCTTATTCCTTGGGATTTGTTTAGTTAAAAGTTAGCCATTGCAACTTTGTGTGCTTCGTTTGTGTCCAACGACCAGACCAAGACCACTTTTCGGATCCCCACCATTATCAATACTTCTTACATATTCGCAATATTCAGATTGCTTTTATCATATTCTTGCTTGTTCTTTGATTGCTTGCAGGAATAGACCTTCGTGGTCAGGTTGATCATGCTCCGGCGTGGTCAATAACCTCTCGGAGTTGGTTTAGCGATTGCTAAGGCGCAACGTCGTTGCACGTTTGTAGTCGGATCATCAAAGTCATCTCTACCAAATCGAGAGTTATCATCTCATCGAAAGATCGGGACACCCCTCCTCTATTAGAATTGATACGTCTCCAACGTATCTACTTTTCCAAACACTTTTGCCCTTGTTTTGGACTCTAACTTGCATGATTTGAATGAAACTAACCCGGACTGACACTGTTTTCAGCAGAACTGCCATGATGTTGTTTTTTGTGTAGAAAAGAAAAGTTCTCGGAATGTCCTGAAAATCCACGGAGCGACTTTTTGGAAAATATAAAAAATATTCACGAAAGAATCAAGACCAGGGGGCCCACACCCTGTCCACGAGACAGGGGGCGCGCCCCTCCCCCAGTGCGCACCCCCTATCTCGTGGGCCCCCTGGACCTCCACTGACCTCAACTCCAACTCCATATATTCACGTTCGGGGAGAAAAATTAGAGGGAAAGTTTCATCGCGTTTTACAACATAGAGCCGCCGCCAAGCCCTAATCTCTCTCGGGATGGCTTATCTGGAGTCCGTTCGGGGCTCCGGAGAGGGGGATTCATCGCCGTTGTCATCATCAACCACCCTCCATCACCAATTTCATGATGCTCACCGTCATGCGTGAGTAATTCCATCGTAGGCTTGCTGGACGGTGATGGGTTGGATGAGATTTACCATGTAATCAAGTTAGTTTTGTTAGGGTTTGATCCCTAGTATCCACTATGTTCTGAGATTGATGTTGCTATGACTTTGTTATGCTTAATGCTTGTCACCAGGGCCCGAGTGCCATGATTTCAGATCTGAACCTATTATGTTTTCATGAATATATGTGTGTTCTTGATCCTATCTTGCAAGTCTATAGTCACCTATTATGTGTTATGATCCGACAACCCCGAAGTGACAATAATCGGGATACTTCTCGGTGATGACCATAGTTTGAGTAGTTCATGTATTCACTATGTGCTAATGCTTTGTTCCGGTTCTCTATTAAAAGGAGGCCTTAATATCCCTTAGTTTCCGCTAGGACCCCGCTGCCACGGGAGGGTAGGACAAAAGATGTCATGCAAGTCCTTTTCCATAAGCACGTATGACTATTTACGGAATACATGCCTACATTACATTGATGAACTGGAGCTAGTTCTGTGTCACCCTATGTTATAGCTATTACATGAGGAATCGCATCCGGCATACTTATCCATCACTGATCCATTGCCTACGAGCTTTCCACATATTGTTCTTCGCTTATTTACTTTTCCGTTGCTATTGTTACAATCACTACAAAACCCAAAAACATTACTTTTGCCACTGTTACCTTTATTATCATACTACTTTGCTACTAAATACTTTGCCGCAGATACTAAGTTATCCAGGCGTGGTTGAATTGACAACTCAACTGCCAATACTCAAGAATATTCTTTGGCTTCCCTTGTGTCGAATCAATAAATTTGGGTTGAATACTTTACCCTCGAAAGCTGTTGTGATCCCCTACACTTGTGGGTTATTAGAGAGCTATCGAGAACGAGGTTAACTCTCTCCTTGTTGAACTCCCCATTGAACCACTTGATACATGGCTACTACCTCAAACGGAGATGTTTTGTGTGCTTAGGTACCAAGGAAGCAACCAAGGAGAAGTTACGATGCAATTTGGACATCAAGAGCATGAAGAGAATCTGCCCAACCCAAAAATCTCGGTACAACCACCCATGTACCGCCCAACAACCGCCCGGGCGGTACAACCGCTTGTCTACCGCCCAACTACCGGCCCATGTTCTGTGATCGAGTGGTGCAAGCCAGTACTGCACCGGTTTATCCCCGTAACTACCAGAAGACCGGTACAACCGCTCCAACCACCGGTACTACCACTACCCCCTTCCGCAAACACCTCCCAGAATTAGCGCCTGAGCTCCCAGCGGTACAACCGCCCCATGACCGGTACAACCGCCCTGCCTGTGCGCAGTGGGAGGGGTTTCACCCCATGTACCCCCTCACTTACCCATTGGACTATATATAATTATCCCCTACCTCCGTATTAGGGTTAGCAAAGGATTAGCTCATTTGAGATAGAGCTTTGCTCATCCATTCGGATCTACTCCATTGAGAGAGACCGTTCCCTATTCGGAGAAGATCCACCTTGGATTCAAGACCCCTTCATGGGAAGACCTGATGCGGAGCATCCCACGTTCATCCCCATGTACACTCCGACTACTCTCCAAACCCCAAGTGGACTTATGATGAGACATCAACTAGGCGCCATTGGACACAAGGTGAACTCGCTCGTCTCGGAACCTTCACTTTCTACATGTGAGACATGGCTACTAGCTCCAACGTGTGTGCTATGCATGATCAGGTACTTGGAGGAAAGCCACGGAACCACCACATCCAACGGACGAGCTAGCGAGGATGCCAAGTACAAGGACCAAGAGAAGAAGCTGCCCGAAGTCTACAGCCTCCGGACGACCGGACCACGCCGGATGTCCGACGCCTAGAGCCTCCACCAGCCTGAAGAGTCAGCCCGTGAATGCTACAGCGGCCGGACGACCGACGAGGACCGAACGTCCGATGAATCCCAGGGCCAGGGACGACCGAAGCCACCGGACAACCGAACGAACAGCACCCGAGCCGAAACTACGGAAGTCCGACATCTCCGGACGTCCAGACCTTCCCGAGCCTCCAGACGACCGGAACCCAACGTCCGACGCCTGTCTGCGCATAGTGGATTGGACCGAGTCCATGTATCCCCCACTTACCCCTTCATGGCCCATGACTATATATACTCCTCCACCTCCTGCTAGTTAGGGTTAGCGTTGATTTAGCTCAAGTTAGAGATAGAGCTTCGCTCATCCATCGGATCTCCTCCTCGTGAGAGACCGCGGCCTCCTCGGAGAAGATCCTATCGGATTCAAGACCCCCTTGTGGGAAGATGCCCTTGTGGATTCAAGACCTCCTCACGGAGAAGATGGGTTACCTTTGTATCCTTACCTTTGTTGATTGTGGATCATATGTATCTCTTTGTGTTCGGTGATCTAGCACTTGTGTGATTGATTCCTTGTTGGTTGAGTGATTTCCCTCTCGTTTCCTCCATGTTCCCCTTTGTGCTTCCGCGTGTTCTTCGTGATTCCCCGTAGGATCCACTCCAAATGTGAAAGATCGTCACCAAAGGGTTCCACCCTACATCATCTTGGATCAGAGCCAGCTTGTCTCATGATATCATCTTGGTATCATGAGTGATCACGTTTTTGGAGCCCCTACCCCTCTTTTTCTAGCTTGATTTTGTTGATTTCGTCCCAAAATCCAAAAATCCCCACCAAAAATAGCCCCAAATTTTTTTTTGTGATTTGTTGGTTTGATGATGTTTTGTTGATTTTGATCCGTGGATTTGCTTGGTTTCAAGTGGATCTAGCATTTCCCCAAGTTTCTCCATCTTTCATCCACAAAATCGCGTCAATTTTGACCCCGAAATCTCCAATTTCCGCCCAAAATCACGTCCTGGATCTGAAATTTTGCGTTGACCCCGACCCACCGGACGACCGGAGTTTTACGGACGTCCGGAGCCCCAGGAACGACCAGATGTCCGACCTTTTCGGACGACCGGAACCCTAACCCGAAACAAATTTACGGATTTCCGACCTTCTCGGACGTCTGACGCCCCAGACGTCCGTAACCTGTAGTTTCAGACTTCGGCTGATTTTTGTTTTGTCTATAACTAATTCATCCGAACTCCGATTTTGACGTTCTTTAGCTCGTTTTGAAGCTCTTGACATCCCCCTTCCCACAAAAATACCACCAACACAATTTGACTCCATCAAATTTTCGAAAATTTGGCAAGTTTTCCTAGGCCTTCCACCATATAATCCGCATAGCCACCACCGACTTCCGCAACCTAACCAATTTTGTTCCCCATTGTATATGTGGTTGCTTGAGTAGTGATTCGAGTCTCCTAAGGTGTTTCGTCTACTTAGGGACGATTGCTTCTTCATCAACCACCACCGCCATATCCTACGCATAGGCGTGCCCACCATACATTTTGCCACCCCCAACTTAACCATATAGTTGTTTGAGCTTGTTTGAGTTGTGGCTTGTGTCTACTAAGGTGTTTTGGCTACTTAGGGACGGCAACTTCAACTCCGACACGTGTGTAGCCCATCATCCCACTTCCGCATTTCCTAGTGCAAAACCACCACCGCTTTCCGTTACCACCATTTGACATTTGTCATTTGAGATTTTGAGTTCGCGGTTTTTCCGTTTCCTAAGGTGTTTCGGCTACTTAGGGACGAGTCTCCATCATCTTGGTATCTACATCAAAGACACCGCCACTCATCATCGCAAAGGACGGTAACCTCGACGACACCATTGTATATTCCCCTTGCAAATTGCATTGATAACCTCTAGCCCATTTTGCGTTACTTGCCTATCGAGACTAGCCATTTGAGTATTGCCGGGAACGTTACTTGTGCACATTAGTGATCATACTTCCCATAGCATACATACCATACCATTGTGGTGCATATATTGGTATCATATCTTGTGTCACAAGTTTGTTCCCGCATATACACAATTGCTATCTTGGTTTGTGCATTGTGCAAAAGTGGCCATAGAAAAAAAGAAATAAAGCTTTTAAGCAAAATAAAGAGAGCAAAGAAGCTTGTAAGCAAGTGCCATAGCATCGTACCACATTGCACATAAGATTGTCATATCCTATCATCTTGGATCATCTTGAGAGAAACACCGGGAACCATACATACATAGCATACTTGGGATAGAAAGCATATCCATTTTGCATCTTATAGGTTGTGCACAAGTGTCGAATTCGCCTATAGAGCAATCGTGCTAGCGTCTCTCTTAAGTTGTGCAACACGAGCGTTTTCCGTGGATTCCACACTTTGTGCTCATTCCTTGGTTGCACGACCCCATTTATCTATCCGTGTGTGTGTTTCCGTGTGACACATATTCCTATTGGTCCAGTTGTTTCACTTGCGAATTTGTGAATCTCTTTCAACATTATTGACTCTTGCTAACATTTTGCATTAAATTTTTGTGCCACTATCCTCACCGAGCTCCACCAAAAGCTTTACTTGTGTAGGTGTGAGAACCGACAAGGATTGGTACCAATAGTGCTATTTCATTGTCCGCATTTGAGTGAACTTGATTCATTGTCAACATCGCTCAAGGTACATTGGTATAAGTTCTTCTCTTTCTCCCACTCATATTTGCTCAAGTGTTGTGATGGATAGGCAAGGCATTTCCTCTCTGGTCATTGACAACAACAACGGCGTGAACAACTACATCACCAAAGAGTCTATCTTCGATCTACAACGACAAGTGCAAGGCGCACAATCAAGATTGCGAGAGCATATCGAGAAGAAGCTTTCCGCACATAAAGAGGAGCAAGATGCAAGGATGGATGAGATTAGAGCCTTGATCAAGTCTTCTTCCCCTTCGTCATCTTCAAGGCAGCGACATTCAAGCCACAAGTCTTCGGAGCACAAACACGATGCAAGTGTAAATCGTCCTCGTCCACATCTACATGGCGATCACCATCACGTTCATGATCAACATCGCCATGAAGGGCAAGTCACCTCCAAGCATCATGTGCACAACGACGACGAACGACATCTACTACGAGCTCAAGCACGACAACGACATCATCATCATGAAGATGCTCCACAAGCGCAAGTGCACAAGTCCCAACAAGCCCTACTTCACGCCAAGTCGACGCTTCATGAGCACAAAAGAAGACCGCGAGACGACCACCATCAAGACGGTGCTATGGCTACATCAACCACTTCGGCATCTTCGCCAAGTATTCTCAAGGCATCTTCGCCTTTGGACGTACGGCATCTTCGCCTACTTCCCAAGAGTACGCCTACAACGACTTCATCAAGTCCAAGGCGACCACCTACGAGAGAGGGCGACACTTCCATCTTCGGAAGCCCCTCAAGGAAGATGGCCGAGCATGGGAAATTCCCTTCGGTCATGGAGACGAGCTACGAGGTGCCACATCATATGGGCCTCCAACAACAAGACGGCGACAAGACGGTCGAGCAAGGGCCATCCCCTTCGACCACGGCGACGAGCGCGAACCTCTTCAACAACATGAAGACGACGCCCACATTGGACTCCTCCTCCGAGTCAAGCTACCCGATGGCGATGGAGACATTTTCACCTACATCTCTCCGACACCCACATATGTCGAGATGCCTCAAGTGCCATGTGAGGAGAGCCACCACCACATGAGTGACATGAGTGACTCCACCATATGTGACATTGAGGGCATTTCCTATGAGAGGATGAGTGTGACCACCACTGGCTCCACACATGAGAGCATGCCACACATCCTATGTGAGGTTGAGCGCCATTTGAGTGACTCCACCAACCATATGAGTGAGAGCATCCTTGAGGGAGTGAGTGAGCCACAACACTTAGTGAGTGAGGTAGTTGACACGGCATGTGAGGCCACTATGATTTCTAACGACTTATCCTCTACTCCTAGTGTGCTTTCTTCTCTGGTGCTAGGTCTCCTACATGACGACATGCCTACCCTCGACGAGTCCATCCCTCCAATGGGAAAACCGATGGCCATTGTGGATAATGATGCACCCCCCACATGGTTCCATCAAGATGAAGATGACAACGAGACGATCTTCAACACCTCACCTACAACACACGAGCGACACTCCAAAGGTATCATAGGTGATGGTGCTTCTCTTGTCCCACTAGTGGACTCTATTGACATCGATTGCTCCCATGATGTTGACCCACCTATTACCATGCTTCATGCTAGTGAGACTTCTTCATGCCTTGACTTACCTATTTATGATGAATATGATGATGAGCATGTTGAGTTGCCTAGTTGTGATGCTATGCTCCATAGGATATCATGTGAAAATTCTTTTGGTCACATCATGTTTGACAATCCTTTGAACTTGTCATATGCTATGAGTGAGATCTCCCATATTGCCTCATTTCAATCTCAACATAGTAACTATGCATGCCCCATTAAAATAAATCACATTTGCACTTGTTTTGATGGTCATTGGCTTTTGCTTCTCTTGTGATGATATTGCCATGCTTCCTTTACTTGATTTGCGCAATTCATCTACTATGTCATGCCATGATCACATTGTTCCAAATATGCATTGTTTTGGATGTTGTCAATATTCTCCATGTGATGTTCCTACTAATGCTCATGAGGAGACCCCCATAGTTTCCTCATGCATATTAGGAGATTTTGATGCATTCCATACTTTGCATGATTCCCATAATTGCGTGCACCATATGCATTCCATGAATAACAATGCTCTAGAAATTTCTCATGATGCATTACATCCTTTGATTCTCCATTATGCCATTCATAACAACAAACCTATCATGATGGATGACATGTTTCTATATCACGCATCGCATTTATTTGAGCATTGGCTATTTTGTGCTAACCGACACATGCATGTGCGCATCATGATGGATGATGTGTACATATACCATGCACACACAATTTTTCCTTTGTCTTTATTTTTTGTAGGTACTCATGTATAGTCGTCAACCTCTCAATCCCAAGAGTTGATGAAACGAGCTCTTGAGAGCAACGATGACTTGGGATCCCATGGACTATCCTTACCACCGTTCCCTTCACGCAAGGACTACGCACATCTCTTTTACTTGGCTCTCACATGGCTATGTGCTATTTACCACTTGTCACCTTATGCTCATTTTCCCGTGTTCACTTTGCATGTTATTCTTGCTTCTATGCCATTGCCATGCAATTGTGACCCTTGCTTGCATCTACCAATGCTTCACCATTATGATACTCCTGTGTGTATTTGCATGCTTGGTGGAGATCCTTGTTGCTTTTGCCATGTTTATCATGTGCCCCATGCTATAGATGTTTGTTGTGTTGGGAGAGTCATGATGACCAATTGCTATTTACATATGGCTTCTCACCAATACATTCATGCTATGTTCCTCACATCTTGCTTTCATGCTTGTGCTATGACATGTGAATTATTCATGCCCACTATTTGCACACATGACATGCTTTCCATGATTCCTTCTAGTATGTTGCATCTTCGCACTACTAGCATGCTTGACTTGATCGCTATGATTGCTTGCTATGTTGCATCACCCATGTTCCACTATTGCTTGCTTTCTTAGGTTGATGACATAGATGTTGATGCCTCTCACTTGATTTGTCATGATCATTGCCTCTTGTCTCCATTAGTTGCATCTCTCATATCACCTTGTATTGAGTGCCAACTTGCTATGCTTATTGATCTTGGAGACTTGGACACCTTACTTGTGATGCATGATTGTTTGATTGAGCCTATTGCATTTGGTTGTTCTCGTATCATATGCCTCCATACTATGCAATACTCCCTTGTCATTTCTTATGATGAGCATGATACATACACTTGTTGGGTATCTTACCACAAGAAGGATTGGTTTTGCCACTTCATTAACCTCATTTGTCTTTCCAAGTGTTTGTCATGTTCTTTCATTTTTAAGGATTTACAAGGCGGTACCACCATGAGACATATTGGTTATGTGAAGGCATACAAGATGCGCGACTCCATCATCCTTGAGAAACTCCTAAAGGTGACCTCCTTCTCTTTGAGCCATCCTCAAATACGCATATTGGATGGGTCACTCTTTCATTGTTGTTTCCTTCTTGTTGTCTACATGATACATCTCGTGAACGGAGGAGCGACATTGGAGATTGGCTACATGGACTTTCAGATTGAGGAGCGCTCGCACTTATTAGATGCACCTTCGGAACTCCACTCATGCCTCGACATCGAGCTTTGGTACACCAACACCTCCATATTTGTTGATTGTGCTCATACATGTCATGCTCGATGGACATATCATACTCACCACAAGTTTGCACCCCATGCATGGATTGACTCACATTATGCTTGTCTTGTTGCATCTATTTTCATGTCATCCATGATATATGAGCTTGTGCACTTCCTTAGTAAATTTTTTGTGACCTACCTTGATGGCATATTCATACATCACTATCATATTGTCCACCATCAATTGCATGATAGCTTACACATATTGACCATCCATTGCCATGTTCATGCTATTGATAAACCATCTCACTATGACATCATTTTGCACCGTGGTTGCATTGATCATATTTACAACACATTTGTGTGCACAATGATTGCATTTCCTCCCATGAATGCTTTGCATCTCATTCTAGATCATCATGATAAGCTTCATGCGCTTTGTCACGACCAATCTTGCCGCACGGACTCATTCTTGCATGATGGACACTTTGTGTGCGCTAACCATTGTATTTCCGAGTGTTTCTTGTGTTTGCTCTTTTTGCATGTCTATCACTCCGGCGACACCTTGGACTACTTGGATTGCGCAATGCCTTCATCGATGTCCAACTACAAGTCCGTCCACGACAACCATTTCCATGGTGATGAGGATCACGATCCGAGGTCGGATCTTTCCCAAGGGGGGGCAGATGATGCGGAGCATCCCACGTTCATCCCCATGTACACTCCACGTTCATCCCCACGTACAGATGATGCGGATGTCCGACGCCTAGAGCCTCCACCAGCCTGAAGAGTCAGCCCGTGAATGCTACAGCGGCCGGACAACCGACGAGGACCGGACGTCCGACGACTCCCAGGGCCACGGACGATCGAAGCCACCAGACGACCAAACGACCAGCACCCGAGCCAAAACTACGGAAGTCCGACATCTCCGGACATCCGGACCTTCCCGAGCCTCCGGACGACCGGAACCCACCGGACGTCTGACGCCTGTCTGTGCACAATGTATTGGACCGAGTCCATGTATCCCCCACTTACCCCTTCATGGCCCATGACTATATATACTCCTCCACCTCCTCCTAATTAGGGTTAGCATTGATTTAGCTCAAGTTAGAGATAGAGCTTCGCTCATCCATCGGATCTCCTCCTCGTGAGAGACCGCGGCCTCCTCGGAGAAGATCCTATCGGATTCAAGACCCCCTTGTGGGAAGATCCCCTTGTGGATTCAAGACCTCCTCACGGAGAAGATCGATTACCTTTGTATCCTTACCTTTGTTGATTGTGGATCATATGTATCTCTTTGTGTTCGGTGATGTAGCACTTGCGTGATTGATTCCTTGTTGGTTGAGTGATTTCCTTCTCGTTTCCTCCGTGTTCCCCTTTGTGCTTCTGCGTGTTCTTCGTGATTCCCCGTAGGATCCACTCCAAACGTGAAAGATCGTCACCATAGGGTTCCACCCTACATCAAGACCCCACAATACCTCCTCACAGAGTTGAACTAGTTACCACTTGTATGTCCTTTGTTGACTTTGGATCGTGTATCTCTTTGTGTTTCGAGGATCTAGCACATGTGTAATCGAATCTTGTTGGTTTGAGTGATTTCTTTCCTCGTGTTCTCTGTGTTCTTGGTAGGATCCACTCCAATCATGAAAGATGCGACATCTAGGGTTCCCCCTACATTATCTTACTTGTATAGGTGTGAGAAATCGACGAGATCGGTACCAATTGTGTTATTTCCTTGTTACATCATTGAGTGATCATTGATCCATTTTCAACATCGGTCAAGGTACATTTGGTATAGTTCTCTCCTTCCTTCCACTCACATTTTCTCGAGCCTTGTGGTGGATAGGCAAGGCATTTCATCTCCGGCCTTCGACAACAACGATGGCATGTACAACTACAATAACAAAACTCCCAACTTCGGACTACAACGAGCCATGCAAGGCCTCAAGAACATCGCCATCGACATACGACAATCCGAAGTGATGAGGACATGACTACCTTGGATACGACAAAAAATATTGCATACATGTATATTTGTGAGGTGATTTCTAATGCAAACTATGCAATAATTTATTTATGTCATCCAAGACAAAAATACTTCACAAACTTTTGTGCCATGTCTAACTGTAGGTGTGTGGGACATTTGTACAATCCACAATTCGAGTGCTACTATCACTGGCTGCTTCACATGGTCTTCTCGTTCATCAAATGGACGTTCAGACGGCTTTCCTCAATGGAGAGTTGAAGGAGGAAATTTACATGGATCATCCAGATGGTTTTGTAGTACCTGGTCAAGAAGGAAAGGTGTGGAAGTTATTAAAGTCTTTATATGGACTTAAACAAGCTCGTAAGGAGTGGCATAAGAAGTTCGAAAGAACATTAACTGTTGTCGGCTTTGTAGTAAATGATGGTGACAAGTGTGTGTACTATCGCCATGGTGGGGGCGAAGGAGTTATTCTTTGTCTGTATGTCGATGACATACTGATATTTGGAACCAAACTTGATCTAATCAAGGAGGTTAAGGATTTCCTATCTCGCTATTTTGAGATGAAGGATATAGGAGTAGCTGATGTTATCTTGAACATCAAGCTGTTGAGAGATGAGAATGGTGGGATCACACTACTTAAGTCTCACTATGTGGAAAAGGTCTTGAGTCATTTTGGGTATAGCGACTGCATGTCTTCTGCAACTCCATATGATGCTAGTGTTTTGCTTCAAAAGAATCGACGGATTGCAAGAGATCAACTAAGGTATTCTCAGATTATTGGCTCGCTTATATATTTGGCTAGTGCCACGAGGCCTGACATCTCTTTTGCTGTGAGTAAGCAGAGTTGGTTTGTGTCAAAACCGGGAGATGATCATTGGCATGCGCTTGAGAGAGTTATGCGCTATTTGAAAGGCACCGCGAGCTATGGGATTCACTACACCGGGTATCCAAGGGTACTAGAGGGTTATAGTGACTCAAACTGGATATTTTATGCTGATGAGATTAAGGCCACAAGTGGTTATCTTTTTACACTTGGTGATGGCGCTGTTTCTTGGAAGTCTTGCAAACAGACCATCTTAACGAGGTCGACTATGGAAGCAGAACTCACATCATTAGACATTGCCACTATTTGATGCTGATGGACTTACCTATGGTTGAAAAACCAATACCCCCTATCCTGATGAACTGTGATAATCAAACTGTGATCGTCAAGATAAACAGTTCTAACGACAATATGAAGTCCTCAAGGCATGTGAAGAGGAGACTAAAATCTATCAGAAAATTGAGGAACTCCGGAGTTATTACATTGGATTATATCCAAACAACGAAAAATTTGGCAGATCCCTTCACAAAGGGTTTATCACGTAATGTGATAGATAATGCATTGACGAAGATGGGTTTGAGACGCACCGCATGAGTTGTCCATAGAGGTAACCCACTCTATGTGATCAGAGATCCCGTGAAGTAGAAGCGGGAGACAAGCTGTTGGTCAGCTGAGAGGAGAGTATCCTTATTTTAATTATCCCACTCCGTGTAGATGCAATACTCTCCTGATCTGCATGGCAGGTTGATATTTATCTTAATGTGTTCCAAGTGGCTTATTTGAGTAAGCAGAGATGTTGTCCTGCAGAGCATCTTCTGAGGAACACACCTATATGAATTTGACTGTTAACGTTGCAGTCTGTGAGAATTGAGTGTTCTCTAATAAATTCATGAAAAGGCCCTGGAGTACGACGTATATGCTCCACCCACGGGGAAGCCTTGCGGCAGCCCAGTATCGGTCAAGAATTTGTGTGAAAGTAGTCTCGCAGAAAACTTGTAGTTGAAGGCATACTCCACTATTCAAGTTGTGATCTAGTGTAGCATCAATCTCCAAGTGGAAGTTCAACTTCACAGTCTCCACTAAGCACCGGTATATAAACAATGTTTTGGAACCAAATGGTGAAATGTGCCAATGAGACTTTGTGGGGGATTGTTGGAATTTGCTAGTGGGCTTTTGGTCCAAAGCCCAACTAAAACTCTGAAATTATCTTGGCCCATTCATGCACACATGTGACTGGAATGAGTGAGGCTAAAGTTTAGTCCCACCTCATAAGTTGAGAGAGAGTTGCACCTCTATATAAGGTGAGCTCTTCTACCACTTGTATGAGCATGAGAAGAGGAGACCTACACACACGCTCCTCCTCCTCGCTCGCCTCACCACACGACGCCTCGTCATGACGCGCCGCGGGTTGTGGGATTGAGCCAAGCCGAGGATAGAGCTATGCACGTTGTTTATATTTTTGCTGCTCGGGAAAAATTAATGAGTCATTAGTTAATAATTTATGGACGCGTTAATTACTAAACCGTTTCCGATTCTTTTGGATCGTGATGACTCGGACGTGGGGTTTACTACCACGACCTACCCAGCCCGCACTATATAGTCAGGCAGACATCTACTGATGCGAAGCATCCTATGGTCATCCCCATGGACCTAGCTTCGTCTCATCAAGAGCCAAGAGGACCTATGACACGAGCACGAGCTAGACCTCTCGAGAACGAGGTTACTTCCTTCCTTAGTGATATCACATATGATCCACTCGAGACATGGCTACTACCTGAGTCCGATATGCTATGCATGATTAGGTGTCAAGAGGAACCTCCCGAGGATGCACGTGAAGACGGACAAGCCGCCAACTCCATGGATGAAGAGAACCAACGGAAACAGGCAAGCTTACCTTCCAGGCCCCGGACATCCGGCCAAGGCCCCGGTCATCCGGCCCCTGGAGCGTCTTCATCAGCAACAACCAAGCTGGCCATGTCTACAGGGCCCGGACATCCGGCGTCCAGCCCGGACATCCGGCCCCAGCCCGGAAATCTGGCCAAAATCCTGGAAATCCGGCACCACGCACCAGGATCTATAGAAGCTTTAGCCTCCATCCCGGACATCCGGCCACCTCGCCCGGACATCCGGCCCCTCCGGAAGCCCCGGACATCTGGCCCGTCGCCCGGACATCCGGCCCCGCCTGTCTGCGCACAGTAAAGGGCCGAAGCCCATGTACCTCTTCACCCACCTAGAGTATACATACTCCTTCCCCTTCCTCTTTCTAGGGTTAGCGATGGTTTAGCTCATATTTTGTGTGAGAGCCTTGCTCATCCACTTGGTTACTTCTCCTCGGAACTCACGACCTCGTCAGAGAAGATCCCCCAAGCGGATTCAAGACCCCTTCAAGGGAAGACAATCAAGACCTCCTCACGGAGAAGAACGGCTACCCTTGTATCTTTCCTTTGTTGATTTCGAATCTTGTGCTACCTTATGTGTTCGGTGATCTAGCCCTTGTGTGATCGATTACCTGTCGGTTTAGTGATCCTCTCATTTGTCCTCGTGTTTTCCCTTGTGTTTTCTGCGCGTTCTTCGTGTCTCCCCGTAGAATCCACTCCAAACGTGAAAGATCGGTGATGAGGACATGCCTACCACAGTTACACCCATATCCCCTGCTGTTTTACCTCTTAGAACAATTGCTAGAGCTCGCATACGCCAATTGAATTATTAGGTACTTTCGTTTCTTGGTAATGTTTCTAGTGTTCATGAGACTATGATGCTGCCTAACATAGATACATTTGTGTTGCTTGCAATTGAAGGGCCTAGCACGGACAAGGAGGATGAACATTGGAGCATGGTCAAACACATAGATGAAGGGGCATGCGAAGAGAACAAGAATGGAGGTTCAAGTGGAGATTTCCGGACTTTGAAGCCACCATGATGACATACAAGAAGATGGACGAAATATACAAGATAGCCTTCTATAAATTTCGTCCATAGGTTATTATTGGTGCTGCGCCACCTTATTTTTGGACCAGGCCCATGTATTTCGAAATACTACTTCATAGGGTGTTTTTAGAGTCCATATTGTAGGGGAAACAAACCAGGAGGTATTTTAGTCCCACCTTGCCAAGGGTGGACGAAATTCCCTCTCTTTTCCCCTATAAATATAGCCCTTAAGGCATCATTTAGACTCAGATTTTATTTAGTTAAAAGTTAGCCATCGCTGCAACTTCGTGTACTTCGTTTGTGTCCAACGACCAGACCAAAACCGCTTATGAAACCCCACTTTTACCAATACTTCATCCATATTCGCAATATTCAGATTGCTTAATCATATTCTTGGTTGTTCTTCGATTGCTTGCAGGAATAGACCTTCGTAGTCAGGTTGATCGTCCTCCGGCGTGGTCAATAACCTCTCGGAGTTGGTTTAGCGATTGCTAAGGCGCAACGTCGTGCATGTTTGTAGTCGGATCGTCAAAGTCGGCTCCACCAAATCGATAGTTATCATCTCATCGAAAGATCGGGACACCCTCGCCTCTATCAAGTGGTATTAGTTTTCAGGTTGCTCGGTGAGATTTTTCCAGTTTTTCATAATATAGATTGCATCTGTCCTTCATACCTAGAGTCCAAGAAAAAGCGACAAAAAAATATAGATTTGTTCATCCGTGTCCCAGACAATCTGAGCCTTTCGCTATTATCACTTAGTTTTTGCATTGTTATATTTTTGGTTGCATCGTGTGTCGAGTTGCTGGTTTTAGTGTCTAACCTATTAGAGTTTCGAGTTCTAATCACCTTTTGTTCACACCGCATCCGCACGCACATTGTCCACTTCATTGACATCTTCCGCTACCACATCTAATATGAATAGCCATTACCATATCCATCTGCCATTGTCATTCTAGCCATCATCTTTCGTTCATTGCCATCTTTGATTCATCTTGGAAAGAGAGGAAACAATCTGACAAAAAAGTGATATGTTTCCTGTTAGGGATCAGAGGAAAGTTTGGATCGCTAGAAAAATAAGTTGTGCTGCCTTTGGTAGTTGCCACGTTTGGAGTTTGGAAAAGAAGAATAAAAAAAGGCTGTTCGGATTGGAGTTCTAGCCATTCACGTTTTTGGAAAGTGACTTTAAAAGAGAGAGAGAAAGACTCACAAGGAAAGTGCTAGTCGGTTTTTGTTTGGAAGGATCTTGATGATTGAGTCAAAAGAGAGAGAAAAAGACAAGTAAGATCAGCCATAAAAAACGTGAAGAGTGCCTAGTTTGAGGCTGTTCACATCAGGTTTGGAAGGTGCTAAAAACAGAATCATTTTTTATTGGAAGGCAACTGCTAATCGGTTTGGTTGGCAGCCAATTTTGTTGGGCAGTTCACTATTAAAAAAAGATACAAGGAAGGGTGTGAATTGTGTGCTACTATTTGGAAAGTAATACGCAAAAAAAAGAATAGATTTGGCATCTTCAGATCTGGGTATCCTACTGTGGCACATTTGATGTTTTAAAAGCAGGAGCAGAATCCATTACGGGAGAAGTGGAGATCGTAGCAAAAAAAGAAAGGAGAGAAGAAAACGTTTACAAGGAAAGTGTGAGCGCTTGATCCTTTTCTGAGTTGAGAGAAGAAGGAAAGAGTTTGGTTCGGCCAGGAAATAAAAAGCAAAATGTGAGGGAGAGATTGACTGATGAGGACGTCAATACCATTGTTACACCCACAGCCCCTGCTGCTATACATACTGGACCAATTACTAGAGCTCGCGCACACCAACTAAATTACCAGGTACTTTCGTTTCTTGGTAATGATTCTAATGTTCATGAGAATATGATGCTGCCTAAATTGGATACATTTGTTTTGCTTACAAATGAAGGGCCTAGCTTGGAGAAGGATGAACATTGGAGCAAGAGAAAGCATGGAGATGATGGCATGCGCAAGGGGAACAAGAACGGAGTTACGAGTGATGATTTCAGGTCTTTGAAGCCACCATAACGAGTGCCTGAAGCCTTGGACGAAATATACAAGATGCCACTTCATAAATTTCGTCCAGAGGCTATTATAGGTGCCGTGTCACCTTTTTATTGGGCCAGGCCCATGTAATTTCGAAATACATTAGTATAGGCTATTTTTAGAGTCCGTATGTGTGGGGAAACAAGAGATAGGGTTGATTTCGGACCCCTCCACCAAGGGCCACGAAATTCCCCCTCTCTTCCTCCATATATACAGCCCTTAGGCACCGTTTAGACTTTGGGTTTTGTTTAGATTAAAGTTTGCCATAGCTGCAACTTCGCGTACTTCGTTTGTGTTCAACGACCAGACAAAGGCGTCACAGAACCCCACCTTGATCAATAAAGCTTTCATCTTATATTCGCAACATCCAGATTGCAATCTCAGTTTCTTGCTTGTTCTTCGTTTGCTCGCAGGAAACAGACCCTCGTGGTCAAGTTGATCGTGCTCCGGCATGGTCAATAACCTCTCGGAGTTGGTTTAGCGATTGCTAAGGCGCGACGTCCTCGCACGTTCATAGTCGGATCGTCAAAGTCGACTTCCACCAAAGTGAAATCCATCATCTCGTTGAAAGACGGGACACCTTTGCCTCTATCAAGTGGTCTCAGATTTCCGGGTTGCTTGGTGAGATTTTACAGTTTTTCGTAGTTTAGATCGAGTCTGTTCTTCATACCTATAGTCCATGAAAAAGCCACAAAATAAAATTAGGGTTAGTTCATCATATCCGAACCAATCTGAGCCTTTGCATAATCTTTTTAGGATTTTTCTTTGTTGAATTTGTGGTTGCATCGTCGTGTCTAGTTGCTGGTCTTAGCGTCTAGTCTTTTAGAGTTTCGAGTTCTGGTCATAGGTTGTCACGCCACCACCACACCATCATCATCGCCCCTGCCACCTACCACCACCGCTCTGAATTCGTATCCATATACCACCACCAATCCGTGTCCATATACCACCACCGATCCATATCCATATACTACCACCTCTACCACCACCGCTGCCATATACCACCACCATATATCCACCACCAATCCGAGTTCCTTGCATATTAGGTTTGTTTTCGCGATTCATCTAGTTTCTGATTCGTGTTTCCTTGCCGGAGTAGGTTTCGAAAAAAAAAGAGTCCGGAAACCACCCTCCGTTTAGGCCCAAAATTTTCCGAAAACGCACTTGTCGAAAAACTTTCTGGCTATCCTATTTTTAGGTGTTTCTAAGCGTATTGAGACAGTCGCCGTTATAGAATTTTTTTTGACCCGTTTCCAGTTTTTGGGTCTGGGCAGTCGAAAAAAAATTGGTCGAAAAAATTTCATGCCCATCCTGTCAGTTTGACCTGGGAAGAGTTTTGAGACACTCGCCATTATAGTGATTTTTCGCAAAAAAAAGCGAAAAAAAAATTCCAGAGTGTGCTTTTCCCTTGTTTACGTGCAGCGCCGTGATTTTGTTAGTGTTCTAAGCTCGCGTGTCTAGCACGGTCTAGCCTAGGACCAGCATAGTACCGTCCTTGAGCGTTTATTCAACTTTGCATCTCTCAATTGATTATTGCTGACCCTTTTCGCTACCATATTATAAGCCTTCCCAGCTCCACATACATCTACGTCATGCGTTTGACTCTCCCTCATAATCGCTCTATCCAAGCTTTGAGAGTTGTGACTACAACGGTTCCCGGTCACCGCCTGCTGCTGGCTAAGAACTCGTAAGAATTTGAGATTTGCTTGATGGATATGTGACACCCACCACCACCTCTTGTTAGTAGTCTGTAGGATCATATTCTGTGTGTTTCTATTGCTGCTAACCATGCCAGGATCACAAGCCGATGAGACTGACTGGGAGAACATGACGAATAAGGATTTGCATGATAAATTTCAGCAAATAATGAGAGGACAGGTGCAAGATGTGTTAAACAGATTTGAAGAGGCCATGGCGAAGATAGATGGCATGGAGAAGACGTTCGAAACAAAGCTCGATAACAAGTTTAACGAAGTTCTTGCGCATCTTCCACCACCACCACCCGCTGCACCTAACGCACCTCTCCAACAACAACAACAACTATTACCTCCACGTCGCGAAACAGACCTCCGCCGAGCGAGCCGTGTCCCTCTTGCGTTTGGCCAAACTGTTGGTGCTGCTGTTGATACTTCTGTGGCTCCTGCTGCTGATGCGGAGGAGGATGATTATGTGGGAGATTACGAGGATGAGCTTGATCAAAATCAGAACTACGTGCAACCACCTGCACCACAACTACCAGGTCATCCACATGCAAATATTCGCAATGGTAGGCCTGCACCACCACCTCAGGTACGAGATCATGTCCATATTCCTAAACTAAAATTGAATATTCCACCATTTGAGGGTAGATATGTTCCTGATATATATCTTACTTGGGAGTTAGAAACTAAACAACGATTTACATGTTTACAATATCCTGAGGAGAGACGGGTTGCTGCTGCTGTTTGTGCTTTCACTAGTTTTGCATGTGTATGGTGGTCTGAACATTGTAGATTATATCCTATTCCAACTACTTGGGCTTCTTTGAAAACTGCTATGCGTATGAGTTGGGTTCCACCATATTATCAACGTGAATTGCTTCAAAACTTGCAGCATTTAAGACAAGGGAAAAATTCCGCAGAAGAATATTATCAGGAATTACAAACTGGCATGATTAGATGTGGTATTGTTGAGGAGAATGAAGCTATGCTTGCATGTTTTCTGGGTGGATTAAATAGAGAGATTCAGACCATTCTAGACTATAAGGAGTATACTAATATCACTCGTTTATTCCATCTTGCTTGTAAAGCTGAACGTGAAGTGCAGGATCGACAAGCATTGGCGTGAACTAACTTTTCTGCAGGCCGACCTTCATCATGGACACCGCGTGCATCTTCTACTTCAACTGCACCAGCTCCTCAATCAGGTGCCTCCTCCAGCCGTGATACAAGAAAACAGGCACAACAACCATTATCTACTAAGAGCGCACCTGCCGGGCCTGCACAGAGTTCTTCTTCTTCCATGGCATCAACAAGGCACACAAGTGATATTATTTGTCATCGTTGTAAGGGAGGAGGTCATTATGCGAGAGAATGCAAATCTCAGCGTGTGATGATTGCTACCGAGGATGGTGGATATGAGTCCGCTAGTGACTATGATGAGGAGACTTTGGCTCTTATTACACGTGAAGAACATGGTGGAGATGATTCTGATCATGACACGCAATACATGGCTCCTGAAGACGCTGACAGGTATGAATGTTTAGTTGCTCAACGTGTTTTGAGTGTGCAGGTCACACAAGCTGAGCAAAATCAGAGGCACAATTTGTTCCATACCAAGGGAGTTGTGAACGAACGTTCTGTGCGCGTCATCATAGACGGAGGTAGCTGCAACAACTTGGCTAGCTTGGAGATGGTGGAGAAGCTTTCTCTCACCACAAGACCACATCCACATCCTTACTACATCCAATGGTTCAACAACAACGGCAAGGTTAAGGTAACACGTACTGTTCGTGTGCATTTTAGTATCTCTACATATGCTGATTATGTTGATTGTGATGTGGTACCCATGCAAGCATGTTCCTTATTACTTGGTAGACATGGAAATTTGATAAAAATTTTGTACACCATGGTAGAAACAATCAGTATACTCTTGTTCATAAGGATAAAAATATTACTTTTCTTCCTATGACTCCTGATTCTATTTTGAAAGATGATATCAATAGAGCTAATAAAGCAAAACAGGATAAGAATAAGAGTGAAAATCAGATTGTGGCAAAAGAATTTGAGCAACAAATGAAGCATAATAATAAACCATCTTGTGTTGCTTCTGAAATTAAATTGAAAAGTGCATGTTTATTTGCCACCAAATCTGATATTGATGAGCTAGATTCCAGCAAATCTGTTTGCTATGCTTTTGTGTGCAAAGAGGCATTATTTTCATTCGAGGACGTGCCTTCCTCTTTGCCTCCTACTGTCACTAACATTTTGCAGGAGTTCGCTGACGTCTTTCCACAAGACATGTCACCGGGATTACCGCCTATTCGAGCGATTGAGCATCAGATTGACTTAATTCCCGGTGCTTCACTGCCAAGCCGTGCGCCATACCATACCAATCCCGAGGAGACGAAGGAGATTATGCGTCAATTACAAGAGCTTCTCGACAAAGTTTATATACGCGAATCCCTTAGTCCTTGTGCTATTCCTATTATTCTAGTGCCGAAAAAGGATGGTACATCACGTATGTGTGTTGATTGTAGATGCATTAATAATATTACTATTCGTTATCGTCATCCTAATCCTAGGCTAGATGATATGCTTGATGAATTGAGTGGCTCTACAATATTCTCCAAAGTTGATTTGCGTAGTGCATACCATCAAATTCCTATGAAATTGGGAGATGAATGGAAAACAGCATTTAAAACTATGTTTGGATTATATGAGTGGTTAGTCATGCCTTTTGGGTTAACTAATGCACCCAGTACTTTCATGAGATTAATGAAAAAAGTTTTACGTGCTTTCATTGGATGATTTGTGGTAGTTTACTTTGATGACATATTGATTTATACCAGATCTTTGGAAGAACATTTGGAACATTTAGGTGCTGTTTTTATTGCTCTACGTGCTGCACGTTTGTTTGGTAACCTTGGGAAGTGCACCTTTCGCACCGACCGAGTATCTTTTCTTGGCTATGTTGTTACTCCACAGGGAATTGAAGTTGATAAAGCCAAGATTGACGCTATTGAGAGTTGGCCGCAGGACAAAATGGTCACACAAGTGTTGAGTTTTCTTGGCCTCGCTGGATTCTATAGGCGTTTTGTGAGAGATTTCAGCACCATTGCCGCACCTCTCAATGAGCTTACAAAGAAAGATGTGCCTTTTCTTTGGGGTACCGCACAGGAAGAAGCCTTCATGGTATTGAAAGATAAGTTGACACATGCTCCTTTACTCCAACTTCCTGATTTTAATAAGACTTTTGAGCTTGAATGTGATGCTAGTGGAATTGGATTAGGAGGTGTGTTATTACAAGATGGCAAACCTATTGCATATTTTTCTGAAAAATTGAGTGGGCCTAGTCTGAATTATTCTACTTATGATAAAGAATTATATGCTCTTGTTCGGACTTTAGAAACATGGAACATTATTTATGGCCCAAAGAATTTGTTATACATTCTGATCATGAATCTTTGAAACATATTAAAAGTCAAGCTAAACTGAATCGTAGACATGCGAAATGGGTTGAATTCATTGAGACTTTCCCTTATGTCATTAAACACAAGAAGGGAAAAGAAAATGTTATTGCTGATGCATTGTCTCGTCGCTATACTATGCTTTCACAAATTGACTTCAAAATATTTGGTTTGGAGACCATCAAAGATCAATATGTGCATGATGCTGATTTTAAAGATGTAATGCAGAATTGTAAACAAGGAAGAATGTGGAACAAGTTCGTCGTTAACGATGGATTTGTGTTTCGTGCTAATAAGCTATGCATTCCAGCTAGCTCTGTTCGTCTTTTGTTGTTGCAGGAGGCGCATGGAGGAGGATTAATGGGACACTTTGGCGTGAAGAAGACGGAGGACGTACTTGCTACACATTTCTTTTGGCCAAAGATGAGACAGGATGTTGAGCGTTTTATTCCTCGCTGCACTACATGTCAAAAAGCTAAGTCACGACTCAATCCTCATGTTTTATATATGCCTTTGCCTGTACCTAGTTTTCCTTGGGAGGATATATCTATGGACTTTGTTTTAGGTTTACCTCGAACAAAGAAGGGGAGGGATAGCATATTTGTTGTCGTGGATAGATTCTCAAAAATGGCACACTTTATACCATGTCAGAAAAGCGATGATGTTGTTAATGTTGCTGATTTGTTCTTTCATGAAATTATTCGCTTGCATGGTGTGCCAAATACTATTGTTTCAGATCGTGATACTAAATTTCTTAGGCACTCTTGGAGATGTTTATGGGCTAAGTTGGGGACTAAACTGCTTTTTAGTACTACAAGTCACCCCCAAACTGATGGACAAACTGAAGTAGTCAATAGAACATTGTCTACTATGCTTAGGGCTGTTTTGAAGAATAATAAGAAAATGTGGTATGAATGCTTGCCTCATATTGAATTTGCTTATAATCGTTCATTGCATTCTACTACTAAGATGTGCCCTTTTGAAGTTGTGTATGGCTTCCTACCTCGTGCACCTATTGATTTGTTGGCTCTTCCATCTTCGGAGAAGGTTAATTTTGACACTAAACAACGTACTGAATTGATTTTAAAAATGCATGAGTTAACTAAGGAAAACATTGAGCGTATGAATGCTAAATATAAACTTGCTGGAGATAAGGGTAGAAAACATGTTGTGTTTGCACCTGGAGATCTTGTTTGGTTACATTTGCACAAAGATAGATTTCTTGATTTGCGCAAATCAAAGCTAATGCCACGTGCTGATGGTCCCTTTATGGTGTTAGAGAAAATAAATGATAATGCATACAAACTTGAGCTGCCTGCAGATTTTGGGGTTAGTCCCACTTTTAACATTGCAGATTTGAAGCCTTATTTGGGTGAGGAAGATGAACTTCCGTCGAGGATGACTTCATTTCAAGAAGGGGAGGATGATGAGGACATCAATACCATTGTTACACCCACAGCCCTTGCTGCTATACATATTGGACCAATTACTAGAGCTCGCGCACGCCAACTAAATTACCAGGTACTTTTGTTTCTTGGTAATGATTCTAATGTTCATGAGAATATGATGCTGCCTAAATTGGATACATTTGTTTTGCTTACAAATGAAGGGCCTAGCTTGGAGAAGGATGAACATTGGAGCAAGAGAAAGCATGGAGATGATGGCATGCGCAAGGGGAACAAGAACGGAGTTACGAGTGATGATTTCAGGTCTTTGAAGCCACCATAACGAGTGCATGAAGCCTTGGACGAAATATACAAGATGCCACTTCATAAATTTCGTCCAGAGGCTATTATAGGTGCTGCGTCACCTTTTTATTGGGCCAGGCCCATGTAATTTCGAAATACATTAGTATAGGCTATTTTTAGAGTCCGTATCTGTGGGGAAATAAGAGATAGGGTTGATTTCGGACCCCTCCACCAAGGGCCACGAGATTCCCCCTCTCTTCATCCATATATACAGCCCTTAGGGCACCATTTAGACTTTGGGTTTTGTTTAGATTAAAGTTCGCCATAGCTGCAACTTTGCGTACTTCGTTTGTGTTCAACGACCAGACAAAGGCGTCACAGAACCCCACCTTGATCAATAAAGCTTTCATCTTATATTTGCAACATCCAGATTGCAATCTCGGTTTCTTGCTTGTTCTTCGTTTGCTCGCAGGAAACAAACCCTCGTGGTCAGGTTGATCGTGCTCCGACATAGTCAATAACCTCTCGGAGTTGGTTTAGCGATTGCTAAGGGGCGACGTCCTCGCACGTTCGTAGTCGGATCGTCAAAGTCGACTTCCACCAAAGCGAAATCCATCATCTCAACGAAAGACGGGACACCTTTGCCTCTATCATTGACTTTCAGAAAAGGGATTTAAAAGGAAAGAGAAGGCACATATTAGCTCTCATGGAAATCCCGAAATAATAGGCCGGGATTTTTTCTCTCGCTTAGTTTAAAAGAAGGAAACAAGAAAAGGGAGTTACATCCGGATTGGATTTTTTTTCGGAGAGAGAAGGCGTTTCCTAAGAGAAAGAGAGAGTTTAAAAAAAGTGCGGAGAAAAAAAAGAAGAGAGAAGTTCGCTGGGTGTAGCACGTGAGGGAAAAAAGTTTGACGTTAAAAAACAGTTGAGAGAGCAGCAACACCGAATATTTGGAAATCATACATGCTAGTAGTTCTAGTTTGACGAGTTAATTTGGTACGATCGGCTGAACAAAAAAGGAGGGATTACCTGGTGGTAGAAGAGAAGAGATATACTGGTGCTAGTACTTTCTGGTTGCTGCGTCGCTCATAAGTTTTGTTGCTTCTTGCGTTTGCACGTGAATTTCACTTGTGTCTTAGGCTCGCGTCTCTAGCACAGTCTAGCCTAGGACCAGCACTCGACCATTTTGAACGGATTTTCATCTTGCATTAATTCATGTGGTTGTAGCATTTTTTCCACATACATAAAGCTAACCTAGCTCCACATATTTCTACACCGTGCATACATCCGTTCACCTGGCAATCGCTTTATCAACTTTGAGAGTTATTTCACCATGCTGGTTACCGGTCACCACCTGATGCATGGTAAAAACTTGTAAGACATTGATGTTTGCTATACTGTGAGCATTTTACCACCACATATTAGTAGTTCAGAGGAACACTATTTTTGGATTTTGTTTCTTGTTTCTACTAATCATGACAGGATCCAGAGTCAATTCATGGGCTTTGTCGATCACGGGAGACGTGCCACCACCTATGCAAATTCCACAACCGTCACGAGAGGTTCACAAACATCCAAATGCACATGATCAGGTTAATGTTTCTATACCACCATTTAATGGTCGTTTTAGACCAGCTTTATATATTGAATGGGAGTTTGACATAAATAATATATTTGCTTCCCATAATTTTGATGAACCTAAAAAAGTTAATGTTGCGGTTGGTTCTTTCACTGGTTATGCTTTAGTTTGGTGGAGTGAATATTGTCGGTTACACCCTGATTATATTCCTATTACTTGGGATGATTTGAAACTTGCCATGCGACATACATTCGTCCCCGCTCATTATACTCGTGACATGATTAAAAAGTTGCAACATTTAAAACAAGGTAGTGACACCGTAACGAAATATTATGATGATTTACAAACTACCTTGTTGCATTCCTCTTTATAAGAAAGTGAAGAAGATTTTATGGATAGATTTTGGGGAGGATTAAACCGTGACATTCAGGAGATACTAATTCATGAAAAGTGTTATCCTATGGACCGTTTGTTTCATCTTGCTTGCAAAGCTGAACAGGAGATAACAAGACGTGTTGCCCACAAGATAAACAAGCAGAAGGTGCAAATCCCAAGAGTTGCGACGATTGTTCCTTCCACTCCTACGCGTACTATGACAACAACATCACCTCCACCATGTGATGTAATCATAGAGTGCCTACATCATCTTTGTTGATCATAAGAGGTAATGACAAAGGTACCGATCTTCCACCTCCACATGAGTATGATGAATGCTTTGTCTATTTAAATGAACCATGTGATGAGCTACCCACTACTTTCATTACACCAGCTATTTTAGAGGACTATGTTCATGATTTGACTTTGCCATGTGATCAAACAATTTTGAGTGAACCCATTGAATTAACTATTGATGCGAAAGAACCATGTGAATCAGTGAATAAATCAGATTCGGATCAAATACGTTTGAAAATAGTTGTGCCAATGTTTAATCATTTTGATATGACCTCTAATATTGGTGATGGTTCATCAAGGTTGGGATGGTTTAATGATGAGCATTGCCAATATTTTGTTATGAATAAGAGCTTCCCTTATATGTGCAAACTGTGTTGCAATATTTTCATGCCTTTGACTTCTTGTGATAATATATTGGCTTTCTATTTCATGACTTTTGAAGTGTTCTCTTGTATAACTGTGTCACGTGTGCCCCAACTGAGACCAGCAAAAATGGATGACATATACATATACAATGTGTACACCTTGTCTCTTTTGTTAGCCACATTTCAGATTAAGCAACGCCGAGGACGGCTTTGTTTTCAAGAAGGGGAGGATGATGAGGACATGACTACCACAGTTACACCCATATCCCCTGTTGTTTTACCTCTAGGAACAATTGCTAGAGCTCGCATACGCCAATTGAATTATCAGGTACTTCCGTTTCTTGGTAATGTTTCTAGTGTTCATGAGACTATGATGTTGCCTAACATAGATACATTTGTGTTGCTTGCAATTGAAGGGCCTAGAACGGACAAGGAGGATGAACATTGGAGCATGGTCAAACACATAGATGAAGGGGCATGCGAAGAGAACAAGAACGGAGGTTCAAGTGGAAATTTCTGGACTTTGAAGCCACCATGATGACATACAAGAAGATGGACGAAATATACAAGATGGCCTTCTATAAATTTCGTCCATAGCTTATTATTGGTGCTGCGCCACCTTATTTTTCGACCAGGCCCATGTATTTTGAAATACTACTTCATAGGCTGTTTTTAGAGTCCATATTGTAGGGGAAACAAACCGGGAGGTATTTTAGTCCCACGTTGCCAAGGGCGGATGAAATTCCCTCTCTTTTCCCCTATAAATATAGCCCTTAAGGCATCGTTTAGACTCGGGATTTATTTAGTTAGAAGTTATCCATCGCTGCAACTTCGTGTACTTGGTTTGTGTCCAGCGAGCAGACCAGGACCGCTTATGAAACCCCACTTTTACCAATACTTCATCCATATTCGCAATATTCAGATTGCTTAATCATATTCTTGCTTGTTCTTCGATTGCTTGCAGGAATAGACCTTCGTGGTCAGGTTGATCGTGCTCCGGCGTGGTCAATAACCTCTCGGAGTTGGTTTAGCGATTGCTAAGGCGCAACGTCGTGCACGTTTGTAGTCAGATCGTCAAAGTCGGCTCCACCAAATCGATAGTTATCATCTCATCGAAAGATCGGGACACCCTCCACTTTTACCAATACTTCATCCATATTCGCAATATTCAGATTGCTTAATCATATTCTTGCTTGTTCTTCGATTGCTTGCAAGAATAGACCTTCGTGGTCAGGTTGATCGTGCTCCGACGTGGTCAATAACCTCTCGGAGTTGGTTTAGCGATTGCTAAGGCGCAATGTCATGCACGTTTGTAGTCGGATCGTCAAAGTCGGCTCCACCAAATCGATAGTTATCATCTCATCAAAAGATCGGGACACCCTCGCCTCTATCAATCGGCCCCATAGGGATCCGCCCTACATCATCTTGTTATCATGAGCCACGTTGATCACGTTTTTGGAGCCCCTGCCCCGTGTTT
The DNA here is from genome assembly GCF_002162155.2 of Triticum dicoccoides. NCBI lineage: Eukaryota > Viridiplantae > Streptophyta > Magnoliopsida > Poales > Poaceae > Triticum > Triticum dicoccoides. The sequence continues at coordinate 262,516,125 of NC_041387.1, forward strand.
TCTAGCTTGATTTTGTTGATTTCGTCCTAAATCCAAAAATCCCCACCAAAAATAGCCCCAATTTTTTTTGTGATTTGTTGGTGTGATGAAGTTTTGTTGGATTTGATCCATGGATCTGCTTTGCTTCGAGTTGATCTAGCTTTTCCCCACCTCTCCCACAATTTCCATCGACAAATTCGTCCGAATTTTGCCCTGAGTTGCCCTTTTGCCCGCGGTGTTCCTCGAGTTCGTCCATGTTCCAGGCGCCCGGACATTCGGCCGAGTCCCCGGACATCCGGCACCCCGGACATCCGGCAGCTGGCACGGATATCCGGCCCCTGGGAGCAGCAACTCCATCCCCCGCACCCATTTCCGCATACTTTCCCCAATTTTGCCCGGTGCTCACGCTTACTTCCGCAAACTCCCGCTTTCCACAAACAACACCACCGTTCACCGCTACCTCCTATGTCGATTTTGACATGTTTTGGTCTTTGAGATTTTGAGTTGTGGTGCCCTTGTCCTATTGTGTTTCGGCTATATAGGTACGGTTCAACGTCACCATCACCACCGCTCACCTCCATCGACTACTCAACATCGCCAAGGACGGTAACCTCAACGACATCTTTGTCATACCTTGCAATTGCATTGATACCCCACATGGCCTTACTTTTGCATTGCTTACCCATCGAGACTAGCCATTGAGTATTACCGGCAATGTGACTTGTGCACATTAGTGATCATACTCCATCGCATACATACCATACCACCGTGGTGCATATCTTAGAATCAACTTGTGTGTCACAAAGTTGTCATAGCATACACAATTGCTATCTTGGTTCATTAAGTTTTGCATGAGAAAAGAGCTCAAAAGTCAAAGAGCCACCCAAGCTTTTAAGCAAAGAGGAAAGATATGCAAAGAGATTATAAGCAAGAACCATAGCATCATACTACATTAAGATTGTCATATAAGATCATCTTGGATCATAGCACCAAAATACCATACATATAGCATACTTGGGATAGAGTTCGTTGCATTTTTGCCTAGTAGGTTGTGCACAAGCTCCGTATCCGCCTATTGTGCAATCGTGCTAGCGTCTCTCTACTATTGTGCAACAAGAGCATTTTCATGGATTCCACATTTTGGCTCCCTTTTGGTTTGCACAATCCCATTTATCTATTTGCGTGTGTGTTTTCGTGTGCCACTACTTTCTTGGTCTACTTGTTGCATTTGCAAATTTCTGAATCTTTTCCAACATTATTGAATCTCACTTTCAATTGCATCAAATTTTGTGCCACCATCCTAACCAAGCTCCACCATAAGCTTTTACTTGTGTAGGTGTGAGAACCGACAAGAATTGGTACCAATAGTGCTATTTCATTGTCCGCATTTGAGTGAACTTGATTCATCATCAACATCAGTCAAAGGTACATTGGTATAAGTTCTTCTCCTTCTACCACTCACATTTTGCTTGAAATGATGGATAGGCCAAGTACTTCTACCAACCCACTCTTCATCGAGGAAGACGACAACATGTAATCATACGTCACCAAGAGCCACCTATTGGGTGCACAACGAGCGTTACATCAAGAGCAACAAGCAATGAACGACTGCATCGACAACCTCGCCACTGACTTGCGACTCTTCGAGCAATGTACACGAGACTACTTCGACAACAAGCTCAATGAGCACAAGCAAGAGAACGATGCAAGAATGGACGAGATCCGCACCTTGTTGGTGAACCGGCCTCCTTCTACATCGTCATACTCAAGACGGAGCCACTCAAGTCGACTCTCCGACGACTCCTTCTCCAGCTCAAGTACACCATCATCGAACACGCTTCGACGAGCCGCACGTCAAGACCGTCATGCATCTCGCAACCCGCTACACGTCAAACATTCACAAGAGCAAGACGATGAGCAAGTCCCTCATCCTCAATCAAATCAAGTCGCTTTTGCCCAAGCTCAAGAAACACAACGTCTTCGTCGCCAAGAAGAATAAGAACGAGCGCGTCTACACCAAGAGCAACAAGACACCGAGGCTCAACGTCTTCAACAACAACTACGTGAAGCGCAAGCTCTTGAGGCGCAACGTGCCCTTCAAGAATCACGTCGAGCTATCGCCAACTGCAATCGCGAACGGCACAATCAAGAGGAAGCCCTTCGAGAAGAAATCCAAGAGAGGAACTACCAACCGCGTGTGCAACGCCAAGCTCCACAAGCTCCTCCACAATCTCGTCAAGCTCCACCTCAACCTCAAGTTCAACAAGAGCAAGTTGATCATGGACTTCCTCCATGCCAAGAGCAACATGAGGATGATTACCCTCCATGTCAAGGGAGTCATCATCACCATCGCCAACAACACAATGAAGAGCAACGCTATGGCAAGCTCAAATTCACAATGCCCAAGTTCAATGGAAGCAATGATCCGGAAGACTATCTCTCATGGGCATTGAAGGTCGATAAAATCTTTCCTTTGCACAACTAGGAGGAAGAGAAGAAGATCTCTATGGCATCACTTGAGTTCCAAGACAATGTGCTCATATGGTGGGAACAAGTCATTGAGCGCCGACAAGCAAGAGGTGAACCCCCAATCACCACTTGGGCTCAAATGAAGGATGTCATGCGAGCATGTTTTGTGCCAACCTACTACAACCGCGATCTCCTCAAGAAGCTACAACTCCTCAAGCAAGGAACAAAGAGTGTTGAAGAATACTACAAGGAAATGGAGATTGCCATGATTCGAGCCAATGTCACGGAGGATGATGAGCAAACTATGGCATGATTCTTGAATGGACTCAATCATCCCATCAAGAAGATCGCCGACTTCCAACCCTACTCCAACCTCATTGAGCTTGTACATCAAGCTACAAAGGCGGAACGTCAAGCGCAAGATGACTTCAAGTACGTCAAGTACTCATCCAAGACCTACGGCTTCTCCAACAACCAAGCTTCAATAACTCCTCCAACATCTACATCAACCAAACCTTCTCCAAGCAAAGACAACAAGCCGAGTTACAAGAAAACTTTGTCAAGTTCAAGTCGTCTTCCTCCTACTACAAACAACTTCAAGACGCGTGCTCCTTCATCTACTCCGACCGATGAGACCGTCAAGACAAGCTCCTTCAAGTGTTTCACTTGCGGCGGCCGAGGACACAAGTCCTATGAATGCACCAACAAGCGCACCATGATCATCAACGATGATGGCACATATGACTCCATGAGTGATGAGGAGATGGAAGCTCTTGAGCAAGTGGCCATGCACCGACACATGAACGAGGATAAAGATGATCAAGTCTTTTGTGATGAAGATACGAGCCCCGCTCTTGTTGTCTCGAAGGTCTTGACTCTTCAACATGAACAAGAAGAAGACCAATGATGCCATATCTTCCACACCAAGGCCTGTATCAATGGAAGGTCCGTCAAGGTCATCATCGATGGAGGTAGTTGCCACAACTTGGCAAGTGAAGAACTATGCTCCAAGCTTCAATTGATCAAGAGGAAGCACCCACACCCCTACAAGGTTCAATGGCAATGTGACTCCGGAACTATCCAAGTTGAGCATACGGTCCAAGTCTCCTACGAAATTGGTGCATATGAAGACACTTTGGAGTGTGATGTGGTCCCCATGACCGTTTGCCACCTCCTTCTTGGTAGGCCATGGCAATTCGACCATGGTGTCATCCACAACGGGCGCAACAATCACTATAGCTTCAAGATGAAAGGGAAGGAATATGTGCTACGACCTATGTCTCCTAGTAAAGTGATAGCCGACAAGCAAGCCACCCATCGTGGAGAGAAGAGTGAGAAAGTGATCCACCAAAAAGTGAGTGAGAGCCACAAGCCAAACTTGAGCGCCTCTTCGCCTAGAGAGAAAAACCTCATACTATTTGCCAAAAAAAGTGAGATGAGAGAAGTGTGTGAGAACCCATCGAGTGTGATGCACTTTTTCCTTGTGTGCAAAGATGGGGAACCAAAAACTAACACCTCTCACAAGCTACCTTTAGTGTTTCAATCTCTTTTGCAGGAATTCCAAGATGTTTTCCCCGATGAGCTACCTCCGGGTCTACGTCCTCTACGAGGCATCGAATCGACCTCATCCCAGGAGCGCCACTTCCAAACAAAGCTCCATACCGTATAAATCCCGAAGAAACAAAGGAGATTCAACGACAAGTACAACAACTAATCGACAACGGTCATGTACGTGAAAGCTTAAGCCCTTGTGCCATTCCGGTTATACTTGTGCCTAAGCCCGATGGAAGTTTCCGCTTGTGTTCCAATTGTGGACCTATAAATGCTATAACCGTTCGATATAGGCACCCTATTCCTCGCTTAGATGATATGCTTGATGAACTTAGTGGAGCCAACTTTTTCTCAAAAATTGATCTTAAAAGTGGTCATTATCAAATCCGCATTCAAGAGGGTGATGAATGGAAAACTGCTTTCAAAACCAAATTTGGCTTATATGAGTGGTTAGTCATGCCCATGGGTTTATCGGAGGCACCCGGTACTTTCGTGCGTCTCATGCATTATGTGCTTCGCCCTTATATTGGAGTCTTTGTTGTGGTTTACTTCGATGATATTCTTGTGTTTAGTAAAACCATGTAAGAGCATCTTAATCATGTTAGGGCTGTTTTACAAACCCTTCGCAAGGGAATTCTTTATGCAAACATGAAAAAGTGCACATTTGGTGTTGACAAAGTGGTTTTCTTGGGTTTTGTTGTATCTTCCAAGGGTGTCCATGTCGATGAATCTAAAATTGAAGCATTTAAAACTTGGCCCCAACCCACCAATTTGCAACAAGTGCGTAGTTTTCTTGGTCTAGCAGGGTTTTATCGTCGCTTTTTGAAAGATTTTAGCACTATTGCCACTCCTTTGCATGCCTTGAGTAAGAAGAATGCTCCTTTTGTTGGGGGATCTTTGCAATCCACTCCTTTTGATGAGCTCAAGTCTTTTCTTAATCATGCTCCGATTCTTGCTTTGCCCAACTTTGACAAAACTTTTGAGGTTCATTGTGATGCAAGTGGTACCGGAATTGGCGGAGTTTTGATGCAAGAAAAACGAGCCATTGCATATTTTCGTGAAAAACTCTCCGGTGCTCAACTTAACTATCCCATCTATGACAAAGAATTGTATGCTTTAGTGCGTGTGCTACATGTTTGGGAACATTATCTTAGACCTCATGAGTTTGTCATACACACCGATCATGAAACGCTTAAGTACTTAAAAGGTCAAACTAAGTTGAACAAGCGTCATGCCAAATGGAGTGAATTTATTGAATCTTTCCCCTATGTGACCAAGTACATTAAGGGTAAGGAAAATGTAGTTGCGGATGCACTTTCATGCATATGCACGCTTGTGATTAAACTTGAGTTGAATGTTATTGGTTTTGAGCACACCAAAAACTTGTATGCTAATGATCCATCTTTTGCTATTCCTTATGCTAAGTGTTTGACGCATACTTCTTGAGAACAATATTACATCAAGGATGGTTATCTTATGAGAGCTAACAAACTATGCATTCCCGAGTCTTCTCTTCGTTTGCTCCTTCTGCAAGAGGCTCATGGAGGCAGACTCATGGGACATTTCTGACGCAACAAGACATTCACCACGCTCTCCAAGAACTACTTTTGGCCCAAGATGTTCCGCGATGTCTCACGCTTCACCACCCGATGCTCTACATGTGGCAAAGCAAAGTCTAAAGCTCAATCCCATGGTCTTTACATGCCTCTTCCTATTCCTTATCATCCTTGGGAAGACATTAGCATGGATTTTGTACTTGGTTTGCCTAGAACTCAAAATGGCAAGGATTACGTGTTTGTTATTGTGGACCAATTTTCTAAGATGGCACATTTCATCCCTTGCAACAAGATAGACGATGCTTCACACGTTGCAAATCTCTTTTGTTGGGAAATCTTGCGTCTCCATGGAGTACCAAAGATAATCGTCTCTGACCGCGACGTCAAGTTCTTGAGTTACTTTTGGAAGACCCTATGCGCCAAGCTCGGAATCAAGCTCTTATTCTGATCCTCATATCATCCTCAAACCGACGGCCAAACGGAGGTGACTAACCGTACACTCTCCACTCTACTTCGCGTGTTGATCAAGAAGAACATCAAGGAGTGGGAGGAGTGTCTACCCATCGCCGTGTACGCCTATAACCATGCAAGACATTCGACGACCGGCAAGTCTCCCTTCGAGGTCGTCTACGGCTTCAACCCGTTGTCCCTATTGGACATTCTACCTCTTCCTCTACAAGAGTGCACCAACCTCGACGCAACTGCCCGTGCAAGCTACATCAAGAAGATGCATGAAGATACAAGGCACACCATCGAGTGCCAAGTACAACGACTCGCGACCAAGCTCAACGTCAACAAGCATCCCATGATATTCAACATTGGAGACCCCGTGTGGCTACACCTTCGCAAGGACCGCTTCCCCAACGAACGCAAGTCCAAGCTTCTCCCTCGAGCCGACGGACCCTTCATGGTGCGAGTATGCTACAACAACAATGCTTACAAGATCGATCTCCCACGCGACAAGTACAACGTGAGCGACATCTTCAACGTCTCCGATCTCTCCCCGTACCATGGTGATGAGAATTTCGATCCGAGGTCGGATCTTTCCCAAGGGAGGGGAGATGATGTGGAGCATCCTACGGTCATCCCCATGGACCTACCTTCGTCTCATCAAGAGCCAAGAGGACCTATGACATGAGCACGAGCTAGAGCTCTCGAGAACAAGGTGACTTCCTTCCTTAGTGATGTCACATATGATCCACTCGAGACATGGCTACTACCTGAGTCCGATATGCTATGCATGATTAGGTGTCAAGAGGAACCTCCCGAGGATGCACGTGAAGACGGACAAGCCGCCAACTCCATGGATGAAGAGAACCAACGGAAATAGGCAAGCTCACCTTCCAGGCCCCGGACATCCAGCCAAGGCCCTGGACATCCGGCCCCTGGAGCGTCTTCATCAGCAACATCCAAGCTGGCCAGGTCTACAGGACCCGGACATCCGGCGTCCAACCCGGACATCCGGCCCCAGCCTGGAAATCTGGCCAAAATCTCGGAAATCCGGTGCCACGCACCAGGACCTACAGATGCTTTCGCCTCCAGCCCGGACATCTGGCCACCTCGCCTGGACATCCGGCCCCTCTGGAAGCCCCGGACATCCGGCCCGTTGCCCGAACATCCGGCCCATCGCCCGAACATCCGGCCCCTCCTGTCTGCGCATAGTAAAGGGCTGAAGACCATGTACCTCTTCGCCCACCTAGACTATATATACTCCTTCCCCTTCCTCTTTCTAGGCTTAGCGATGGTTTAGCTCATATTTTGTGTGAGAGCCTTGCTCATCCACTTGGTTACTTCTCCTCAGAGCTCACGACCTCTTCGGAGAAGAACCCCCGAGCGGATTCAAGACCCCTTCAAGGGAAGACAATCAAGACCTCCTCACGGAGAAGAACGGCTACCCTTTTATCTTTCCTTTGTTGATTTCGAATCTTGTGCTACCTTATGTGTTCAATGATCTAGCCCTTGTGTGATCGATTACTTGTCGGTTTAGTGATCCTCTCGTTTGTCCTCGTGTTTTCCCTAGTGTTTTCCACGCGCGTTCTTCGTGTCTCCCCATAGGATCCACTCCAAACGTGAAAGATCGGTCCCATAGGGATCCGCCCTACATCATCTACCCTAGCCGACGCCGCTTCGTATGGTTTCTCACCACCGTTCCAGATATTTGCATCGCCAAGCAAGTCTTCTCCAACCCTCCTTTCGGCATGCAACAGAAGAAGGGACAACAGGCCTCTGGAACCATGCCTCTCGTGATTTTGTATGGGAGAGGGGCGATCAGGTTTTTGGGGAGCGCACTCATGCGACTGCTGGCAGCGACGACTTTGCGAACGACGACTTCTTGCCCGACCTCAGCAACCTCATCCTCGACGTCATGGGCAACAACATCAATGCCGGGGGTGCTGCTCCCGCTGCACCGTATGTGATTCTCTTGTTCGAGAACGTGGTAGAATTCATGTTTCAAGTATGTGCCCTAGATGTGATCTATTCATCTGCTATGCTAGTTTGCATGATTAGTTCTATCTCTGCTACTGTAGTCATGATTTATCTTCTGTTTATTCGGATTAAATCTCGTAGTAATTTTCTCATATTTCCAACAATCCAAAAACATGATAATAGGTAATTTGCTCCGAGTGGGTTTGCTGCGTATCTGATGCCGCCTGCCTTTAAGTGGCCGCAATATATGTCACGACCGGTTCTCCGGACATAAATTTCCAAAAAAGACCGTCGTGCTCATCAGCCCCAGGATTACTGTTAGCTGATGAGGCTCCAACTTGATACAGAAATTCCAAGCAGAAAACAAAATATGTAGTACAAGACCATTCTGGCCTGTGAGTACAACAAATGGTTTCTAGTGGTTGATGGCGGAAGCGGGTTGTGAAACATCAGTGTCTATGGGACTCCATTTCCCACGGGAACAGCTGACCAGGTTAACTCCTATCTTCGCGAGGCTGCTATCTCCATTACTTAGGTGCCGGGGCTATCATCGCGTCGCTCCTCTTTGTGCAAGAAAATCTGACCAAGACAATAGCCAGGGACAAGCCAGTGAGTACTTTGAATGTACTCGCAAACATTATGAACACAGGTATAATATAACAATGATGTGCTAAAAATATTTTATGCTCATGACGTCAGTCACAAAAGATAAATGAAACTCTGATGCGTGCAAGCAAGTTATTTATAAAAATGCAATAACATGGTAGTATTAAAATTTATGAAACAAATAACAAGCAATGCCACAGTCGGGCGTCTTAGCGACACCACATAAAGGGCTTTAAAAGAAATGCCACAGTCGGGCGTCTGAGCGACACCACATAAAGGGCTTTAAAAGAAATGCCACAGTCGGACGTCTGAGCGACACCACATAAAGGGCTTTAAAAGAAATGCCACAGTCGGGCGTCTGAGCGACACCACATAAAGGGCTTTAAAAGAAATGCCACAGTCGGGCGTCTGAGCGACACCACATAAAGGGCTTTAAAAGAAATGCCACAGTCGGGCGTCTGAGCGACACCACATAAAGGGCTTTAAAAGAAATGCCACAGTCGGGCGTCTGAGCGACACCACATAGAGGGCTTTAAAATAAACAATCATAGTGAATATCCCGGAGGTAGAACCATCCCAGAGATACTCGATAATAACAATAATATCACGGGTTAGTCAACAACAAAAATAATCATAGTTATCACAAGTCACAAGTAGTAATTCCATTTCTGGTTAACAGTTTCACCTCCGAAGACCGACACTAAGACCGACACTTGACCCATCCCAGACTGTAATCCTTAACCATGGACACGGCTATTCGAATAGGTTTAATCTCTGCAGAGGGTGTACTCTTTACCCACGAGTAACGGATTTCTTTAGTCCATCGGGACTAATTCCGTCTACGGTCTTTTTGTTGAAAACACACCTAACTTGCACACACCAGCTTATCTCACACGTGTCTGGAATCACCCACAACACCTGTTAAGAAAACTCTAAGTGGGGAGGCTACAACCTCGCGTAGCATGGGATCAAATTTATATCACGCGCTCTAAGTGGTGGCCTCCCCTCTCGGTCCCAACCGGAAACACCCATGCCCCCGAACCAGGTGGCCTGCCTACCAGCTACAACCGGTATCCTCCACCATGGCCTCTCTGTACGGTGTGTGCTAGAAAGAGGTTGACAACTTACTGAACCGTACTCTACTTGCTGTAGAGACGAGTGGTAGTACGAAACAAGCTTGGGGGTTACTAGCACAAGACTCGATCTACGGTCGACTCAGGAGGTTTAAGTATTCCCTGCATGATTAGTATAACGAATATATTTCATCCAACAGAGTCACCGCTCATATCACCTTGCCATGCCATACCAGACATAACCATCCCGACGGAGACCGGCGACAAACTCATGCCTACCCAAGGCAGAGGTTTTCCCGGGTTCCTACCGGTATGCATGCAAGGGACATGAGGGTGATTATCATCACAAGTGTGTCCATTTCCAACAGCATGGAAATCAATAACATGCACCCATGCATATGATCATATCACATGAAATAACAAGTTTCTCCAAAGTGAGGTGATGTTATGAACGTGTCATCGAACACACAAAAATATTATGCCGGGGTTCAGAATGCTTGCCTTCAATGTGTGGAAAGGCAGGGTGCACTCCAAAACTTGAAACATTTCTCCTCTCTTCAAAAATCCTATTTTAGCAATATAAAAGAATTAACACACAAAATATAAACAGCACCAAAAGTTGTTCTGAATTTTTTTCAAATAAATCTTAAAATAAACTAGGTGAAATTTGAGAGAGGTAGGAAAAAGAATCATTTCATTTGGAGTTGTATTTAAAAAATTATAGCCAGTCAAAATTTGGTCAAATCTGTTTTTTTTTAAATAGAAAAAGAAAAGGTTTCAAACGAGATTACGCTTTCGGTGCAGAGGAGGCGTACTTGATGCTTTACGCCTCCACTTAACCACGTGGACCGACGCTGGGTCTCTGACGGTGGGCCCGCCTGGCCCACTGGTCAGGTTTCACCAGTCGCCCGCGTCGTCTCCCTCCTCTGCCCGAGTGGAGCGGGGCTCCGGCGATCATCTCCGGCGAATGGTGGCTCCGTTCGAAAAGCTGAGGCCACCAGTGGATTCAGGGGGCCGAGGTGGTTACTCCGGTAGTCGTAGGGTCGTCGGAGGCGGAGGATATCGCCGGCGGCGAGCTCCAAGGCGGAGGGAAGCTTCGGGAGCAAGATGGATTTGGGGCTATGGTGGTTCTCGATCAAAATTGAGTAGGGGGATGGGTTCACGGGAGGATGAGGAAGTTTATGGCGAAGAGAATGGAGAGGGGGAGGCCCTGGTGGTGCCGGAATGGCCGGGGCAGTGGCGGCGGCAGGAGTTACCGGAGATGGGGAAGAAAGCTCTCCTGGGTCGATTGGCGAGCTGGAGAAGCGTCATTGGGGTGGCCTGAGGTTGCCAGTGTGCGGGAACGGCCCGGGGCATCCATTTATAAGCGAGGCAAGGCGGTTCCGCGGCAGCCGTGGATAAGCTTCCGGCGAACCGACGTTCTGTAGCAGCAGGGCATCGTGGCGGCGACGAGCGCTAGAGGACATGGCTGCGGATGAGCTCGCACAGCTCCAGGGGCCAGGTGGCGAGCGGGAGGGGTTTGGGCGGCGCTGCCCGTGGCTGGAGCCACTGCGGACGCCGGAGTGCCGCCAAGAATGCCCTGGCGGCGGTGCTGTAGCGTGCCAGGGTGGTTTGGTGTGATGCTGCGAGGCGGGGAGTGCGTGGCGAGGTGCTGCCGTGTGGGCCAAAGCCAGGGGGCCAGCGTGTCGGCTCGGGCGCGGCATCGTGCAATACGCGCGCTCTGGGCGCGTCCAGTGCACGCACGGGAGATGCTCGACACAATGCCGCGGCGTGCTACCGGTCGCAGTTGAGGTTGGGGTTTACCAGATCGAGGTTAGGAGCAACTGGGAGTCTAGTGGACATGCTAGTTTGATCAGAGGTGCAAGCTCACAGTGCAATGCCAAAACTCATGTCAAAACAGATCATGCCCGTAAGGTGTTTGACAAAATTCTAAGGGCCCTTAGGCAGGTCTTGGAGTGGCCAAAAACTCCAGATGGTGGTCTATTTAGATGTACAAGAGGGTGGTGGGGTTAGTTGGTCAAAAGAAGAAACTTGTTAGTGCAAGTTTTACAAAACTTCAATTCTGGACAGGAAATAAATAGCATTATTTCGTGAAACAAAAATGATCCAAAAGGTGCATGCTCCTGGACTTAAGGGTTTAACATGGAGGACTACAAGTAGGAGAAATAATCAAGGGTTAAAGAGCAAGCAAAAATATGGTTGCTGTACAAACCATCAAGTTGGTCCAGAATGAAAATGAGGTTGATTCACTCAAAATTTTCAAAGAACAGCACGAGGTTTTTGCACAAAGTGGAATAATATGCTCCTACTGACCTCCCCTAATTTTGGTAGAAGTTTTAAATAAATATTTAAATAGGTTGTAGTGAAAAATTGCCCACTGGACCAGATTTGAAAACTTGGTGTAGAACTCAAAATATTACATAAAATAAAGATGTTTTTGTACAAAAGTGATTTAAAAACATCACATGACATCTCCAAATTTTGGTTGGAATTTTAAGTGAATTTATCAAATGGTTGTAGTTCAAATAAGGCCATTTAACCTTGAAAATCCATTCTTCAAGAAAATAAAGATCAAGCAATTAAATTAGTTAATTAGTTATACTGATAAAAGGAAAGTTTTTCTTGAGAGGTTAAACAAGTCCAATAACATATTTGAAAAGTTTTCTCTTTGGGAAAAACTCATCATAACATGGAAGGAAATGATTTTAAAAAAAATCAATAAGGAGCTCAGATATCCAAAGTTTTTAATTCCTGGAAATTTTTTTAATTCATTAAAACAAGGCCAAATTTCTGGGGTGTCACAATACTACCCCCCTTAAGAAAAATCTCGTCCTCGAGATTTGTTAAAAGCCGTGTTAAGAAAGACTATACGCAATAAAAATGTGGCTACAGTGAGAGGGGAATAAGTGGTGAAAAACCACAGTGTGAAAACTGGTGCTGCGTGGAAGAGTCTATGGTTCGGGAAAAAAATCGTGAGATTTCTACGCTGGATATAAATTTAGAATAACTCCTAAATTTAAATATACGCTGGTCGTACCCGAGAGCACAGTGCTCTCTCTGGCCGACAGTTGGACCCGGGGTCCACTGTCAGTCTCCTCTTCTCCCTCTGGTTCACTCTTCCTCCTCTCTCCCGCGCGCTTTCTCGCGCTTTCTCCATTACTGCTTACAGAAGCTCGGGTGAGGCTCTAATGGCGGAGGTGATGCCGGACTGGTTTGTGATCCTGATATGCGGAGGGCTGGCGACATTGCTACGGCTCTCTGTGCTCCTGTGCGCGATGATCCTCGATGAGTGTCGCGACGCTGCGGCTCGGGTGTTGGCTCTCCGCGGTGGTGGTGATCATGAGGAGTAGATGGAGTGTGCCGGGGTGCTATCTGTTGTTAGGGGGGTGATTAGCTGGATGTAACACCGTTGCAAGGTTTTGCAAACAGTGTATGTGTCCGAATGATTATGGTTGTGAGTCTGCTGCGTGGTGCTGTGTGAAATTAAATAATCCACGTCGTGAGAAGGGGCAGGTGTAGCAACTCAGGGAAAAGAAATCTCACTCCAGGATTTTGCGAGGGAAAAACAGTTAATTTAAAGGAGCATAAACCACAACAAAAACTACACCCATTAGTAGAAGCAAAAATAATTGACTCGTCGTCCAAACTCAGGGTATCACGCATAAGTCACACACATAAATAAATGTTGCAATAATGAAGACCGTAGCGATGTTCTAAAATGGAAACGGCAACTGGACGGGGTCCTGATAAAATGTCTCTGGTACTGGGATACACTCCTCTTCTATCGGAGGCAGTGGATTGACCAGTCGATGTATGCGTCTCTCCGGGTTGGGTCTCAGTGATCTGCCGATGGCAATCTGAGGACTTAAATCTGCGAGGCTCTGGAGATAATCCATCACTCGCTGGTTCAAATGCTCTTGAGCAATGATGTACTGGACAAGGTTGGCCAGGACTGGGTCTCTCTCAATGCGTCCACCGGGAAAAGATGTTACTTCTCCGGGTGCTGCACGGCTCGGAAAGTAATAATATCCTCGTTCGCGGGCATAGGGTACTGCGGATCGAAGGCGAGCAATCGCTTCTTTCGCAGCAGCTTCTATGGCCAAGTGTGGGGTTGGCATAGATTTCCCCACGAAGGAAACTTCTGTTGGATCTTGGTTGGGGTCTACAGGAGGAATGTGTACTGCTGCCCAATATTCCGAGGTGGATGGGGTGATCCTTGATTTGAACAGCTCGTACTGAGGTGGCTGGGTAGAACCCATGGTACTGCGGGTAAAATCCCACAATATTTTGACAAATCTACCTGGGGTTGCATCTGGGGTTCAAAGATGAATGCTGGGGCTCGGCATGACAGGAAAAAGTTGTGAGTGTGGTGCACAAAGTGAGGGTTGCTGGGTAAGGTCACAAGGTGGCCTTTATATAGCAATGGAGCCGCATTCGTTTTACCGTGGTGAAAGGTAATAAATTTTCCAGCTTAGCTCCAAAGGTCAGGTCAGTGTCAGAGATACACATATCTCATAAAGAGACGTGTTACTGTGGTTGTCGTCGGGTTGGTTTTGGTAGTTGTGCCTGGAAAAATATGCAACTATGCGCTGACCAAAAATGCAAGGCCACTATTAAAACAGAGGCACAACGACAGGCTGCGTTAATATACACGGTCGCATGATTACAAATTGAGGATACACTAAGACTCGGTGCTACTCATACGGCTTAGTCTACCTCATTAATGTCTAAACGGGCGCGCCTGGTGGATGTCGAGGCTTCTCCACGTGTCTCACTGCCGGGATTAGTCGGAGATGGCGGGGGAACTGCAGGGTCGGGGTAGTGATGATGACCATCGCGGGGATTGTTGGCCACAACCCCGTTGGAGTGTGCTCCCAATATGCGATGAAGCACCTCTGGGGTTATCGCAGCACCTTGGCCGATGGCTAGTGCAGGCCTCAGGGACTCGATCGGGTTTCCAAACAGCACGACTGGGTTGTCGGCGTTGGGCTTGTTCTCTTCTCTCGCAGGGGCTCGACGAACCAGCTCTCCACGAGCTGCGATCAGATCAATAGTGATCTGGTCGAACAGTGCCTCTAGTGCACTTACATAGCGCACTAGGTGCAACAATGCGGGGTCCGTCTCGTGATCTCCGTTGGCAACTTGGGGTGGTCTACCATACCCTTCACGTCTGGGGTAGTAGTGGAACGAGCGACAGTTTACTCTGGGCGACAAGTGCCTGAGATGAACTATAGCCTCTCGAGCCGCTAGTTGTATGGCTTGTGGCTCGAAGGAAGTTGTTCTTCCGGTGAACCTGTAGGGGCGCTCGGGTGCTAGACCCCTACCGTAAATGTGCACAGTGGCCCAGAATTGACGGTCTTCACCGCTCATGGGTCCTTGGTACACAACATATTCTGGTGGCTCTTCTAACGCATAGGAACGACGGGTGAGGTTTGCGAGTATGGTCACAAAACCTCCAAGGTTGGTTGCTGTGGTCTCGTTGTGCACGACAGGGCCAGGCATTGTGGCTCGGTTTGGGGTACAGGCTGTGATGTGCTGTGTTGGGACTAGTGTGCCCCTCTTTATAGGAAAAAGGGGACGGAGTCTTCCTTCGCACGCTTGCGAGAAAGGACTATTTAGGGGCCGGTCACTGGCGCATGAGTGACAGGTTAGGTTGATAGGTTGGCACCGACTGCCAAAAAGGTGTTGGGTCACTATGTGGCTATCTTGCACGAGAAGCTTGGCTGGGGTTTGGTTATGGCTTGGTGGGTTGGTTTGCCTAAATTTTTCGACCTGGCTAAGATAGGATTAGCCAATGGTCAGCCTGGCTCTGATACCAAGTCTGTCACGACCGGTTCTCCGGACATAAACTTCCAGAAATGACCGTCGTGCTCATCAGCCCTAGGATTACTGTTAGCTGATGAGGCTCCAACTTGATACAGAAATTCCAAGCAGAAAACAAAATATGTAGTACAAGACCATTCTGGCCTGTGAGTACAACAAATGGTTTCTAGTGGTTGATGGCGGAAGAGGGTTGTGAAACATCAGTGTCTATGGGACTCCATTTCCCACGGGAACAGCTGACCAGGTTAACTCCTATCTTCGCGAGGCTGCCATCTCCATTACTTAGGTGCCGGGGCTGTCATCGCGTCGCTCCTCTTCGTGTAAGAAAATCTGGCCAAGACAATAGCCAGGGACAAGCCAGTGAGTACTTTGAATGTACTCGCAAACATTATGAACACAGGTATAATATAACAATGATGTGCTAAAAATATTTTATGCTCATGACGTCAGTCACAAAAGATAAATGAAACTCTGATGCGTGCAAGCAAGTTATTTATAAAAATGCAATAACATGGTAGTATTAAAATTTATGAAACAAATAACAAGCAATGCCACAGTCGGGCGTCTTAGCGACACCACATCAAGGGCTTTAAATGAAATGCCACAGTTGGGCGTCTGAGCGACACCACATAAAGGGCTTTAAAAGAAATGCCACAGTCGGACGTCTGAGCGACACCACATAAAGGGCTTTAAAAGAAATGCCACAGTCGGGCGTCTGAGCGACACCACATAAAGGGCTTTAAAAGAAATGCCACAGTCGGGCGTCTGAGCGACACCACATAAAGGGCTTTAAAAGAAATGCCACAGTCGGGCGTCTGAGCGACACCACATAAAGGGCTTTAAAAGAAATGCCACAGTCGGGCGTCTGAGCGACACCACATAGAGGGCTTTAAAATAAACAATCATAGTGAATATCCCGGAGGTAGAACCATCCCAGAGATACTCGATAATAACAATAATATCACGGGTTAGTCAACAACAAAAATAATCATAGTTATCACAAGTCACAAGTAGTAATTCCATTTCTGGTTAACAGTTTCACCTCCGAAGACCGACACTAAGACCGACACTTGACCCATCCCAGACTGTAATCCTTAACCATGGACACGGCTATTCGAATAGGTTTAATCTCTGCAGAGGGTGTACTCTTTACCCACGAGTAACGGATTTCTTTAGTCCATCGGGACTAATTCCGTCTACGGTCTTCTTGTTGAAAACACACCTAACTTGCACACACCAGCTTATCTCACACGTGTCTGGAATCACCCACGACACCTGTTAAGCAAACTCTAAGTGGGGAGGCTACAACCTCGCGTAGCATGGGATCAAATTTATATCGCGCGCTCTAAGGGGTGGCCTCCCCTCTCGGTCCCAACCGGAAACACCCATGCCCCCGGACCAGGTGGCCTGCCTACCAGCTACAACCGGTATCCTCCACCATGGCCTCTCTGTACGGTGTGTGCTAGAAAGAGGTTGACAACTTACTGAACCGTACTCTACTTGCTGTAGAGACGAGTGGTAGTACGAAACAAGTATGGGGGTTACTGGCACAAGACTCGATCTACGGTCGACTCAGGAGGTTTAAGTATTCCCTGCATGATTAGTATAACGAATATATTTCATCCAACAGAGTCACCGCTCATATCACCTTGCCATGCCATACCAGACATAACCATCCCGACGGAGACCGGTGTCAGGACCCCGACTCGATGCCACATCGATCTAGCATGTAACACCTCATATCGCTTTGCGGCCTCACGCACGGTATCCCCACGGGTGTCGCCTTACCTTTGCCCGGGACCGTTTGCGCATTTTGGCACACGTATATGATGGTGTCGCTAGCATCCATATGATAAAGAGCCCGGGCTGACATGGCTAGTCGTAAACCCAAAGTGGCACTAACTTACAGGGACAGGCATCCATGACCCAGCATCGAACGTGTCGGTCATCAGCGAGTGAATCGAGGCTGTAGGACTGGGCTAACAGGACTCCGGTGAACCGGCTGTAGCGGGCTAGCAGGACTCCGGTATTCATCGCGTGACATTTCCCCGAAGGGACAGACACAGGATCGAAGAAGGACACATGCCGGTCTGCCTAAGTGTTCCGGAGCAGTAGCAAGCTACCAGGGCTCAGTGGAAGCACTAGGAGACATTTCCCGGTAAGAGAGGCTACTAAGAATAAACAACTAGATAGTCAGATCCCACACATAGCAATACACATTACACGTACGCATAACATGCAAGTATGTGCTGTACAACATGGCATCACAGCATAACTCAACAACTCATATAGATAAAGGCTCAGAAGAGCCATCACAGCATTATTGCAAACAGGGGTCACAAGACCCATCATACAGAGCATACAAGCAACAAGCGGAAGCATTACATGTCTGGGTACAGACATCTACAAATGAAAAAGGCTGAAGAGCCTGACTATCTACAACATCCGATCAAGATCGTAGCTGAGGTACTAGCTACTAGTCGAAGTCCACGAGAACACTAGTAAGACTGAAGTCTCAGCTGCAAAACATAAATAAAGCAACATGAGTACAAAGGTACTCAGCAAGACTTACATCAGATCCTATCGTACATGCATTTGTATCAAGAGGGTAATGTGGGGTTTAGTTGCAGCAAGCCAGCTTTGACTCTGTGGCTATCCTATTCTACGACTACCAGAAACTCTGGAGGTGAAACAACGTACACGAGTCCACTAATCACCACACAATACACTACTATGGATTCATCCCCGTCTCCCTACGAGAAGGCCATCCATAGCACTCACACTTATCTTGAGCATTTTATAGTATCCACTTCAAGTTGTCTATGTATCATGTAAGCATCCAAGAAGTCCATAACCGCGGACCCGGCTATTCGAATAGATCATGTTAACCCTGCAGGGGTGTACTTCTTCACACACGCTCTCGCCACTTACCGCCATGTACACGTCATGTATCTCGGCAACCTTCAAGCAGAAGCCTGGCGAGGGTGTCGGCCACGACCTGACTAACCACATAAGACTCTAGTCCAGGTTTATCGCCTATTCGGGTTCCATCCGCAAGGAAATCCGGCCGGGGTGTCGCTTACGGCCCCAAACGATGTGAGCAGGGTTCCCGAGCCCACCATCCGGGTGCCACTAGGTACACCAGGCCACGTGTGCCTAGTCTGTCCCAAGCCCACCCTGCCGGGTGCCACTTGGTAGAAAAATAGCACTACCTACAAACACCAGAAACTAGTTGCGACTCCTGGACAGAGACCAAGTTGGTTAATAAGTCGAGAGGGGTCGAGTTACCGGAACCCAATGTGTGGTAGTATCGAGTCATTGGACAACATACATAGAACTCAGTGCTTAAGGACGGTTCCAATGAGACAACCCACCATGTACTCCTACATGGCCTCTCACCGCTACCTTTACCAAATCGTGTTCACACACTTCACTCTCAGCATCAGAACATATCGTGACACTCCAATTCATTCCCAATGAATCAGACCTGACACAACTCTAAGCAATAGCAGGCATAGCATGGTAGGAACACATCAGTGGCTTCAATCAACTCCTACACATGCTAGTGGGTTTCAACTATTTACTGTGGCAATGACAGGTCATGCAGAGGAATGGGTTCAACTACCGCAGCACAAAGTAGCAGATGAACCGTTGTTGTCCTAATGCAATAACTGAGAGCAGGAGCGAGAGAGTAGGGTTTTATCGAAATGAACAAGGGGGTTTGCTTGCCTGGTAAAACAACAAGGGAGGCACTGCTTCACAGACAGGTACTCTGGAACGTCTCCGGAGCAGGACCTATCGAGAAGGAACGGTGCCGGCAATCAATACACAACCATATGCAACAATATGATGCATGAACATGGCATGTAGATGTGATGCTGTTGAGCTAATGCAACTAGTAAACATTTGGTTTGAAGTCCATTTGAACCAAAGGTCCAAATGCATTTCTAAATTAAGTCTCTTATATATGCCCTAATGTGTTTTCCCATATTCAGCATGTATAAGTTGGTTTGTCCTGCATGAAACTAGTACAGATGGAAAGATTGCATTTTTTTGATAATTTTTCATATATAAATTATTTTAATCTGAGCTACGGTTGAATTGTTATGAATTTTTGAAGTTTAAATCATTTTCTGGATTTTCTGAATTATTTTAATTCCAGAAAATATATAATTGCGTCAGCATGACGTCATCACTACATCAGCGGGTCAACACGGCTGTCCAGGTCAAATCCGACGTGTGGGACCCACACGTCAGTGACAGGGGGGTTAACAGGGGTTAATTAAATTTAAACTAATCCTAAACTAAAATTAGTCAGGGCCGGGGCCCACATGTCATTGACTCTGGGTAGTCAAACCCCAGGTCAACTGGGGGGGTTAGCGCGGGTTGACCGGTCAATCCCGCCGGCGTTTAGCCGCCGGCGAGGCCGAGCGCGGCGGAGGGGCTCGGGAACGTCGCTCCGGCGACCATTCGGGCGGCGGAGACCACGAGAGCGAAGCCCGCGCTCACGCGCATCCAGTGGAACACGTGGGAGGCTGCGAGGGCGGCGGAGCTCGCCGGAGCAGAGCTCACGGCGGCGGCCGGAGCTCGGCAACTTGCGGCCGCGGCGTTGTGGTGCACGGCAGTGGAAGCGGAGGGCTCCTACGGCCTCCTGGCGTCACCAGGAACACGGTGACGCGCGCGGAAGTGACCGGCTTGGGCTCGTGCCACCGTGGCGCCATGGCCGGCGGCGAGGAGCTTACGGGCGCGGTGGCGAGCTAGCTAGACGGGGCAAACGGACACGGGGAGGAGGGGGTTCGGTGCGGGGGCTCACCGCGGAACCAGCGAGCGCGAGGGTGAGGTCGGGGATGCCCGGTAGCTCCCGAATCGCCGGCGAGGATCCACGGCGGCCGGAGGCGAATTTGGCAATAGCGACGGCTCCACGGGGTGCTCCGTCTTGCGTGGCTCGACGAGGAGGTAGAGGGGGTCGCGGCGGATCTGGGGAGCGTGTCGGGAAGGCGTGGGAGAGGCGGTGGCTACGGTGATGCCCGTCGGCGGCGGCGGTGGTTCTCGGGTGAGAGAGAGAGAGCAGGGGGAGAGGAGGAGGGAGAGAGTGAGAGGGCGGTCGGGGCTGCGTGGCGTCGTCCGGGGCGTTCCAGGCGACGAGGAGGAAGCAGGAGGTGGCCAGGGGAAGCAGGAGGTGGAGGCGCGGCGGTGCGCGCGCGTCGGCACGCGCCGTTCCCCTGTCGGGGAGGAAGACGACAGAGGAGGGGGGCCAGATGGGCTGGGCCGCCTGCTGGCTGGGCCGGCCTGCTGCGGCTGGGCCGCACAGGGGAAGCCCCAGGTAAGCCTCTCTCCCCTTTTCTGTTTTCTTTTCTAATTTTCTGACATTTGTTTTGTTTAATAAAAATACTAAACCATTTTATTTCCTTATGCCAATTTTTGCAGGAGCTAGATATATTATTCCAGAGCTCTTTTATAATTGGCATAATTTTTGGACCATATTTCATATATATAGAAATATATTTCCAATGCAAATATTTATCGAATTAATCCAAATGGCCAAAATAAATGTCCATGAGCTCCTAAAAATATTGTTTTGATTTTTATCTCTGTCCAATATTTTTTTGAGGGCATCATGAGCATTTTCTTGGACCCTTTTGGAGAAATTTTTATTTGGGTCATTTTCCAAAAAGATTCTGAGGGTTCCACCAATCCTCATTTCAAATTTAAAAGAAATTTAAATATGATGCACAAATGACTAGCTAGTCTAGGTCATACCAGACTAGGGATGTGACAACCGGCGACAAACTCATGCCTACCCAAGGCAGAGGTTTTCCTGGGTTCCTGCCGGTATGCATGCAAGGCACATGAGGGTGATTATCATCACAAGTGTGTCCATTTCCAACAGCATGGAAATCAATAACATGCACCCATGCATATGATCATATCACATGAAATAACAAGTTTCTCCAAAGTGAGGTGATGTTATGAACGTGTCATCGAACAGACAAAAATATTATGCCAGGGTTCAGAATGCTTGCCTTCAATGTGTGGAAAGGCAGGGTGCACTCCAAAACTTGAAACATTTCTCCTCTCTTCAAAAATCCTATTTTAGCAATATAAAAGAATTAACACACAAAATAAAAACAGCACCAAAAGTTGTTCTGAAATTTTTTCAAATAAATCTTAAAATAAACTAGGTGAAATTTGAGAGAGGTAGGAAAAAGAATCATTTCATTTGGAGTTGTATTTAAAAAGTTATAGCCAGTCAAAGATTTGGTCAAATCTGTTTTTTTTAAAATAGAAAAAGAAAACGTTTCAAACGAGATTACGCTTTCGGTGCAGAGGAGGCGTACTTGAGGCTTTACGCCTCCACTTAACCACGTGGACCGGCGTTGGGTCTCTGATGGTGGGCCCGCCTGGCCCACTGGTCAGGTTTGACCAGTCGCCCGCGTTGTCTCCCTCCTCTGCCCGAGTGGAGCGGGGCTCCGGCGATCATCGCCGGCGAACGGTGGCTCCGTTCGGAAAGCTGAGGCCACCAGTGGATTCAGGGGGCCGAGGTGGTTACTCCAATAGTCGTAGGGTCGTCGAAGGCAGAGGATATCGCCGGCGGCGAGCTCCAAGGCGGAGGGAAGCTTCGGGAGCAAGATGGATTTGGGGCTATGGTGGTTCCCGATCAAAATTGAGTAGGGGGATGGCTTCACGGGAGGATGAGGAAGTTTCTGGCGAAGAGAATGGAGAGGGGGAGGCCCTGGTGGTGCCGGAATGGCCGGGGCAGTGGCGGCGGCAGGAGTTACCGGAGATGGGGAAGAAAGCTCTCCTGGGTCGATTGGCGAGCTGGGGAAGCATCATTGGGGTGGCCTGAGGTTGCCAGTGTTCGGGAATGGCTCGGGGCGTCCATCTATAAGCGAGGCAAGGCGATTCCGCGGCGGCCGTGGATAAGCTTCCGGCGAACCGACGTTCTGTAGCAGCAGGGCATCGTGGCGGCGACGAGCGCTAGAGGACATGGCTGCAGATGAGCTCGCACTGCTCCAGGGGCCAGGTGGCGAGCGGGAGGGGTTTGGGCGGCGCTGCCCGTGGCTGGAGCCACTGCGGACGCCGGAGTGCCGCCAAGAATGCCCTGGCGGCGGCGCTGTAGCGTGCCAGGGTGGTTTGGCGTGATGCTGTGAGGCGGGGAGTGCGTGGCGAGGTGCTGCCGTGTGGGCCAAAGCCAGGGGGGCCAGCGTGTCGGCTCGGGCGCGGCATCGTGCAATACGCGCGCTCTGGGCGCGTCCAGTGCGCGCACGGGAGATGCTCGACACAATGCCGGGGCGTGCTACCGGTCGCAGGTGAGGTTGGGGTTTACCAGATCGAGGTTAGGAGCAATTGGGAGTCTAGTGGACATGCTAGTTTGATCAGAGGTGCAAGCTCACAGTGCAATGCCAAAACTCATGTCAAAACAGATCATGCCCGTAAGGTGTTTGACAAAATGCTAAGGGCACTTAGGCAGGTCTTGGAGTGGCCAAAAACTCCAGATGGTGGTCTCTTTAGATGTACAAGAGGGTGGTGGGGTTAGTTGGTCAAAAGAAGAAACTTGTTAGTGCAAGTTTTACAAAACTTCAATTCTGGACAGGAAATAAATAGCATTATTTCATGAACCAAAAATGATCCAAAAGGTGCATGCTCCTGGACTTAAGGGTTTAACATGGAGGACTACAAGTAGGAGAAATAAGCAAGGGTTAAAGAGCAAGCAAAAATATGGTTGCTGTACAAACCATCAAGTTGGTCCAGAATGAAAATGAGGTTGATTCACTCAAATTTTTCAAAGAACAGCACGAGGTTTTTGCACAAAGTGGAATAATATGCTCCTACTGACCTCCCCTAATTTTGGTAGAAGTTTTAAATAAATATTTAAATAGGTTGTAGTGAAAAATTGCCCACTGGACCAGATTTGAAAACTTGGTGTAGAACTCAAAATATTACATAAAATAAAGATGTTTTTGTACAAAAGTGATTTAAAAACATCACATGACATCTCCAAATTTTGGTTGGAATTTTAAGTGAATTTATCAAATGGTTGTAGTTCAAATAAGGCCATTTAACATGGAAAATCCATTCTTCAAGAAAATAAAGATCAAGCAATTAAATTAGTTAATTAGTTATACTGATAAAAGGAAAGTTTTTCTTGAGAGGTTAAACAAGTCCAATAACATATTTGAAAAGTTTTCTCTTTGGGAAAAACTCATCATAACATGGAAGGAAATGATTTTAAAAAAAATCAATAAGGAGCTCAGATATCCAAAGTTTTTAATTCCTGGAAAAAATATTAATTCATTAAAACAAGGCCAAATTTTTGGGGTGTCACAATATAAGAGGTGGCGCACGAGAGCAGTCTACTGGTTTCAGACCATGGGCAACTATGACGCCACCAAGAGCAAGCCCGAGGGCGATCTTAATCCAGCACAGCTGGAAACTTTTGAGAAGATCGCTACTCTCTTTAAAGGTGCTCTTCTGGGTGTTCTTGATGACTCCATTGTGGACACGTATATGTTGTTTGACAATGGCAAGGACATGTGGGCTGCGCTCAAGGCCAAGTTTGGTGCCTCAGACCCCGGTAGCAAGTTGTACATCATGGAGCAATTCTATGACTACAAGATGACTGATGAGCGCTCTGTTGTACAGCAGGCTCATGAGATACACTCGCTCGCAAAAGAACTTGAGTACTTCAAGTGTGTGTTGCCGGACAAATTTGTTGACGGAGGCATCTTTGCCAAGCTTCCACCTTCATGGAACAATTTTGCTACTTCCCTGAAACACAAGAGACAAGAGTTTTTCGTTGCGGATCTCATTGGTACTCTTGATGTTGAAGAGAAGGCAAGAGCAAAGGACACATGTGCTCGAGTTGCTGAGGGAGCTTCTAGTGCCCACATGGTACAGAAGCAGAACTTCCATCCCAACAAGTTCAAAAACAACAAGAACAAAACTCAGGGCAAAGGCAAGTTTGATACAAAGAACAAGCCATCGCATTCTACTAACTACAAGAAGAATTCTCACGAGAAGGGGGAAGAGACTTTGCCATGTCTGCGGTGATCCTAATCACTGGGCTCGGAAGTGTTCCAACCGCTTTGAGGAGTGTGAACATGAGAAGAGTGGCAAGTCCGCTAATGTTGTCATTGGTGATACTGATATGAAGGAATCTGGGTACGGTA
Source organism: Triticum dicoccoides (assembly GCF_002162155.2). Taxonomy (NCBI): domain Eukaryota; kingdom Viridiplantae; phylum Streptophyta; class Magnoliopsida; order Poales; family Poaceae; genus Triticum; species Triticum dicoccoides. The sequence goes on from NC_041387.1 coordinate 262,540,779, forward strand.
TTCTTCCTACCATCCTTTCAGCATTTCAATCTCCTGATTGGTTAATTGACACCGGTGCCAATGTACATATTTGTGCTGACGCCTCAATTTTTTCTTCTTACCAGGTCACAGGTACTTCTCCCGTACTGAAGTTTACTTCGGGCAAGACCGTGCGTCTGAAGAATGTTCATCATGTGTCGTCCATGAATAAAAATCTCATTAGCGGTTCCTGTTTATGTCGAGATGGTTTTAAGTTGGTTTTTGAGTCCAATAAAGTTGTATGTTCCAAGTGTGGACAATTTGTTGGAAAAGGCTATGAGTGCGGAGGCTTGTTCCGCCTATCTTTGTCAGATATTTGCACTAAAGTTATTAATAATGTTTGCCACAATAATGAGTTGGATATTTGGCATTCATGACTTTGTCATATTAACTTTGGTTGCATCACGCGGCTAGCCAATATGAATTTAATTCTGAAAATCTCTACTGTCAAAGGCTCTAAGTGCCAAGTATGTGTGCAGGTTAAGCAACCTCGCAAGTCCCATAAGACTGCAGAGGCAAGAGACTTTGTGCCACTAGAGCTTATACATTCTGATCTTTGTGAGATGAATGGCGTGTTGACAAAAGGTGGAAAGAGGTATTTCATGACGTTGATGATGACTCCACTAGATATTGTTAAGTGTATCTTCTGAAATCAAAAAATGAGGCTTTAATTTTCTTCTATAACTATAAAGCTGAAGCAGAGAACCAACTTGATCGAAAAATTAAACGGTTGAGGTCCGATCGTCGTGGAGAGTATTTTTCCAATGAATTTGATGTGTTTTGTGCGGAACATGGTATAATCCTTGAGAGGACGCCTCCCTACTCACCTTGGTCAAATGGGGTGGCGGAATGAAAGAACCGAACTCTAACTGATTTGGTTAACGCCATGTTAGACACATCGGGTCTTTCCAAGGAATGGTTGGGGAGGCGCTAATGACTGCATGTCATGTCCTAATCCGAGTTCCCACAAAGCATAAGACCATGACTCCATTTGAGGAATGGGAAAGGAAAAGGTTGAAACTCTCTTACCTACGTTCTTGGGGTTGTTTGGCGAAAGTCAATATACCAATTCCCAAGTCGCACAAGCTTGGACCAAAAACCGTGGATTGTGTTCTTCTGGGCTATGCTTTTCATAGCATTGGCTATAGATTTTTGATAATAAAATCTGAGGTATCCGACATGCATGTTGGTACGATTATGGAGTCTAATGATGCAACTTTCTTTGAGGGCATATTTCCTATGAAGGATATGTCGAGTTCATCAAATCAGGAGATACCTACTCCATCTAGTGAGGAACTCACTGTAATTCCTTAACCCACCATTGTGATGGAACACGTTGAGAATCCTGTTGAGGGTGACAATGAAACTCTTGTAAGGAGTAAGAGATAGAGGACTGCAAAGTCCTTTGGCGATGACACACCCAGGACTATTTCAGAAGCCTATGCATCTCCTGATGCTTACTACTGGAAGGAAGCTGTTCATAGAGAGATGGATTACATCTTAGCTAATGAAACCTGGGAGATCACTGACCATCCTTATGGGTGCACACCTATAGGATGTAAGTGGGTGTTCAAGAAGAAGCTTAGACCTGATGGTACGATTGAAAAGTACAAGGCACGGCTTGTGGCTAAAGGTTATACCCAGAAAGAAGGTGAAGACTTTTTTGATACTTACTCGCCCGTGGCTAGACTGACCATAATTCGGGTGCTACTATCACTGGCTGCCTCACATGGTCTTCTCGTTCATCAAATGGACGTTAAGATGACTTTCGTCAATGGAGAGTTGAAGGAGGAAATATACATGGATCAACCAGATGGTTTTGTAGTACCTGGTCAGGAAGGAAAGGTGTGCAAGTTATTAAAGTCTTTATATGGCCTTAAACAAGCTCCTAAGGAGTGGCATGAGAAGTTCGAAAGAGCATTAACTGTTGTCGGCTTTGTAGTAAATGATGGTGAAAAGTATGTGTACTATCGCCATGGTAGGGGCAAAGGAGTTATTCTTTGTCTGTATGTCGATGACATACTGATATTTGGAACCAAACTTGATCTAATCAAGGAGGTTAAGGATTTCCTATCTCGCTGTTTTGAGATGAATGATCTAGGAGTAGCTGATGTTATCTTGAACATCAAGCTGTTGAGAGATGAGAATGGTGGGATCACACTGCTTTAGTCTCACTATGTGGAAAAGGTCTTGAGTCCTTTTGGGTATAGCGACTGCACGTCTTCTCCAACTCCATATGATGCTAGTGTGTTGCTTCGATAGAATCGACGGATTGCCAGAGATCAACTGAGGTATTCTCAGATTATTGGGTCGCTTATGTATTTGGCGTGTGCCACGAAGCCTGACATCTCTTTTGATGTGAGTAAGCTGAGTTGGATTGTGTCAAAATAGGGAGATGATCATTGGCGTGCGCTTGAGAGAGTTATGCGCTATTTGAAAGGAACCGCGATATATGGGATTCACTACACTGGGTATCCAAGGGTACTGGAGGGCTATAGTGACTCAAACTGGATATCTGATGCTGATGAGATTAAGGCCACAAGTGGTTATGTTTTTACACTTGGTGGTGGCGCTGTTTCTTGGAAGTCTTGCAAGCGGATCATCTTAACGAGGTCGACTATGGAAGCAGAACTCACAGCATTAGACACTGCCACTGTTGAAGCAGAGTGGTTTCTGAGCTATTGATGGACTTACCTATGGTTGAAAAACCAATACCCCCTATCTTGATGAACTATGATAATCAAACTTTGATCGTCAAGATAAACAGTTCTAAGGACAATATGAAGTCCTCAAGGCATGTGAAGAGGAGACTAAAATCTGTCAGAAAATTGAGGAACTCCAGAGTTATTACGTTGGATTATATCCAAAAAGCGAAAAACTTGGCAGATCCCTTCACAAAGGGCTTATCACGTAATGTGATAGATAATGCATCGATGGAGATGGGTTTGAGACCCACCGCATGAGCTGTGCATAGTGGTAACGCACTCTATGTGATTGGAGATCCCGTGAAGAAGAAGTGGGAGACAAGCTCTTGGTCAGCTGAGAGGAGAGTATCCCTATTTTAATTATCCCACTCCGTGTAGATCCAATACTCTCCTAATCTGCATGGAAGGTTGATATTTATCTTAATGTGTTCCAAGTGGCTTATGTGTGTAAGAGAGATGTTTTCCTGCAGAGCATCTATTGAGGAACACACCTATATGAATTTGACTGTTAACGTCGCAGTCCGTGAGAATTGTGTGTTCTCTAACAAATTCATGAAATGGCCCTGGAGTACGACGTATATGCTCCACCTGCGGGGAGGCCTTGCGGCAGCCCAGTATCGGTCAAGAATTTGTGTGAAACTAGTCTCACAGAAAACTTGTAGTTCAAGGCATAGTCCACTATTCAAGTTGTGATCTAGTGTAGCATAAATCTCTAAGTGGAAGTTCAGCTTCACAGTCAGCACTAAGCACCGGTATATAAACAATGTCTTGGAACCAAATGGTGAAATGTGCCAATGAGACTTTGTGGGGGGATGTTGGAATTTGCTAGTGGGCTTTTGGCCCAAAGCCCAACTAAAATTTTGAAATTCTCTTGGCCCATTCATGCACACAGCTGAGTGGAATGAGTGAGGCTAAAGTTTAGTTCCACCTCATAAGTTGAGACAGAGTTGCACATGTTTATAAGGTGAGCTCTTCTACCACTTGTATGAGCATGAGAAGAGGAGACCTACATGTGCGCTCATCCTCCTCGCTCGCCTCGCCACGCCTCGTCATGACGCGCCACAGGTTGCGAGATTGAGCCGAGCCGAGGACAGAGCTATGCACGTTGTTTATATTTTTGCTACTCAGGAAAAATTAATGAGTCATTAATTAATAATTAACGGATGCGTTAATTACCGAACCGTTTCCGATTCTGTTGGATCGTGACGAGTCGGACGTGGGGTTTACTCCCATGACCTACCCGGCCCGCACTATATAGTCAGACAGACGTCTACCCTAGCCGCTACCCTGTCATATGGTTTCTCACCACCATTCCAGATCATTGCGTCGCCAAGCAAGTCTTCTCCATCCCTCCTTTCGGCGTGCACCGGGAGAAGGAACAGCAGGCCTTCAGAACCCCGCCTCTCGTGATCCTTTATGAGAGAGGCGCGATCAGGTTTTTGGGGAGCGCACTCGCGCGACTGCTGGCAGCGATGACTTTGCGAACGACGACTTCTTCCCCGACCTTGGCAACCTCATCCTCGACGTCATGGGCGACAACATCAACGCCGGCGGTGCTGCTCCCGCTGCATCGTATGTGATTCTATCTTTCCTGTTCGAGATCGTGGTAGAATTCATGTTTCTAGTATGTGCCCAAGATGTGATCTAATCATCTGCTATGCTAGTTTGCATGATTAGTTCAATCTCTGCTACTGTAGTGATGAGGACATCAATACCATTGTTACACCCACAGCCCCTACTGCTACATATACTGGACCAATTACTAGAGCTCGCGCACGCCAATTAAATTTATCAATTACTTACGTTTCTTGGTAATGATTCTAATGTTCATGAGAATATGATCCTGCCTAAATTGGCTACATTTGTTTTGCTTACAAATGAAGGGGCTAGCTTGGAGAAGGATGAACATTGGAGCAAGAACAAGCATGGAGATGATGGCATGCGCAAGGGGAACAAGAACGGAGTTACAAGTGATGATTTCAGGACTTTGAAGCCACCATAATGAGTGCATGAAGCCTTGGACGAAATATATACAAGATGCCACTTCATAAATTTTGTCCAGAGACTATTCTAGGTGCTGCGTCACCTTATTATTGGGCCAGGGCCATGTAATTTCGAAATACATAAGTATAGGCTATTTTTAGAGTCCGTATGTGTGGGGAAACAAGAGATAGGGTTAGTTTTGGACCCCTCCACCAAGGGCCACGAAATTCACCCCCTCTTCCTCCATATATACAATCCTTAGGGCACCGTTTAGACTTTGGGTTTTGTTTAGATTAAAAGTTCGCCATAGCTGCAACTTTGCATACTTCGTTTTTGTTCAACGACCAGACAAAGGCATCACAGAACCCCACCTTGATCAATAAAGCTTTCATCTTATATTCGCAATATCCAGATTGCAATCTCAGTTTCTTGCTTGTTCTTCATTTACTCGCAGGAAATAGACCCTCGTGGTCAGGTTGATCGTGCTCCGACGTGGTCAATAACCTCTCGGAGTTGGTTTGGCGATTGCTAAGGCGTGACGTCCTCGCACGTTCATAGTCGCATCGTCAAAGTCGACTTCCACCAAAGCGATATCCATCATCTCATCGAAAGAAGGGACACATCTGCCTCTATCATTTAGTCATTATTTATCTTCTGTTTATTTGGATTAAATCTCGTAGTAATTTGCTCATATTTCCAACAATCCAAAAAATTGATAATAGGCAATTTTGCTCCGAGTGGTTTTGGTGTGAATCTGAAGCCGCCTGCCTTTAAGGGGGCGCAATATAAGAGGTGGCGCACGAGATCAGTCTACTACTTTCAGACCATGGGCTGCTACGACGCCACTAAGGGCAAGCCTGAGGGCGATCTTAATCCAGCATAGCTGGAAACTTTTGAGAAGATCGATACTCTCTTTAAAGGCGCTCTTCTGGTGTTCTTGATGACTCCATCGTGGACTCATATATGTCGTTTGACAACGGCAAGGACATGTAGGCTGCGCTCGAGGCCAAGTTTGGTGCCTCAGACGCCGGCAGCGAGTTGTACGACATGGAACAATTCTATGACTACAAGATGACTGATGAGCGCTCTGTTGTACAGCAGGCTCATGAGATACAGTCACTCATAGAAGAAGTTGAGTATCTAAAGTGTGCGTTGCCGGACAAATTTATTGCCGGAGGCATCATTGCCAAGCTTCCACCTTCGTGGAGCAATTTTGCTACTTCCCTGAAACACAAGAGACAAGAGTTTTCCGTTGCGGATCTCATTGGTACTCTTGATGTTGAAGAGAAGGCGAGAGCAAAGGACACACGTGCTCGAGTTGCTGAGGGAGCTTCTAGTGCCCACATGGTACAAAAGTGTAGCGACCCGACCTCAAACGGTCAAGTCTCTGTGCTTAAGTGTCATTCCTGGATCGGTATGCTGACACACACAGTACTCAAGGATTTATAACAGAGGTAAAAAACATGTATAAAGTTGAGTGTAGAAATTGTAACCCTAACATATCACTTACTCGTCATAAGAAAATCCTGCAACATGAGACGTTGCAACCATGTAGGTCAGTACATTGAATGTACTGGCAAATTCACACCATAGGATAAATGATGAACAATAGCTATCACTACATGCATATTTGGCTGGTGGAAAGCTCTAAGTTTATTTTTGCATAAAGCCAGTTTTTCCCTACAACAAAGGAATAAATTTTATTTAACTATCATGGTGGTTGTTAAACATTGAGAAGGTTGGCACCCTCTCAATCCCAATTAAGCATCATCATTAAACCCAACAAATTAAATTAAAGTAACATGATGAGATTCACATGATAATCCAAGAACTAGATACTCAAAACGTCCATAACCGGGGACACGGCTAACCATGATTAGTTTGTACATTCTACAGAGGTTTGTGCACTTTTCCCCACAAGACTCGATCTCCTTCGTTAGATTTCTCGCACTACATGGTGTTTGAGAAACGGATGACCGAGACATAGTTTTTCAGAAGCGCTAGCACCTTACGATCGGGTAGATAGTTACACCTACTTTCCCCTACATCTGCTAGTCTACCACTGTAAGAGTTCGCACGACTTAATCACCTATGCTAGAGCCCATAGTAGCTTGTGGCTGCACACGGAAATTTCTAGCATGAATAATCTCATGATCCCTTTGAGCCTGGGTGGCGGTCCATAAAGAAAATAGGCAACCGCTGGAATACCCAGGTACCTCAATCCACCTAGATGTGTATTTAAGTTGCCACCTTAAGTTGAACCATTAAGTAACAATCTCACATCTGTCATGGAATACACTCAAATCCAATCCACGTCTACGAGCATAGCATCGCATTATAAGCATACCGTAAAAGTAAATCCCAAGGGTTTGATAATAAAACAGGTAGTGGGTACTACCTCATCTACTACTTCCCAATACCCACATGTTATCAATCCTACTCATGCAATGTTTGAGGGTTGAAACTAATGCATAAAAACTGGGTATGAAAGGGATATGATCAAAAGTGTGAACTTGCCTGTACTGTTGATGAAGATGATTCGCACTCATAACACCTGATAGTTCTACACGTCACACTCCGGTCAATCTATCGTAAGCAAGCAATGGTAACCACACATAAGCAATCACTCAAAAGATCGGATAGAACGAACAAAACAACTCGGAAAACATCAAAACCAAGCAAATAACTCTTGCAACATAAAAAAATTTCTAACAGTACCAAAATTATGTGAATTTGGACTTATAAGAAAGTTTAGGTCAAGAGCTTCGATTTGCAAAAAGAATCAACTAAATCGGAGTTATAAAACTCAAGTTACGATCAAACGAAGTTCAAATACAAAACTGGTTGAATTCAAATTTTAAATCTTTCAAAAACATGTTTAAGTTGTTTTAATGGATAGAGGGGATCATAACGAAGAAGTGGGCGTTGGTTCTGTTGGATTTGGACAAACGAGTAAAGAGTTGTGGCATTTGAAACAGAAGGACTAATCTGTAAGAAAGATAATTACAAATAGGTCCCTGATGTAAATAAACAGAAAACGAAAAGACTAAATAACGAACATTCGTTTACAAGATCTAAACAGTGAATGTTCGTTGTTTAACTAAAGAAAAAACAGATCTAGCCTAGGGTTTAAAAAAACCGAAGTTAAAAGAAAGACCGGATCGGACCGGCGGTTTTATACCGGTTCGGACGGTTTCGACGACGGCATCGGTTTCCGGCGAGACATGACGGTGGCGGCGGCTTAGGTCCGGCCGGGGCGGCGACTCTGATCGTCCAGGAGGGCGGCGTGGCGAGGCGAGGAGGATGGCAGCATCGGCGGTGGTCAACGGTGACGGGACGGAGCGGGGCGGTGATGGTGGATCTCGCCGGTAGCGGCGGGATGCGGTGCAAGGGCGGCGGTGCTATGCGGCAGAGAGGAAAAAGGTGGCGGCGGTGCGAGCTTATATAGAGGGGGGCAAGGGGTTGCGTGGAGAAGGGGGCAAGGCGGCGCGGAGGTGGCCGGGTCGGCCACGGTGGCGGCGGACGGCGTGCCCGAGAGGGACTTCCACTCAGGGAAGGAGAGGGGCGGCGCGCTGGGCTGGGCCTTGGCCAGGCAGGAGCTGGGCCGGCCCAGTCGGGGAGAGGAGAAGATTTTTTTTAAAAAACATTTATTTCTACAGGAGAAGAAATAAAACTAAATAAACTAAAATATACTATAGGCATATAATATATCAAAATTTTCAGAAAAAGATTTCCTACAAGATGAACATTATTCTAGCTTCAAATAAAATCTACAAAAATTCAAATAGTTCAAACAGTGCTACTGCTCTAATAAAATCTAATAAAATCATTTTCACAATACAAAAATGATTTCAAATTTATTTCTCTCCAATTTTCTGATGTAGGGAATCATTTTCCCTAATTTCTGTATATTTTATTTTTGGAGAAAAATAATTTGAATAAAACCCAAATAAGTCCAAATTGAAAACAATTTGCAAAAGGGACTTTAAAATTGGATTCTTTTAAACTCCCAACTCATATTTCATATGTTTTGAAGAAGTCATTTTATCTTCTCTCATGAAAATCATTGAGTTGCTTGAAGTTTCTGAAGTTGAAAATATTTCCAAATGAAATTCAAATCTTTTCAAAAACCCTTTTCATTTATTTCAATGGAAGAAGTCATGTCATCTTCTCTCTAGTGTTTTGTGATGAAAAGAATTTGAATTCCCGAAGATCATAAAGCCAGATGAAAGTTTGGGAAAGTCCTTTTATTCCCTCTCATTTAACTTTCAAAAGTTTCAAATTTCACTCACTTCACACAATCAATCAAACAATCAATCAAAACTACCTATTTAATATAACATTCCAAAATTTAGAATTTTGGGATGTTACAAACCTACCACCCTTAAAATGAATCTCGTCCTCGAGATTCAGAGAGGCTAGCAAGAAATAGGTTAGGGTAGGGGGTCTTCAAAATCTATAGATCATCTCCGGGGTCTCGGGTGCTACCAACCTTAGAAGCATTGTTACGGTTCCATCAAAACTCATATAGTCCATCCTTATTCCTGACAGTGTCGGTCTTCTCAGATCCCGGGAAAATTCCTTCTCTGGGCTCTTTCGGTAGTGGCATAACCTTTTCCTCAATTCTTCTGTCCTTTCATCTTGGTATGGTTATTCCGAGACTGGGTCTTCTTAGCTGACAGGTCTGGCGCCAATACTAATCAACTATCGATATCTCATGGTGGTCAACAATTTATGGTTTCTCCTGCAGAAAACGGGTCTGGGTTGAACCTCATCGTATGTCCTACGAGTGGCAACAACTGCCTTGTACAATTGAAGAATACTTATACCATTCTAATGTTCAAACAAGGTTTTGATCGTCGTCTCTCTTCTATGGGTAAGTCACTCAGATTTACCATCCCACATAGCAAGACAAACAATAAGAGTAAGTCGGTATGGTGATCAATCCATCCCGCACCCAAATCATTATCTTGTATATGGTTTAGCGAATCTTGCATTCTAACACTTGGTCATCCTCACAAGCATTTCAGACTTTCTCTTGTCGATGAACCAAGTTCGGATAAATCCATTGATTCTGCAAGCCAAACAAACATCTATCGTTTCTTCACATCTCTCAGGTTTTTCGTAACTCCTATAAGATCCTAAGGAGTATCCTCTTACAGGGTTTTTCCTTCAGCACGTGTGTGCTTGCTTCTTGGTAGGTCTTGGGGCCTGTGGGTTATGGCCCATCTCATCACTTGTAAACCTTGAACTCATCATCGTGGCAACTGATCATTATTCCAACATTCAGCTTCCTAGCATTCTTAAATCTATCCCATGATACTATCTCCAGCTTCTTTTGTTGTATCACACTAAGACGTGATTACTCAATCTCATCATGGAGTTACAATTGCTCCATATTTCCAACATCATACCTCCTTTATATCCAATAATACTTCTTTCCTTCATGCTCTTGGGATATCCCGCATATCGCGACAAGACTCGTACTTATTTTGTCCGAAGTCCACTTCGTGGAATATCATTTTCTTTACTAGGGGTCAAGGGTTCTCACAATTACTACCACCCTTGAAATGCACAAACTTATCCATAGACCATATTTCTCATATCCTCAAAATTGGTCAAAATCCTTCTTCATAGAGTAACAACTCATAGGATCCAAACAAGTACCAACGATGCTAACTTTATTGCTTCTGAAAGTATTACGATCTCCTGCATTTCCATTACATGCCTCAACTCATCATCTCAATATAGAAAAAACTGCTATCACTACTACTACTACACTTCTCACATACTCAACTATTTAGCACAAGTCTCCTTCTCCTTGGGACAATCCCTGGCAAAATGCCTGACTTCATTACAGCGGAAACATATCACTTCTGACAAGTCTCGAGCTTTCCTTTTTGGGCAACAACTGAAGTAGTGCCCTGACTCCTTGCATCTAAAACAGGTGATATGACTCAGGCCCTTCCTGGTATCCAACCTACTTCTCTTCCTGGATTTTTCCGTTCCAATCAGGGCTTCTATTTCCTGTGGGTCATACTCTACTTCCTCTATCGGGAATTCTACTAGATCCCCATTCAGACAATCCTGGGAGATGTGTCCTTCTTCTAGCATCTTGTAGCGACCCGACCTCAGACAGTCAAGTCTCTGTCCTTAAGTGTCATCCCTGGATCAGTATGCTGACACACATAGTACTCGAGGATTTATAACAGAGGTAAATCACATGTATAAAGTAACGTAAAAACTATTAACTCAATCCATAAAGTGGAAGAAACAACAAGGTTGTGGATTCCCATCAACACCAACAGTAAAGTTGAGTGTAGAAATCGTAACCCTAATGTATCACTTACTCGTCGTAAGAAAATCCTACAACATGAGACGTTGCAGCAATGTAGGTCAGTACATTGAATGTACTGGCAAATTCACACCATAGGATAAATGATGAATAATAGCTATCTGATGTAGGGCGAAACCCTAGGTGGACGATCTTCCACGTTTGGAGTGGATCCTACGGGGAATCACGAAGAACATGCGGAAGCACAAAGGGGAAACAAGGGGAAAACGAGAGAGATTCACTAAACCGACAAGGAATCAATCACACAAGTGCTAGATCACCGAAAACAAAGAGTAACTCTTGATCCACAATCAACAAAGGTCAGGATACAAAGTGATGAGGACATCAATACAATTGTTACACCCACAACCCCTGCTGCTATACATACTGGACCAATTACTAGAGCTCGCGCACGCCAACTAAATTACCAGGTACTTTCATTTCTTGGTAATGATTCTAATGTTCATGAGAATATGATGCTGCCTAAATTGGATACATTTGTTTTTCTTACAAATGAAGGGCCTAGCTTGGAGAAGGATGAACATTGGAGCAAGAACAAGCATGGAGATGATGGCATGCGCAAGGGTAACAAGAACGGAGTTACAAATGATGATTTCAGGACTTTGAAGACACCATAATGGGTGCATGAAGCCTTGGACGAAATATACAAGATGCCACTTCATAAATTTCGTCCCGAGGCTAATCTAGGTGATGCGTCACCTTATTATTGGGCCAGACCCATGTAATTTCGAAATACATAAGTATAGGCTATTTTTAGAGTCCGTATGTGTGGGGAAACAAGAGATAGAGTTGCTTTCGGACCCCTCCACCAAGGGCCAAGAAATTCCCCCCTCTTCCTCCATATATACAGCCCTTAGGACATCGTTAGACTTTGGGTTTTGTTTAGATTAAAGTTCGCCATAGCTGCAACTTCGCGCACTTCGTTTGTGTTCAACGACCAGACAAAGGCGTCACCGAACCCCACCTTGATCAATAAAGCTTTCATATTATATTCGCAATATCCAGATTGCAATCTCAGTTTCTTGCTTGTTCTTCGTTTGCTCGCAGGAAACAGACCCTCGTGGTCAGGTTGATCGTGCTGCGGTGTGGTCAATAACCTCTCGGAGTTGGTTTAGCGATTGCTAAGGCGCGACGTCCTCGCACATTCGTAGTCAGATCGTCAAAGTCGACTTCCACCAAAGTGAAATCCATCATCTCATCGAAAGACGGGACACCTTTGCCTCTATCAAGTGGTATCAGATTTCCAGGTTGCTCGGTGAGATTTTAGAGTCTTTTGTAATTTAGATCGAGTATGTTCTTCATACCTATAGTCCATGAAAAAGCCAAAAAAAATTAGGGTTAGTTCATCCCATCCGAAACAATCTGAGACTTTGCATAATCTTTTCTGTATTTGGTTTGTTGAATTTGTGGTTGCATCATCGTGTCAAGTTGCTAGTCTTAGCTTCTAGTCCTTTCGAGTTTCGAGTTCTGTTCATAGGTTGTGACGTCGTCGCTGCCATATATCACCATCGCATCATCATCGTCGCTGCTGCCATATACCACCACCACATATTCACCGCCAATCCGAGTCCATATACGCGACCACATATCCGCCGCCATCACGCCAATCCGAGTCCACCTACAACATATATCCGCCACCAGTCCGAGTTCCACCAGATTCATCTCCGCTACCAGTTCGAGTTCCACCGGATTCATCTCCGCCACCAGTCTGAGTTTCACCAGATTCATCTCCGCCATCAGTCCTATTCCGAGTCTGGTATTTTGTTACTCTGTTTTGGATTTCCAGATCACGGAATACTCCGAGTCGTGACAGAGAAGGACTCCCCAACTTCTGTGCTACCCGCAGTAGAGAAATAGTCTGGAAAATTCTGGCTAGGCAGTTTTTAGACCATTTGTAGAGTTTTTTTAAAAATAATTGTTGCGGAGCAAAAAAAAAGAGGAAAAAAAGTGCAAAAAAAGGAAAAAAAAAGAGAAAAAAATTCAGAGTGTGCTCCCCCCTTGTTTATGTGCCGCGCCGTGATTTTGTTGGTGTTCTAGGCTCGCGTCTCTAGCACAGTCTAGCCTAGGACCAGCACAGTACCGTCGTTGAGCGTTTATTCAACTTTGCATCTCTGAATTGATTATTGCCGACCCTTTTTGCTACCATACTATAAGCCTTCCCAGCTCCACATACATCTACGTCGTGCGTTTGACTCTCCCTGGTAATCGCTCTATCCAAGCTTTGAGAGTTTTGACTACAATGGTTGCCGATCACCACCTGCTGTTGGGTAAGAACTGGTAAGAATTTGAGATTTGCTTGACGGGTTTGTGATACACCACCACCACATCTTAGTAGTCTGTAGGACCATATTCTTGTGTGTTTTTATTTGCTGCTAACCATGGTAGGATCACAAGCCGATGAGACTGACTGGGAGAACCTGACGAACAAACAGCTACATGATAAATTTCAGCAAATGATAAGTGGACAGGTGCAAGATGTGCTAAACAGATTTGAGAAGGCCATGGAGAAGATAGATGGCATGGAGAAGACGTTCGAAACAAAGCTCGAAAACAAGTTTAATGAATTGCTCGCGCGCCTTCCACCACCACCACCTGCTGCACCTAACGCACCTCTCCAACAACAACAACAACAATGACTACCTCCACATCACAAAACAGCCCTCCGCCGAGCGAGCCGTGTCCCTCTTGCGTTTGGCCAAACTTCTGTGCTACCCGCAGTAGAGAAATAGTCTGGAAAATTCTGGCTAGGCAGTTTTTAGACCATTTGTAGAGTTTTTTTAAAAATAATTGTTGCGGAGCAAAAAAAAAGAGGAAAAAAAAGTGCAAAAAAAAGGAAAAAAAAAGAGAAAAAAATTCAGAGTGTGCTCCCCCCTTGTTTATGTGCCGCACCGTGATTTTGTTGGTGTTCTAGGCTCGCGTCTCTAGCACAGTCTAGCCTAGGACCAGCACAGTACCGTCGTTGAGCGTTTATTCAACTTTGCATCTCTGAATTGATTATTGCCGACCCTTTTTGCTACCATACTATAAGCCTTCCCAGCTCCACATACATCTACGTCGTGCGTTTGACTCTCCCTGGTAATCGCTCTATCCAAGCTTTGAGAGTTTTGACTACAATGGTTGCCGATCACCACCTGCCGTTGGGTAAGAACTGGTAAGAATTTGAGATTTGCTTGACGGGTTTGTGATACACCACCACCACTTCTTAGTAGTCTGTAGGACCATATTCTTGTGTGTTTTTATTTGCTGCTAACCATGGTAGGATCACAAGCCGATGAGACTGACTGGGAGAACCTGACGAACAAACAGCTACATGATAAATTTCAGCAAATGATAAGTGGACAGGTGCAAGATGTGCTAAACAGATTTGAGAAGGCCATGGAGAAGATAGATGGCATGGAGAAGACGTTCGAAACAAAGCTCGAAAACAAGTTTAATGAATTGCTCGCGCGCCTTCCACCACCACCACCTGCTGCACCTAACGCACCTCTCCAACAACAACAACAACAATGACTACCTCCACATCACGAAACAGCCCTCCGCCGAGCGAGCCGTGTCCCTCTTGCGTTTGGCCAAACTGTTGGTGCTGCTGTTGATACTTCTGTGGCTCCTGCTGCTGATGCGGAGGAGGATGATTATGTGGGAGATTACGAGGATGAGGTTGATCAAAATCAGAACTACGTGCAACCACCTGCACCACAACCACCAGGTCATCCACATGCAAATAATCACAATGGTAGGGCTCTCCCTCAGGTACGAGATCATGACCATCTTCCTAAACTAAAATTGAATATTCCACCATTTGAGGGTAGATATGTTCCTGATATATATCTTACTTGGGAGTTAGAAACTGAACAACGATTTACATGTTTACAATATCCCGAGGAGAGACGAGTTGCCGCTGCTATTTGTGCTTTCACTAGTTTTGCATGTGTATGGTGGTCTGAACATTGTAGATTATATCCTATTACAACTACTTGTGCTGCTTTGAAAACTGCTATGCGTACTCGTTGGGTTCCACCATATTATGAACGTGAATTGCTTCAAAAATTGCAGCGCTTAAGACAAGGGAAAAATTCTGTAGAAGAATATTATCAGGAATTACAAACTGGCATGATTAGATGTGGTATTGTTGAGGAGAATGAAGCTATGCTTGCACGTTTTCTGGGTGGATTAAATAGAGAGATTCAGACCATTCTAGACTATAAGGAGTATACTAATATCATTCGTTTATTCCATCTTGCTTGTAAAGCTGAACGTGAAGTGCAGGATCGACAAGCATTGGCGCGAACTAACTTTTCTGCAGGCCGACCTTCATCATGGACACCGCGTGCATCTTCTACTTCAACTGCACCAGCATCTTAATCAGGTGCCACCTCCAGCCGTGACACAAGAAAACAGGCACAACCACCATTATCTGCCAAGATCGCACCTGCCAGGCCTGCACAGAGTTCTTCTTCTTCCATGGCATCAACAGGGCACACAAGTGATATTATTTGTCGTTGTTGTAAGGGAAGAGGTCATTATGCGAGAGAATGCAAATCTCGGCGTGTGATGATTGCTACCGAGGATGGTGGGTATGAGTCTGCTAGTGACTATGATGAGGAGACTTTGGCTCTTATTACATGTGAAGAACATGGTGGAGATGATTCTGATCATGAGACGCAATACATGGCTCCTGATGACGCTGACAGGTATGAATGTTTAGTTGCTCAACGTGTTTTGAGTGTGCAGGTCACACAAGCTGAGCAAAATCAGAGGCACAATTTGTTCCATACCAAGGGAGTTGTGAAGGAACGTTCTGTGCGCGTCATCATAGACGGAGGGAGCTGCAACAACTTGGCTAGCATGGAGATGGTGGAGAAGCTTTCTCTCACCACAAGACCACATCCACATCTTACTACATCCAATGGTTCAACAAGAGCGGCAAGGTTAAGGTAACACGTATTGTTCATGTGCATTTTAGTATCTCTACATATGCTGATTATGTTGATTGTGATGTGGTACCTATGCAAGCATGTTCCTTATTACTTGGTAGACCATAGCAATTTGATAAAAATTCTGTACACCATGGTAGAAACAATCAGTATAGTCTTGTTCATAAGGATAAAAATATTACTTTGCTTCCTATGACTCCTGATTCTATTTTGAAAGATGATATTAATAGAGCTAATAACGCAAAACAGGAGAATAATAAGAGTGAAAATCAGATTGTGGCAAAAGAATTTGAGCAACAAATGAAGCCTAATAATAAACCATCTAGTGTTTCTTCTGAAATTAAATTAAAAAGTGCATGTTTATTTGCCACCAAATCTGATATTGATGAGCTAGATTTCAGCAAATCTGTTTGCTATGCTTTTGTGTGCAAAGAGGCATTATTTTCATTCGAGGGCATGCCTTCCTCTTTGCCTCCTGCTGTCACTAACATTTTGCAGGAGTTCGCTGACGTATTTCCACAAGACGTACCACCAGGATTACCGCCTATTCGAGGGATTGAGCATCGGATTGACTTAATTCCCGGTGCTTCACTGCCAAACCGTGCGCCATACCGTACCAATCCAGAGGAGACGAAGGATATTATGCGTCAAGTACAAGAGCTTCTGGACAAAGGTTATATACGCGAATCCCTTAGTCCTTGTGCTGTTCCTATTATTCTAGTGTCGACAAAGGATGGTACATCACGTATGTGTCTTGATTGTAGAGGCATCAATAATATTACTATTTGTTATCGTCATCCTATTCCTAGGCAAGATGATATCCTTGATGAATTGAGTGGCTCTACAATATTCTCCAAGGTTGATTTGCGTAGTGAATACCATCAAATTCGTATGAAATTGGGAGATGAATGGAAAACAACATTTAAAACTAAGTTTGGATTATATGAGTGGTTAGTCATGCCTTTTGGGTTAACTAATGCACCTAGTACTTTCATGAGATTAATGAACGAAGTTTTACGTGCTTTCATTGGACGATTTGTGGTAGTTTACTTTGATGACATATTGATTTATAGCAGATCTTTGGAAGAACATTTGGAACATTTATGTGCTATTTTTATTGCTCTACGTGATGCACGTTTTTTTGTTAACCTTGGGAAGTGCACCTTTTGCACCGACCGAGTATCTTTTCTTGGCTATGTTGTTACTCCACAGGGAATTGAAGTTGATAAAGCCAAGATTGACACTATTGAGAGTTGGCCGCAGCCCAAAACGGTCACACAAGTGAGGAGTTTTCTTGGCCTCGCTGGATTCTATAGGCATTTTGTGAGAGATTTCAGCACCATTGCTGCACCTCTCAATGAGCTTACAAAGAAAGATGTGTCTTTTCTTTGGGGTACCACACATGAAGAAGCCTTCACGGTATTGAAAGATAAGTTTACACATGCTCCTTCACTCCAACTTCCTGATTTTAATAGGACTTTTGAGCTTGAATGTGATGCTAATGGAATTGGATTAGGAGGTGTGTTATTACAAGATGGCAAACCTGTTGCATATTTTTCTGAAAAATTGAGTGGGCCTAGTCTGAATTATTCTACTGATGATAAAGAATTATATGCTCTTGTTCGGACTATAGAAACATGGCAACATTATTTATGGCCCAAAGAATTTGTTATACATTCTGATCATGAATCTTTGAAACATATTAAAAGTCAAGCTAAACTGAATCATAGACATGCTAAATGGCTTGAATTCATTGAGACTTTCCCTTATGTCATTAAACACAAGAAGGAAAAAGAAAATGTTATTGCTGATGCATTATCTCCAAAATATTTGGTTTGGAGACCATCAAAGATCAATATGTGCATGATGCTGATTTTAAAGACGTAATGCAGAATAGTAAAGAAGGAAGAATGTGGAACAAGTTCGTCGTTAACGATGGATTTGTGTTTCATGCTAACAAGCTATGCATTCCAGCTAGCTCTGTTCGTCTTTTATTTTTGCAGGAGGTGCATGGAGGAGGATTAATGGGACACTTTGGCGTGAAGAAAACGGAGGACGTACTTGGTACACATTTCTTTTAGCCAAAGATGAGACAGGATGTTGAGCGTTTTATTGCTCGCTGCACTACATGTCAAAAAGCTAAGTCACGACTCAATCCTCATGGTTTATATATGCCTTTGCCTGTACCTACTGTTCCTTGGGAGGATATATCTATGGACTTTGTTTTAGGTTTACCTCGAACAAAGAAGGGGAGGGATAGCATATTTGTTGTCGTGGATAGATTCTCGAAAATGGCACACTTTATACCATGTCATAAAAGCGATGATGCTGTTAATGTTGCTGATTTGTTCTTTCGTGAATTTATTCGCTTGCATGGTGTGCCAAATACTATTGTTTCAGATCGTGATACTAAATTTCTTAGCCACTTTTGGAGATGTTTATAGCCTAAGTTGGGGACTAAACTGCTTTTAGTACTACTTGTCACCCCCAAACTAATGGACAAACTGAAGTAGTCAATAGAACATTGTCTACTATGCTTAGGGCTGTTTTGAAGAATAATAAGAAAATGTGGGAGGAATGCTTGCCTCATATTGAATTTGCTTATAATCGTTCATTGCATTCTACTACTAAGATGTGCCCTTTTGAAGTTGTGTATGGTTTCCTACCTCGTGCACCTATTGATTTGTTGCCTCTTCGATCTTCGGAGAAGGTTAATTTTGATGCTAAACAATGTGTTGAATTGATTTTAAAAATGCATGAGTTAACTAAGGAAAACATTGAGCATATGAATACTAAATATAAACTTGCTGGAGATAAGGGTACAAAACATGTTGTGTTTGCACCTGGAGATCTTGTTTGGTTACATTTGCGTAAGGATAGATTTCCTGATTTGCGCAAATCAAAGCTAATGCCACGTGCTGATGGTCCCTTTAAGGTGTTGGAGAAAATAAATGATAATGCATATAAACTTGAGTTGCCTGCAGATTTTGGGGTTAGTCCCACTTTTAACATTGCAGATTTGAAGCCTTATTTGGGTGAGGAGGATGAACTTCCGTCGAGGACGACTTCATTTCAAGAAGGGGAGGATGATGAGGACATCAATACAATTGTTACACCCACAGCCCCTGCTGCTATACATACTGGACCAATTACTAGAGCTCACGCACGCCAACTAAATTACCAGGTACTTTCGTTTCTTGGTAATGATTCTAATGTTCATGAGAATATGATGCTTCCTAAATTGGATACATTTGTTTTGCTTACAAATGAAGGGCCTAGCTTGGAGAAGGATGAACATTGGAGCAAGAACAAGCATGGAGATGATGGCGTATGCAAGGGGAACAAGAACGGAGTTACAAGTGATGATTTCAGGACTTTCAAGCCACCATAATGGGTGCATGAAGCCTTGGATGAAATATACAAGATGCCACTTCATAAATTTCATCCCGAGGCTATTCTAGGTGCTGCGTCACCTTATTATTGGGCCAGGCCCATGTAATTTCGAAATACATAAGTATAGGCTATTTTTAGAGTCTGTATGTGTGGGGAAACAAGAGATAGGGTTGCTTTCGGACCCCTCACCAAGGGCCACGAAATTCCCCCCTCTTCCTCCATATATATAGCCCTTAGGGCATCATTTAGACTTTGGGTTTTGTTTAGATTAAAGTTCGCCATAGCTGCAACTTCGCTTACTTCGTTTGTGTTCAATGACCTGACAAAGGCGTCACAGAACCCCACCTTGATCAATAAAGCTTTCATCTTATATTCGCAATATCCAGATTGCAATCTCAGTTTCTTGCTTGTTCTTCGTTTGCTCGTAGGAAACAGACCCTCGTGGTCAGGTTGATCGTGCTCTGGCATGGTCAATAACCTCTCAGAGTTGGTTTAGCGATTGCTAAGGCACGACGTCCTCGCACGTTCGTAGTCGGACCGTCAAAGTCGTCTTCCACCAAAGCGAAATCCATCATCTCATCGAAAGACGGGACACCTTTGCCTCTATCACAAAGGAACCGTTCTTCTCCGCGAGGAGGTCTTGATGGTCTTCCCTAGAAAGGGGTCTTGAATCCGCTTGGGGGATCTTCTCCGAAGAGGTCGTGAACTCCGAGGAGAAGTATCCAAGTGGATGAGCAAGGCTCTCACACAAATATGAGCTAAACCAATGCTAACCCTAGAACGTATGGGATGAGGGACTATATATATTCAAAGGGCGAAGGAGTACATGGGTCACGGCCCAAAGGAGCTGCGCGCAGGCATAGGGCGCCGGATGTTTGGGCGACGTGCCGGATGTCCGGGCGCTCACGAGGTGCCGGATGTCCGGGCTGGAGGGGCCGGATGTCCGGGTCAGTGGAGTTGACTCTTCTGTGCACTTGAGGGGCAACGCCGGTTGTCCGCTCGGAGGGGCCGGATGTCTGCGGCTTCGGGAGGCGCCGGATGTCCGGGCTGTCGGGGCAAGCTTTTGTGCTCCCTGGACACTAGTGTCAGATGTCCGGGATTTAGGCCGGATTTCTGGTGGGGGCTGGATGTTCAGGCTAGAAGCCGGATGTCCGGTCCCTGTAGCTTCTTCTGCAGATGCCTGGCCTTGTGGATCTCCAGGGGCCAGATGTCCGGGGTCCTGGCCAGATGTCCGGTGCCTGGAGGCTGTCCTTGCCTTCTTCCATGGGTTCTCTTCTTCCACGGACTTGGGGTCTTGACCATCTTCACGTGCATCCTCGGGAGGGTCCTCTTGGTACCTAATCATGCACAACATTCCGGATTGAGGTAGTAGCCATGTCTCGAGAGGATCATATGAGATATCATTAAGGAGAGAAGTCACCTCGGTCTCGAGAGATCTAGCACGTGCTCTAGTCATGGGTCCTCTTGAGGCTTGGTGAGGCGATGGAAGGTCCATGGGGATGACCGAAGGATGCTCCGCATCTTCTCCCCTCCCTTGGGAAAGATCCGATCTTGGATCAAAATCCTCATCACCATGGTACGTGGAGAGATCAGAGACGTTGAAGATGTCGCTCATGTTGTACTTGTCGCGTGGAAGATCGATCTTGTAAGCGTTGTTGTTGTAGCGTGCTAGTACATTGAAGGGTCCGTCGGCTCGAGGGAGAATCTTGGATTTGCGATCGTTTGGGAAGCGGTCCTTGCGAAGGTGTAGCCACACGAGGTCTCCAATGTTGAATATCATGGGATGCTTGTTGACGTTGAGCCTGGTCACGAGTCGTTGTACTTGGCGCTCGATGGTGTGTCTTGTATCTTCATGCATCTTCTTGATGTAGCTTGCACGGGCACTTGCGTCGAGGTTGGTGCGCTCTTGTAGAGGAAGAGGTAGAATGTCTAATGGGGACAACAGGTTGAAGCCGTAGACGACCTCGAAGGGGGACTTGCCGATCGTGGAATGTCTTGCACGGTTGTAGGCGTACTCGGCGATGGGTAGACACTCCTCCCACTCCTTGATGTTCTTCTTGATCAACACGCGGAGTAGAGTGGATAGTGTACGGTTCGTCACCTCCGTTTGGCCGTCGGTTTGAGGGTGGTATGCGGATGAGAACAAGATCTTGATTCCGAGCTTGGCGCATAGGGTCTTCCAAAAGTAACTCAAGAACTTGACGTCGCGGTCGGAGACGATTGTCTTTGGTACTCCATGGAGACGCAAGATTTCCCTACAAAAGAGATTTGCAACGTGTGAAGCATCGTCTATCTTGTTGCAAGGGATGAAATGTGCCATCTTAGAAAATCGGTCCACAACAACAAACATGGAATCCTTGCCATTTTGAGTTCTTGGCAAACCAAGTACAAAATCCATGCTAATGTCTTCCCAAGGTTGATAAGGAATAGGGAGAGGCATGTAAAGACCATGGGACTGAGCCTTAGACATAGCTTTGCGACATGTAGAGCATCGGGTGGTGAAGCGTGAGACGTCACGGAACCTCCTGGGCCAAAAGTAGTTATTGGAGAGTGTGGCGAATGTCTTGTCGCGTCCGAAATGTCCCATGAGTCCGCCTCCATGAGCCTCTTGCAAAAGGAGCAAACAAAGAGAAGACTCGGGAATGCAAAGTTTGTTAGCTCTCATAAGATAACCATCCTTGATGTAATATTGTTCCCAAGATGTATGCGTCAAACATTTAGCATAAGGAGTTCCAAAAGATGGATCATTAGCATACAAGTCTTTTATGTGCTCAAAGCCAATAACATTCAACTCAAGTTTAGTGACAAGCATGCATATGCGTGAAAGTGCATCGGCAACTACATTTTCCTTACCCTTAATGTACTTGATCACATAGGGAAAAGATTCAATAAGTTCATTCCATTTGCCATGACGCTAGTTCAACTTAGTTTGACCTTTTAAGTACTTAAGCGTTTCATGATCGGTATGGATGACAAACTCATGAGGTCTAAGATAATGTTCCCAAACATGTAGCACACGCACTAAAGCATACAATTCTTTGTCATAGATGGGATAGTTAAGTTGAGCACCAGAGAGTTTTTCACTAAAATATGCAATGGCTCATTTTTCTTGCATCAAAACTCCGCCAATTCCGGTACCACTTGCATCACAATGAACCTCAAAAGTTTTGTCAAAATTGGGTAAAGCAAGAATCGGAGCATGAGTAAGCAAAGACTTGAGCTCATCAAAAGTGGTGGATTGCAAAGATCCCCAAACAAAAGGAGCATTCTTCTTACTCAAGGCATGCAAAGGAGCGGCAATTGTGCTAAAATCTTTCACAAAGCGACGATAAAAATCCGCAAGACCAAGAAAACTACACACTTGTTGCAGATTGGTGGGTTGGGGACAAGTTTTAATTGCTTCAATTTTAGTTTCATCAACATGGACACCCTTGGAAGATACAACGAAACCCAAGAAAACCACTTTGTCAACACCGAATGTGCATTTTTTCATGTTGGCATAAAGACTTTCCTTGCGAAGTGTTTGTAAAATAGCCCTAACATGATTAAGATGTTCTTTCATGGTCTTGCTAAACACAAGAATATCATCGAAGTAAACCACAACAAATACTCCAATATAAGGGCGAAGCAGATAATGCATGAGGCGCACGAAAGTACCGGGAGCCTCCGATAAACCCATAGGCATAACTAACCACTCATATAGGCCAAATTTGGTTTTGAAAGCAGTTTTCCATTCATTACCCTCTTGAATGCGTATTTGGTAGTAGCCACTTTTAAGATCAATTTTTGAGAAAAAGTTGGCTCCACTAAGTTCATCAAGCATATCATCTAAGCGAGGAATGGGATGCCTATAGCGAACGGTAATAGCATTTATAGGTATACAATTGGAACACAAGAAGAAACTTCCATCGGGCTTTAATCACAAGTATAACCGGAACGGCACAAGGGCTTAAGCTTTCACATACATGACTGTTGTCGATTAGTTGTTGTACTTGCTGTTGAATCTCCTTGGTTTCTTCGGGATTGACACGGTATGGAGCTTTGTTTGGAAGTGGCGCTCCGGGGATGAGGTCGATTCGATGCTCAATGCCTCGTAGAGGAGGTAGACCCGGAGGTAGCTCATCGGGGAAAGCATCTTGGAATTCCAGCAAAAGAGATTGAAACACTAGAGGTAGCTCATGAGAGGTGTTAGTTTTTGGTTCTCCATCCTTGCACACAAGGACAAAGTGCATCACACTCGATGGGTTCTCACACACTTCTCTCATCTCACTTTTTCTTGCAAATAGTATGAGGTTTTTCTCTCTAGGCGAAGAGGCGCTCAAGTTTGGCTTGTGGCTCTCACTCACCTTTTGGTGGATCTCTTTATGACTCTTCTCTCTATGGTGGTTGGCTTGCTTGTCGGCTATCACTTGACTAGGAGACATAGGTCGTAGCACATACTCCTTCCCTTTCATCTTAAAGCTATAGTGGTTGGTACGCCCGTTGTGGAAGACACCACGGTCGAATTGCCACGGTCGACCAAGAAGGAGGTGGCAAACGGTCACTGGGACCACATCACATTCCAAATTGTCTTCATATGCACCAATTTTGAAGGAGACTTGGACCGTATGCTCAACTCGGATAGTGCCGGAGTCACTTAGCCATTGAACCTTGTAAGGGTGCGGGTGCTTCCTCTTTACCAATTGAATCTTGGAGCATAGTTCTTCGCTTGCCGAGTTGTGGCAACTACCTCCATCGATGATGACCTTGACAGATCGTCCATTGATGCCGGCCTTGGTGTGGAAGATGTGGCATCTTTGGTCTTCTTCTTGTTGATGTTGAAGAGTCAAGACCTCGGAGACAACAAGAGCGGGGCTCGTATCTTCATCACAAAAGACTTGATCATCTTCATCCTCGTTCACACACCGGTGTATGGCCACTTGCTCAAGAGCTTCCATTTCATCTTCACTCATTGAGACGTAGGTGCCATCGTCGTTGAGGATCATGGTGCGCTTGTTTGTGCATTCATAGGACTTGTGGCCTCGGCCGCCACAAGTGAAACACTTGAAGGAGCTTGTCTTGACGGTCTCATCGGTCATAGTAGAAGACGAAGCACGCGGCTTGAAGTTGCTTGTATTAGGAGGAAGAGGACTTGAACTTGCCGAAGTTTTCTTGTACCTTGACTTGTCGTCGTTGCTTGGAGAAGGCTTGGTTGATGTCGAAGTTGGAGTAGTTGTTGAAGCTTGGTTATTGGAGAAGCCGTAGGTCTTGGATGAGTACTTGGTGTACTTGAGGTCATCTTGCACTTGACGTTCCGCCTTTGTAGCTTGATGCACGGGCTCAATGAGGCTGGAATAGGGTTGGAAGTCGGCAATCTTCTTGATGGGATGATTGAGTCCATTCAAGAAAACAACTCGGAAAACATCAAAACCAAGCAAATAACTCTTGCAACATAAAACAATTTCTAATAGTGGCAAAATTATGTGAATTTGGGCTTATCAGAAAGTTTAGGTCAAGAGCTTCGATTTGCAAAATGAATCAACTCAATCGGAGTTATAAAACTCAAGTTACGATCAAATGAAGTTCAAATACAAAACTGGTTGAATTCAAATTTTAAAACTTTCAAAAACATGTTTAAGTTGTTTTACTGGATAGAGGGGATCATAACGAAGAAGTGGGCGTTGGTTTTGTTGGATTTGGACAAACGAGTAAAAAGTTGTGGTCGTTTGAAACAGAAGGACTAATTTGTAAGAAAGATAATTACAAATAAGCCCCTAACGTAAATAAACAGAAAACAAAAAGACTAAATAACGAACAATCGTTTATAAGATCTAAATAGTGAACGTTCGATGTTTAATTAAAGCAAAAAAATACAGATCGAGCCTAGGGTTTTAAAAAAACAGAAGTTAAAAAAAAATCTCAATCAGACCGGCGGTTTTATACCGGTTCGGACGGTTTTGACGAAGGCGGCGGCGACTCGGGTCCGGCCGGAGCGGCGGCTCCAGTCGTCCAGGAGGGTGGCGCGGCGAGGCGAGGAGGATGGCAGCGTCGGCGGTGGTCAACGGTGACGGGACGGAGCTGGGCGGCGACGGTCGATCTCGCCGGCGGCGGCGGGATGCGGCGCAAGGGCGATGATGCGGTGCGGTAGAGAGGAAAAAGGCGCGGCGGCGTGAACTTATATAGAGGGGGGCGAGGGGTTGCATGGAGGAGGGGGCAAGGCGGCGTGGAGGTGGCCGGGCCGGCCACGACGGCGGTGGACGGCGTGCCTGAGCGGGACTTCCGCTCGGGGAAGGAGAGGGGCGGCATGCTGGGCTGGGCCGGCCCAGTCCGGGAGAGGAGAAGATTTTTTTTAAAAACATTTATTTCTAGAGAAGAAGAAATAAAACTAAATAAACTAAAATATACTATAGGTATATAATATATCAAAATTTTCAGAAAAAGATTTCCTACAAGATGGACATTATTAAAGCTTCAAATAAAATCTACAAAAATTCAAATAATTCAAACAGTGCTACTACTCTAATAAAATCATGTAAAATCATTTTCAAAATACAAAAATGATTTCAAATTTATTTCTCTCCAATTTTCTGATGTAGGGAATCATTTTACCCTAATTTCTATATATTTTATTTTTGGAGAAAAATAATTTGAATAAAACCCAAATAAGTCCAAATTGAAAATAATTTTCAAAAGGGACTTTAGAATTGGATTCTTTTAAACTCCCAACTCATATTTCATATGTTTTGAAGAAGTCTTTTTATCTTCTCTCATGAAAATCATTGAGTTGCTTGAAGTTTCTGAAGTTGAATTTTTTTCCAAATGAAATTCAAATCTTTTCAAAAAACCCTTTTATTTATTTCAATGGAAGAAGTCATGTCATCTTCTCTCTAGTGTTTTGTGATGAAAATAATTTGAATTCCCGAAGATCATAAAGCCAGATGAAAGTTTGGGAAAGTCCTTTTATTCCCTCTCATTTAACTTACAAAAGTTTGAAATTTCACTCACTTCACAAAATCAATCAAACAATCAATCAAAACTATCTATTTAATATAACATTCCAAAATTTAGAATTTTGGGATGTTACAAAAAGAAGAACTTACAGCCCAACAAGTTCAAAAACAACAAGGAGAAAACTCAGGGCAAAGGCAGGTTTGATACAAAGAACAAGCCATCGCATTCTACCAACTTCAAGAAGAATTCTCACAATAAGGGGAAGGGTCTTTGCCATGTCTGCGGTGATCCTAATCACTGGGCTCCGAAGTGTCCTAACCACTTTGAGGAGCGTGAACATGAGAAGAGCGGCAAGTCCACTAATGTTGTCATTGGTGATACTGATATGAAGGAATCTAGGTACGGTATTCTTCCTACCATCCTTTCAGTATTTCAATCTCCTGATTGGTTAATTGACACCGGTGCCAATGTACATGTTTGTGCTGACGCCTCAATGTTTTCTTCTTACCAGGTCACAAGGACTTCTCCCGTGCTGATGGGGAGCGGGTCACATGCCATCGTTCAAGGTGTCAGTACGGTCGATCTGAAGTTTACTTCAGGGAAGACCGTGCGTCTGAAGAACGTTCATCATGTGTCATCCATAAATAAAAATCTCATTAGCGGTTCCCGTTTATGTCGAGATGGTTTTAAGTTGGTTTCTGAGTCCAATAAAGTTGTAATTTCCAAGTGTGGACAATTTGTTGGAAAAGGCTATGAGTGCAGAGGCTTGTTTCGCCTATCTTTGTCAGATATTTGCACTAAAGTTATTAATAATGTTTACCACAATAATGAGTTGGGTATTTGGCATTCACGACTTTGTCATATTAACTTTGGTTGCATGACACAGCTAGACAATATGAATTTAATTCCGAAAATCTCTACTGTCAAAGGCTCTAAGTGCCAAGTATGTGTGCAAGCTAAGCAACCTCGCAAGTCCCATAAGACTGCAGTGGCAAGAGACTTGGCCCCACTATAGCTTATAAATTCTGATCTTTGTGAGATGAATGGAGTGTTGACAAAAGGTGGAAAGAGATATTTCATGACGTTGATTGATGACTCCACTAGATATTGTTATCTGTATCTTCTGAAATCAACAGTTGAGGCTTTAACTTTCTTTAAAAACTATAAAGCTGAGGCAGAGAACCAACTTGATCAAAAAATTAAACGGCGTAGGTCCGATCATGGTGGAGAGTATTTTTCCAATGAATTTGATCTGTTTTGTGCGGAACATGGTATAATCCATGAGAGGATACCTCCCTACCCACCTCAGTCAAATGGGGTGGCCGAAATAAAGAACCAAACTCTAACTGATTTGGTTAATGCCATGTTAGACACATCGGGTCTTTCCAAGGAATGGTGGGGGAGAGGCCCTAATGACTGCGCGTAATGTCCTAAACCGAGTTCCCACAAAGCATAAGACCATGACTCCATTTGAGGAATGGGAAAGTATAAGGTTGAAACTATGTTACCTACGTTCTTTGGGTTGTTTGGTGAAATTAAATATACCAATTCCCAAGAAGCGCAAACTTGGACCAAAAACCGTGGATTGTGTTCTTCTGGGCTATGCTTTTCATAGCATTGGCTATAGATTTTTGATAATAAAATCTGAGGTATCCGACATGCATGTTGGTATGATTATGGAGTCTAATGATTCAACTTTCTTTGAGGACATATTTCCTATGTAGGATATGCCGAGTTCATCAAATCAGGAGATACCTACTCCATCTAGTGAGGAACTCACTGTAATTCCTGAACCCACCATTTCGACGGAACACGTCGGGAATCCTGTTGAGGGTGACAATGAAACTCCTGTAAGGAGTAAGAGACAAAGGACTGCAAAGTCCTTTGGTGATGATTTCATTGTGTACATTGTGGATGACACACCCAGGACTATTTCAGAAGCCTATGCATCTCCTGATGCTGACTACTGGAAGGAAGCAATTCGTAGCGAGATGGATTCCATCTTAGCTAACGGAACCTGGGAGATCACTAACCATCCTTATGGGTGCAAACCTGTAGGATGTAAGTGGGTGTTCAAGAAGAAGCTTAGACCTGATGGTACGATTGAAAAGTACAAGGCACGGCTTCTGGCTAAAGGTTATACCTAGAAAGAAGGTGAAGACTTCTTTGATACTTACTCACCCGTGGCTAGACTGACCACAATTCGGGTGCTACTATCATTGGATGCTTCACATGGTCTGCTGGTTCATCAAATGGACGTTAGGACGGCTTTCCTCAATGGAGAGTTGAAGGAGGAAATTTACATGGATCAGCTATATGGTTTTGTAGTACCTAGTCAGGAAGGAAAGGTGTGCAAGTTATTAAAGTCTTTATATGGCCTTAAACAAGCACCTAAGGAGTGGCATGAGAAGTTCGAAAGAACATTAACTGCTGCTGGCTTTGTAGTAAATGATGGTGACAAGAGTGTGTACTATCGCCATGGTGGGGGCGAAGGAGTTATTCTTTGTCTGTATGTCGATGACATACTGATATTTGGAACCAAACTTGATCTAATCAAGGAGGTTAAGGATTTCCTATCTTGCTGTTTTGAGATGAAGGATCTAGGAGTAGCTGATGTTATCTTGAACATCTAGCTGTTGAGAGATGAGAATGGTGGGATCACACTGCTTCAATCTCACTATGCGGAAAAGGTCTTAAATCATTTTGGGTATAGCGACTGCACGCCTTCTCCAACTCCATATGATGCTAGTGTGTTGCTTCGAAAGAATCCCTCATTGCTAGAGATCAACTAAGGTATTCTCAGATTATTGGCTCGCTTATGTATTTGGCGAGTGCCACGAGGCCTGACATCTCTTTTGCTGTGAGTAAGCTGAGTCGGTTTGTGTCAAAACTGGGAGATGATCATTGGCGTGCGCTTGAGAGAGTTATGCGCTATTTGAAAGGCACCGCGAGCTTTGGGATTCACTACACCGGGTATCCAAGGGTACTGGAGGGTTATAGTGACTCAAACTGGATATCTGATGCTGATGAGATTAATGCCACAAGTGGTTATGTTTTTACACTTGGTGGTGGCGCTATTTCTTGGAAGTCTTGCAAGCAGACCATCTTAATGAAGTAGACTATGGAAGTAGACTCACATCATTAGACACTGCCACTTTTGAAGCAGAGTGGCTTTGTGAGCTATTGATGGACTTACCTATGGTTGAAAAACCAATACCCCCTATCCTGATGAACTGTGATAATCAAACTGTGATCGTCAAGATAAACAGTTCTAAGCACAATATGAAGTCCTCAAGGGATGTGAAGAGGAGACTAAAATCTGTATGAAAATTGAGGAACTCCGGAGTTATTACGTTGGATTATATCCAAACAACAAAAAACTTGGCAGATCCCTTCACAAAGGGTTTATCACGTAATGTGATAGATACTGCATTGATGGAGATGGGTTTGAGACCCACCGCATGAGTTGTCCATAGTGGTAACCCACTCTATGTGATCAGATATCCCGTGAACTTGAAGTGGGAGACAAGCTGTTGGTCAGCTGAGAGGAGAGTATCCCTATTTTAATTATCCCACTTTGTGTCGATGCAATACTCTCCTGATCTCCATGGCAGGTTGATATTTATCTTAATGTGTTCCAAGTGGCTTATTTGAGTAAGAAGAGATGTTGTCCTGCAGAGCAACTTCTGAGGAACACACCTATACGAATTTGACTGTTAACGTCTTAGTCTGTGAGAATTGGGTGTTCTCTAATAAATTCATGAAAAGGCAAAAGGCCCTGGAGTACAACGTATACGCTCCACCTGCGGGGAAGCCTTGCGGCAGCCTAGTATCGGTCAAGAATTTGTGTGAAACTAGTCTCGCAGAAAACTAGTAGTTCAAGGCATAGTCCACTATTCAAGTTGTGATCTAGTGTAGCATAAATCTCTAAGTCGAAGTTCAACTTCATAGTCTCCACTAAGCACCGGTATATAAACAATGTTTTGGAACCAAATGGTGAAATGTGCCAATGAGACTTTGTGGGGGATTGTTGGAATTTGCTAGTGGGCTTTTGGCCCATAGCCCAACTAAAATTCTAAAATTCTCTTTGCCCATTCATGCACACATGTGAGTGGAATGAGTGAGGCTAAAGTTTAGTCCCACCTCATAACTTGAGAGAGAGTTGCACCTCTTTATAAGGTGAGCTCTTCTACCATTTGTATGAGCATGAGAAGAGGAGGCCTACACGCGCGCTCCTCCTCCTCGCTCGCCTCGCCACGCCACGCCTCGTCATGACGCACCGCGGGTTGCGGGATTGAGCCGAGCCGAGGACAGAGCTATGCACATTGTTTATATTTTTGTTGCTCGGGAAAAATTAATGAGTCATTAATTAATAATTAACGGATGCGTTAATTACCGGACCGCATTCTGTTGGATGGTGATGACTCGGACGTGGGGTTTACTCCCACGACCTACTCGGCCCGCACTATATAGTCAGGCAGACGTCTACCCCAGCCGCCGCCGCTTCGTATGGCTTCTCACCACCGTTCCAGATCATTGCGTCACCAAGCAAGTCTTCCCCATCCCTCCTTTCGGCGTGCACCGGGAGAAGGACAGCAGGCCTCCGGAACCCCGCCTCTCGTGATCCTGTATGGGAGAGGGGCGATCAGGTTTTTGGGGAGCGCACTCGCGCGACTGCTAGCAGCGATGACTTCACGAACGACGACTTCTTCCCCGACCACGGCAACCTCATCCTCGACGACATGGGGACAAAATCAACGCCGGCGGTGTTGCTCCCTTTGCACCGTATGCGATTCTATCTTTCCTGTTCGAGATCGTGGTAGAATTCTTATTTCTAGTATGTGCCCTAGATGTGATCTATTCATCTGCTATGCTAGTTTGCATGATTAGTTCAATCTCTGCTACTGTAGTCATGATTTATCTTCTGTTTATTCGGATTAAATATCGTAGTAATTTGCTCATATTTCCAACATTTCCTTTTTCTTTTTGCCGATTTTTTCTCTTGCTTAACAAACCAGGAAACTTTCCAACTAATACCACGTTCTCCTTTTCTTCTTTTATTTTCGCCCTTTGCATTTCCTGGCCGAACCAATCTCTTTCCTTCTCTCACCTGAAAACGCTCACACTTTCCTTGTATACATTCTCTTCTTTCCTTTTCTTTTTGCTGCGTTCTCCACTTCTCCCGTAATGGATTCTGCTCTTTTTTTAAAACATCAGACGTGCCCCACTACGACACCCAGATCTGAAGATGCCCAATCTGTTTTTTTTGCGTATTACTTTCCAAGTAGTAGCACACAATTCACGCCCTTGCTTGTATCTTTTTTAAATCAAACTACCCAACAAAATTGGCTGCCAACCAAACCGATTGTCAGTTGCATTCCAATAGACAATGATTTTGTTTTTAACACCTCCCAAACGTGACGTGGACAGCCTCAATCTAGGTACTCTTCATGTTTTTTATGGCTGATCTTACTTGCCTTTTTCTCTGTCTTTTGACTCAATCACCAAGATCTTTCCTAAACAAAAACCGACTAGCACTTCTTGTGAAACTTTCTCTCACTGTTTTTCTTTTCTATCTCTTTTTTTCTCTCTCTCCGAGATGAAACGAGATGGCGATGAACGACAATAGCAGATGGATGGTAGTGATGGCGGTGAATAAAAAAATGACAGTGGGATACGATAATGAGGTGGATGATGGTGTTTGCAGATGCGGCGTGAACAAAACGTGACTAGAACTCGAAACTCTAAAAGTCTGGACACTAAACACCAGCAACTCGACACACGATACAACCGAAAATTCAACAATGCAAAAACTAAGAGATAATAGCGAAAGGCTCAGACTGTCTGGGACACGGATGAACTAGTCTAACTTTTTTTGGCTTTTTCATGGACTGTAGGTATGAATGACAGATGCGATCTAAACTATAAAAAACTATAAAATCTCACGGAGCAACCTGAAAACTGATACCACTTGATAGAGGCAAAGGTGTCCTGATCTTTCGATGAGATGATAACTATCGATTTGGTGGAGACGACTTTGACGATCTGACTACAAACCTGCAATGACGTTGCACCTTAGCAATCGCTAAACAAACTCCGAATGGTTATTGACCACGCCGGAGCACGATCAACCTGACCACGACGGTCTATTCCTGCAAGAAATCAAAGAACAAGCAAGAATATTATTAAGCAATCTGAATATTGCGAATATGGATGAAATACTGATAAAGGTGGGGTTTTATAAGCGGTCTTGGTCTAGTCGTTGGACAAACGAAGTACAGGAAGTTGTAGTAATGGCTAACTTTTAACTAAATAAAACCCAAGCCTAAACGATGCCTTAAGGGCTGTATTTATAGGGGAAAGAGAGGGGATTTCGTCCACCCTTGGCAAGGTGGGACTAAAACACCTCCTAAGTCGTTTCCCCTACAATGTGGACTCTAAAATAGATTACATGGGCCTGGCCGAAAATAAGGTGGCGCAACACCAATAATAAGCAATGGATGAAATTTATGAAAGGCCATCTTGTATATTTCATCCATCTTCTAGTATATCATCATGGTGGCTTCAAAGTTCGGAAATCTCCACTCGAACCTCCGTTCATGTTCTCTTCGCACGCACCTTCATCTCCGTGCTTGACCATGATCCAATGTTCATCCTTCTTGTCCGTTCTAGGCCTTTCAATTGCAACCAACACAAATGTATCTAAGTTAGGCAGCATCATATTGTCATGAACACTAGAAACATTACCAAGAAACGAAGGTGCCTGATAATTTAATTGGTGTATCTGAGCTCTAGAAATTATTCCAAGAGGTAAAACAACATGGGATATGGGTGTAACTGTGGTAGCCATGTCCTCATCATGCACATTTGAAGTATTGGTATATATGTTTCGTCAGCTACTAGGCATACTAGGACAACCACATCCGTTGTTGTGAGGACTACACCATCTCCACCATGTGACACATCACCGCCAGGAGTGCCTACATCATTTGAGTTGATCATGTGAGGTAAGGACAAAGGTACAGATTTTCCACTTTCACATGAGAATGATGCATGCCTAGTTAACTTGAATAAATCATGTGATGCGGACCATCCCACAATCATCCCCATGGACGCATCTAAATCTCCTACGACACCACTTGGACCAATGACAAGAGCACGTGCAAGATCTCTCGAAACCGAGCTAACATCACTTCTTTCACAACACCCTTTAGAATCACATGAGAAATGGCTACTACCCCAAACAGAGACGCTTTGCCTACTCAGGTACCATGAGTTAGCCATGGAGAAGCTAAGGAGCAAGGAGAATCGGAAGCAGAAGACATGCGCGAAGACGAAGACGAAATCAGCCAAGTCCGAGGCTGGCCAGACGATCCGGACGAGGTCCCGGACGATCCGGACCCCTGTCCGGACGATCCGGATAATATGCCCGAAGACACCCGAAGCTGGACCCCGAAGCCGGACCATCCGGACGAGTCCCAGATAATCCGAACCCCAGCCGGACTTCTGGACCCCCCTCCGGACATCCGGGCCATCGCTGCCACCACCTACCCCTTCACCTCATCCGGATCGTCCCCCGGATCATTCCGATCCCTGAAGCCCGGATCATCTGGACCCCCGACTGTGTGCGCGTGTTGGGGCGAGGCCCATGTATCCCCTCGCCCACTTTGCCTATATAGATGACTCCTCCACCTCTTTTCTTGGGTTAGCATTGGTTTAGTTGTAGCGACCAGACCTCAAACAGTCTGATCTCTGTGCTTTAGTGTCATCCCTGGATCAGTAACGCTGACACGCACAGTACTTGAAGGATTTATAACAGAGTAGCAATCACACACTTATTACATCGAATGTCTCAAAAGAGAACTTATTACAATAAATATGGCTTAAGGCCATCTAATAACAATAACAGCGGAAGGCTTGGAAGATAAATGAGTCCATCAACTCCAATGGCATCACTGAGTATAGAACCACGACCTAAGGCACCTTACTCGTCGTCTGAAAAGTCTGCAACATGAATGTTGCAGCCCAAAAAGGGGTCAGCACATGGAATATGCTGGCAATGTAACACATAGAGAGTAATGAAAGAATAGCTACACTACATGCATATATGGCTGGTGTAAAGCTCTATGGTTTCAGTTTTGCATAAAGCAAATTTTTCCCTACTGCAAAGGAATAAATTTATTTAACTATCATGGTGGTTGTTAAACATTGAGAAGATAGACATCCTCTCAATCCCAATTAAGCATCATCATTAAACCCAAGAAAATTAATTAAAGTAACATGATGAGATTCACATGATGATGAGGACATCAATACAATTGTTACACCCACAGCCCCTGCTGCTATACATACTGGACCAATTACTAGAGCTCGCGCACGCCAACTAAATTACCAGGTACTTTCGTTTCTTGGTAATGATTCTAATGTTCATGAGAATATGATGCTGCCTAAATTGGATACATTTGTTTTGCTTACAAATGAAGGGCCTAGCTTGGACAAGGATGAACATTGTCCAAGTCCACCTGCAACATATATCTGCCACCAGTCCGAGTTCCACCAGATTCATCTCCGCCACCAATCCGAGTTCCACCAGATTCATCTCCGCCACCAGTCCTAGTCCGAGTCCAGTATTTGTTGCTTTGTTTTTGACTTCCAGATCACGCCATACTCCGAGTCGTGATAGAGAAGGACTCCCGAACTTTCGTGTTACCCACAGTAGAAAAATAGCTCTAGTTTCAAAAAATTACCAGGTACTTTCGTTTCTCGGTAATGATTCTAATGTTCATGAGAATATGATGCTGCGTAAATTGGATACATTTGTTTTGCTTACAAATGAAGGGCCTAGCTTGGAGAAGGATGAACATTGGATCAAGAACAAGCATGGAGATGATGGCATGCGCAAGGGGAACAAGAACGGAGTTACAAGTGATGATTTCAGGACTTTGAAGCCACCATAATGGGTGCATGAAGCCTTAGACGAAATATACAAGATGCCACTTTATAAATTTCGTCCCGAGGCTATTCTAGGTGGTGCGTCACCTTATTATTGGGCCAGGCCCATGTAATTTCAAAATACATAAGTATAGGCTATTTTTAGAGTCCGTATGTGTGGGGAAACAAGAGATAGGGTTGATTTCTGACCCCTCCTCCAAGGGCCACGAAATTAGGGTTGATTTCGG
This sequence comes from Triticum dicoccoides, assembly GCF_002162155.2. NCBI lineage: Eukaryota > Viridiplantae > Streptophyta > Magnoliopsida > Poales > Poaceae > Triticum > Triticum dicoccoides. The sequence continues at coordinate 262,576,276 of NC_041387.1, forward strand.
ACCCCTCCTCCAAGGGCCACAAAATTCCCCCCTCTTCCTCCATATATACAACCCTTAGGGCATCGTTTATACTTTGGGTTTTGTTTAGATTAAAAGTTCGCCATAGCTGCAACTTCGCATACTTCGATTGTGTTTAACGACCAGACAAAGGCGTCACAGAACCCCACCTTGAACAATAAAGCTTTCATCTTATATTCGCAATATCCAGATTGCAATCTCAGTTTCATGCTTATTCTTCGTTTGCTCGCAGGAAACAGACCCTCGTGGTCAGGTTGATCGTGCTCCGGCGTGGTCAATAACCTCTCGGAGTGGGTTTAGCGATTGCTAAGGCGCGACGTCCTCGCACGTTCGTAGTCGGATCGTCAAAGTCGACTTCCACCAAAGCGATAACCATCATCTCATCGAAAGATGGGACACCTTTGCCTCTATCAAGTGGTATCAGATTTCCAGGTTGCTCGGTGAGATTTTACAGTTTTTCGTAGTTTAGATCGAGTCTATTCTTCATACCTATAGTCCATGAAAAAGCCACAAAAAACTTAGGGTTAGTTCATCCTATTCGAACCAATCTGAGCCTTTGCATAATCTTTTCTGTATTTGCATTGTTGAATTTGCGGTTGTATCATCGTGTCAGTTGCTTGTCTTAGAGTCTAGTCTTTTAGAGTTTCGAGTTTTGGTCATAAGTTGTCACGCCGCCGCCGCACCATCATCATTGCCCCCGCCATCTACCACCACCTCTTATCCGCCACCGCTTCGAATCCGTATCCATATACCACCACCGCTGCCATATATCACCACCGCTGCCATCTACCACCCTATATCGACCACCAATCCGAGTTCTTTTCATATTAGGTTTGTTTTCGAGATTCATCTAGTTTCCGATTCGTGTTTCCATGCCGGAGTAGGTTTCGGAAAAAAAAGTCAGGAAACCACCCTCCGTTTAGGCCCAAAATTTTCCAAAAACGCACTTGTCGAAAAAAATTCTGGCTATCCTATTTTTAGGTGTTTCTGAGTGTTTTGCGACAGGTGCCAGTATAGAAAGTTTTTTTTAGCCGCTTCCAAACTTTTGTCCGGGCAGTCGAAAAAACAATTTGGTCGCAAAATTTTTGTGTCTATCCTGTTACCTTGACTTGGTTAGAGATTTGAGACACTTGCCATTATAGTGAATTTTCGCCAAAAAAAGAGAAGCGCGCAAAAAGAAAGAGCGCAAAAAAATCAGAGTGTGCTCCTCCCTTGTTTACGTGCCGCGCCGTGATTTTGTTGGTGTTCTAGGCTCGCGTCTCTAGCACAGTCTAGCCTAGGACCAGCACAGTACCGTTGTTGAGCATTTATTCAACTTTGCATCTCTAAATTGATTATTGTTGACCCTTTTTGCTACCATATTATAAGCCTTCCCAGCTCCACATTCATCTACGTCCTGCGTTTGACTCTCCCTGATAAGCGCTCTATCCAAGCTTTGAGAGTTTTGACTACAACGGTTGCCGACCACCGCCTGCTGCTGGGTAAGAACTAGTAAGAATTTGAGATTTGCTTGACGGATTTGTGACACCCACAATCACCTCTTGTTAGTAGTCTGTAGGATCATATTCTTGTGTGTTTCTATTGCTGCTAACCATGCCAGGATCACAAGCCGACGAGACTGACTGGGAGAACATGACGAATAAGGATTTGCATGATAAATTTCAGCAAATGATGAGTGGACAGGTGCAAGATGTGCTAATCATATTTGAAGAGGCCATGGAGAAGATAGATGGCATGGAGAAGACGTTCGAAACAAATCTCGATAACAAGTTTAATGAATTGCTCGCGCGTCTTCCACCACCACCACCCGCTGCACCTAACGCACCTCTCCAACAACAACAACAACGACTACCTCCACGTCACGAAACAGACCTCTGCCAAGCGAGCCGTGTCCCTATTGCGTTTGGCCAAACTATTGGTGCTGTTGTTGATACTTCTGTGGCTCCTGCTGCTGATGTGGAGGAGGATGATTATGTGGGAGATTACGAGGATGAGGTTGATCAAAATCAGAACTACGTGCAACCACCTGCACCACAACCACCAGGTCGTCCACATGCAAATAATCACAATGGTAGGGCTCTCCCTCAGGTACGAGATCATGACCATCTTCCTAAACTGAAATTGAATATTCCACCATTTGAAGGTAGATATGTTCCTGATATATATCTTACTTGGGAGTTAGAAACTGAACAATGATTTACATGTTTACAATATCCCGAAGAGAGACAGGTTGCCGGTGTTGTTTGTGCTTTCACTAGTTTTGCATGTGTATGGTGGTGTGAACATTGTAGATTATAACCTATTCCAACTACTTGGGCTGCTTTGAAAACTGCTATGCGTACTCGTTGGGTTCCACCATATTATCAACGTGAATTGCTTCAAAAATTGCAGCGCTTAAGACAAGGAAAAAATTCTGTAGAAGAATATTATCAGGAATTACAAACTGGCATGCTTAGATGTGGTATTGTTGAGGAGAATGAAGCTATGCTTGCACGTTTTCTGGGTGGATTAAATAGAGAGATTCAGACCATTCTAGACTATAAGGAGTATACTAATATCACTCGTTTATTCCATCTTGCTTGTAAAGCTGAACGTGAAGTGCAGGATCGACATCATTGGCGCGAACTAACTTTTCTGCAGGACGACCTTCATCATGGACACCACGTGCATCTTCTACTTCAACTACACCAGCACCTCCATCAGGTGCCACCTCCAGCCGTGATACAAGAAAACAGGCACAACCACCATTATCTGCCAAGAGCGCACCTGTCGGGCCTGCACAGAGTTCTTCTTCTTCCATGGCATCAACAGGGCACACAAGTGATACTATTTGTCGTCGTTGTAAGGGAAGAGGTCATTATGCGAGAGAATGCAAATCTCAGCATGTGATGATTGCTACCGAGGATGGTGGGTATGAGTCCGTTAGTGACTATGATGAGGATACTTTGGCTCTTATTACACGTGAAGAACATGGTGGAGATGATTCTGATCATGAGACGCAATACATGGCTCCTGAAGACGCTGACAGGTATGAATGTTTAGTTGCTCAACGTGTTTTGAGTGTGCAGGTCACACAAGCTGAGCAAAATCAGAGGCACAATTTGTTCCATACCAAGGGAGTTGTGAAGGAACGTTCTGTGCGCGTCATCATAGACGGAGGGAGCTGCACCAACTTGGCTAGCATGGAGATGGTGGAGAAGCTTTCTCTCACCACAAGACCACATCCACATCCTTACTACATCCAATGGTTCAATAGCAGCGGCAAGGTTAAGGTAACACGTACTGTTCGTGTGAATTTTAGTATCTCTACATATGCTGATTATGTTGATTGTGATGTGGTACCTATGCAAGCATGTTCCTTATTACTTGGTAGACCATGGCAATTTGATAAAAATTCTATACACCATGGTAGAAACAATCAGTATACTCTTGTTCATAAGGATAAAAAAATTACTTTGCTTCCTATGACTCCTGATTCTATTTTGAAAGATGATATTAATAGAGCTAATAAAGCAAAACAGGAGAAGAATAAGAGAGAAAATCAGATCGTGGCAAAAGAATTTGAGCAACAAATCAAGCCTAATAATAAACCATCTAGTGTTGCTTTTGAAATTAAATTGAAAAGTGCTTGTTTATTTGCCACCAAATCTGATATTGATGAGCTAGATTTCAGCAAATCTGTTTGCTATGCTTTTGTGTGCAAAGAGGCATTATTTTCATTCGAGGACGTGCCTTCCTCTTTGCCTCCTGCTGTCACTAACATTTTGCAGGAGTTCGCTGACGTCTTTCCACAAGACGTGCCTCCAGGATTACCGCCTATTCGAGGGATTGAGCATCAGATTGACTTAATTCCCGGTGCTTCACTGCCAAACCGTGCGCCATACCGTACCAATCCAGAGGAGACGAAGGAGATTATGCGTCAAGTACAAGAGCTTCTCGACAAAGGTTATATACGCGAATCCCTTAGTCCTTGTGCTGTTCCTATTATTCTAGTGCCGACAAGGATGGTACATCACGTATGTGTGTTGATTGTAGAGGCATTAATAATATTACTATTCGTTATCGTCATCCTATTCCTAGGCTAGATGATATGCTTGATGAATTGAGTGGCTCTACAATTTTCTCCAAAGTTAATTTGCATAGTGGATAGCATCAAATTCGTATGAAATTGGGAGATGAATTGAAAACAACATTTAAAACTAAGTTTGGATTATATGAGTGGTTAGTCATGCCTTTTGGGTTAACTAATGCCCCTAGTACTTTCATGAGATTAATGAACGAAGTTTTACGTGCTTTCATTGGATGATTTGTGGTAGTTTACTTTGATGACATATTGATTTATAGCAGATCTTTGGAAGAACATTTGGAACATTTACGTGCTGTTTTTATTGCTCTACGTGATGCACGTTTGTTTGGTAACCTTGGGAAGTGCACCTTTTGCACCGACCGAGTATCTTTTCTTGGCTATGTTCTTACTTCATAGGGAATTGAAGTTGATAAAGCCAAGATTAACGCTATTGAGAGTTGGCCACAGCCCAAAACGGTCACACAAGTGAGGAGTTTTCTTGGCCTCGCTGGATTCTATAGGCGTTTTGTGAGAGATTTCAGCACCATTGCTGCACCTCTCAATGAGCTTACAAAGAAAGATGTGCCTTTTCTGTGGGGTACTGCACAGGAAGAAGCCTTCACGGTATTGAAAGATAAGTTGACACATGCTCCTTTACTCCAACTTCCTGATTTTAATAAGACTTTTGAGCTTGAATGTGATGCTAGTGGAATTGGATTAGGAGGTGTGTTATTACAAGATGGCAAACCTGTTGCATATTTTTCTGAAAAATTGACTGGGCCTAGTCTGAATTATTCTACTTATGATAAAGAATTATATGCTCTTGTTCGGACTTTAGAAACATGGCAACATTATTTATGGCCCAAAGAATTTGTTATACATTCTTATCACGAATCTTTGAAACATATTACAAGTCAAGCTAAACTGAATGGTAGACATGCGAAATGGGTTGAATTCATTGAGACTTTCCCTTATGTCATTAAACACAAGAAGGGAAAAGAAAATGTTATTGCTGATGGATTGTCTCGTCGCTATACTATGCTTTCACAACTTGACTTCAAAATATTTGGTTTGGAGACCATCAAAGATCAATATGTGCATGATGCTGATTTTAAAGATGTAATGCAGAATTGCAAAGAAGGAAGAATGTGGAACAAGTTCGTCGTTAATGATGGATTTGTGTTTCGCGCTAACAAGCTATGCATTCCAGCTAGCTCTATTCGTCTTTTGTTGTTGCAGGAAGCGCATGGAGGAGGATTAATGGGCCACTTTGGCATGAAGAAGACGGAGGACGTACTTGCTACACATTTCTTTTGGCCAAAGATGAGACGGGATGTTGAGCGTTTTATTATTCGCTGCATTACATGTCAAAAAGCTAAGTCACGACTCAATCCTCATGGTTTATATATGCCTTTGCCTGTACCTAGTGTTCCTTATGAGGATATATCTATGGACTTTGTTTTAGGTTTACCTCGAACAAAGAAGGGGAGGGATAGCATATTTGCTGTCGTGGATAGATTCTCGAAAATGGCACACATAATACCATGTCATAAAAGCGATGATGTTGTTAATGTTGCTGATTTGTTCTTTCGTGAAATTATTCGCTTGCATGGTGTGCCAGATACTCTTGTTTCAGATCGTGATACTAAATTTCTTAGCCACTTTTGGAGATGTTTATGGGCTAAGTTGGGGACTAAACTGCTTTTTAGTACTACTTGTCACCCCCAAACTGATGGACAAATTGAAGTAGTCAATAGAACATTGTCTACTATGCTTAGGGCTGTTTTGAAGAATAATAAGAAAATGTGGGAGGAATGCTTGCCTCATATATAATTTGCTTATAATCGTTCATTTCATTCTTCTACTAAGATGTTCCCTGTTGAAGGTGTGTATGGTTTCCTACCTCGTGCACCTATTGATTTGTTGCCTCTTCCATCTTCGGAGAAGCTTAATTTTGATGCTAAACAACGTGCTGAATTGATTTTAAAAATGCATAAGTTAACTAAGCAAAACATTGAGCGTATGAATGCTAAATATAAACTTGCTGGAGATAAGGGTAGAAAACATGTTGTGTTTGCACCTGGAGATCTTGTTTGGTTACATTTGCGTAAGGATAGATTTCCTGATTTGCGCAAATCAAAGCTAATGCCATGTGTTGATGGTCCCTTTAAGGTGTTGGAGAAAATAAATGATAATGCATATAAACTTGAGCTGCCTGCAGATTTTGGGGTTAGTCCCACTTTTAACATTGCAGATTTGAAGCCTTATTTGGGTGAGGAGGATGAACTTCCCTCGAGGACGACTTCATTTCAAGAAGGGGAGGATGATGAGGACATCAATACAATTGTTACACCCACAACCCCTGTTGCTATACATACTGGACCAATTACAAGAGCTCGCGCACGCCAACTAAATTACCAGGTACTTTCGTTTCTTGGTAATTATTCTAATGTTCATGAGAATATGATGCTGCCTAAATTGGATACATTTTTTTTACTTACAAATGAAGGGCCTAGCTTGGAGAAGGATGAACATTGGAGCAAGAACAAGCATGGAGATGATGGCATGCGCAAGGGGAACAAGAACGGAGTTACAAGTGATGATTTCAGGACTTTGAAGCCACCATAATGGGTGCATGAATCGTTGGACGAAATATACAAGATGCCACTTTATAAATTTCGTCCCGAGGCTATTCTAGGTGTTGCGTCACCTTATTATTGGGCCAAGCCCATGTAATTTCTAAATACATAAGTATAGGCTATTTTTAGAGTCCGTATGTGTGGGGAAACAAGAGATAGGGTTGATTTCGGACCCCTCCTCCAAGGGCCACGAAATTAGGGTTGATTATGGACCCCTCCTCCAAGGGCCACAAAATTCCCCCCTCTTCCTCCATATATACAGCCCTTAGGGCATCGTTTGGACTTTGGGTTTTGTTTAGATTAAAAGTTCGCCATAGCTGCAACTTCGCGTACTTCGTTTGTGTTCAACGACCAGACAAAGGCGTCACAGAACCCCACCTTGAACAATAAAGCTTTCATCTTATATTCGCAATATCCAGATTGCAATCTCAGTTTCTTGCTTGTTCTTTGTTTGCTCGCAGGAAACAGACCCTCGTGGTCAGGTTGATCGTGCTCCGGCATGGTCAATAACCTCTCGGAGTTGGTTTAGCGATTGCTAAGGCGCGACGTCCTCGCACGTTCGTAGTCGGATTGTCAAAATCGACTTCCACCACAGCGATAACCATCATCTCATCGAAAGACGGGACACCTTTGCCTCTATCATAGTATAATCCAAGTACTAGATACTCAAAACTTCCATAACCGGGGACACGGCTAACCATGATTAGTTTATACACTCTGCAGAGGTTTGCGCACTTTTCCCCACAAGACTCGATCTCCTCCGTTGGATTTCTTTCACTACATGGTGTTTGAGAAACGGATGACCGAGACATAGTCTTTCAGAAGCACTAGCACCTTACGATCGGGTAGACAGTTACACCTACTTTCCCCTACATCTGCTAGTCTACCACTGTAAGAGTTCGCACGACTTAATCAATTATGCTAGAGCCCATAGTAGCTTGTGGCTGCACTCAGAAGTTTCTAGCATGAATAATCTCATGATCTGCTTGAGCCTGGGTGGCGGTCCATCAAGAAAACAGGAAATCGCTGGAATACCCAGGTGCCTCAATCCACCAAGATGTATATTAAAGCTGCCACCTTAAATAAACCAATAAATAACAATCTCACATCTGTCATGGATACACTCACCCAATCCACGTCTACTAGCATAGCATGGCATAATGAGCAAACGTAGAAGTAACTCCCAAGGGTTTGATAATAAAACAGGTAATAGGTACAACCTCATCTACTCCCAAAAACCCACATATTAATTAGATCCTAGTCATGAAATGTTTGAGGATTGATCTAGTGCAATAAAACAGGGTAGTAAAGAGGTATGATCAAAGTGTTACTTGCCTTGCTGATGATCCATGAAACCTAGCGATTCGAAGTAGCAAGTGGCGCACTCCGGGTACTCTATCGTAAACAAACAAGCATACAACAAGTACTCATCTAATGCACAGGTAAAACTCAAATAAGAGAACTAACCAGAAAGTTAAACTTAAGAACTCCGGTTTGCAAAAAGAATCAAAATGAATGAAGCAACGAAACACAAACGACGAAGGAAACAAGCTTCTTTTACTAATATGGACCTAAGTCAAATTTTACAGTAGCAAAAACTTGTTTGAGTTGGTTAAACAGAAAGAGGGTTTCGAGACGAAACTCAAGGCGCTTGATCGCCTGATTCCGATAAAGGAGCAAAAAGTTATACTAGAACGAAAATCGGATCAGAAATAATCGCGGAAAAACCAAGAAAAAGAAAAACTGACGAACATATTAACGAAAGAACGTTCGTTAACTGAAACTAAACGGTGAACTCGTCCATTAAAACGAACGAACGAGCGAACGCTCGCTAAATAAATAAAGCGGGAAAAAATAAACCGATCTAAAAAAAATAAAACCTAGGGTTTTCTAAAAAACCTGATCAGTTTTCCTTAGAAAACCGGGGCGGCGGGGCGGCTACCTCGGCTTGGGCTCCGGCGAAGTAAGGCGGGATCCAGGCTGCGGGGCGGCGTGGGGTGGCGGGGTGGCGGCGACGGGCGTCGGTGGCGGCGGCGCAAGGCGGCAGCGGCG
>NC_041387.1:262585430-262602128 GCF_002162155.2 Triticum dicoccoides
GGGGCTCCAGGGGGGCCCCGGGTTGGTTTATAAAGGGGGAGGGGGGTGGCGGTGGCTTGCGGGAGGGGGCGGTGGCGGCGGCGTCGGTGGTCGGGACTCCGGTCCCGATCCAGAGTGGGAGACGGCGGCGGCGGTTGGACAAGCTCGGCTGCGCCTTCGGCCGAGTCGGGCGCGCGGTATTTTTTTTAAACAATTCTGCCGAACAGAAAATAAATCCTAGAAAAAATAAATAAATAATCTAAAAATGCCAAAACAAATTTTCGCCATCTAAATAAAAATATTTAGAGCGAGCTGAACATTTTCTTGGCCCTAAAATGCAGTTTTGAAAAACGTGCAATTTTCCTAAATTCAAATAATATAGCGAAAACTCCAAAATAAATCTTATTTGATTTTTTTATTAGATCCTCAATATTTCTTTATTTTGGGAAAGTCATTTTATTCCCTCTCTCATATTTTTTTGATAGAATAATTGAATATAAAATAAATAAAATCAAATGATCCTATTTTCAAATTTGAGAAAAACTCAAATATGAAAATAACGAAATCCCCAACTCTCTCCGAGGGTCCTCGAGTTGCGTAGAATTTCTGGATCAGGCCAAAAACAAAATAAAATATGATATGCAATGATGATCTAGTGTATAACATTCCAAATTGAAAATTTGGGATGTTACAAACCTAACCCCCTAAGATGAATCTCGCCCTCGAGATTCGGGTTGGCTAGAAAATAGGTGAGGGTGGTCCTTCAGCAGATCTTCCTCTCGCTCCCAAGTCGCTTCATCCTCGGTGTGGTGGTTCCACTGAACTTTTGCAAAACTTGATAACCTTGCTGCGGGTGACTCGGCTGGCATACGCAAGAATCTTGACTGGTTTCTCCTCATAGGTCAAATCATTATCCAACTGAATCGCTTCCAGCGGCACTGTATCTCTAAGCAGTATATCAACCATCTTTGCGTGGCAGTTCTTCAACTGGGAAACGTGGAACACATCATGAACTCCTGACAATCCTTCGGACAATTCCAATTTGTAAGCAACTTCTCCCATACGCTCCAAAACTTTGTATGGTCCCACAAAACGTGGCTCTAACTTTGCCTTAACTCCAAAGCGCTTAACTCCTCGAAGTGGAGATACATGAAGATAAACTCGGTCTCTGACTTCGTATACTGTCTCCTTGCGTTTACAATCTGCATAGCTCTTCTGCCTGGAATGGGCAACCTTGATCCTATCACGAATCAACTTCACCTTCTGTTCAGATTCCTTAATCAAATCTGGTCCAAACAACTGGTGGTCTCCAACTTCATCCCACGACAATGGGGTCCTGCACCTCCTTCCGTACAAGGCTTCGAAAGGGGCCATCTTCAAACTGGATTGATAACTATTGTTGTAAGAAAACTCCGCATATGGAAAATTGTCGTCCCAACTAGATCCATAATCTAGCGCACAAGCTCTCAGCATATCCTATAAAATCTGATTGACTCTCTCGGTCTGTCCATCTGTCTGCGGATGAAAGGCTGTACTGAAGTCTAGCCTGGTACCCAAAGTTTCATGCAACTGATTCCAGAACTTTGAGGTAAACTTGGTTCCTCTATCTGACACAATGCTCCTCGGAACTCCATGCAGACATACGATCCTGGTCATGTATATCTTAGCCAACTTGGCACTTGTGTATGTGGTCTTTACGGGGATGAAATGAGCTACCTTCATCAAACGGTCGACTACAACCCAAATCGAGTCGTAGCCTGAACGGGTCCTGGGCAATCACGTGATAAAATCCATGCCTAGCTTATCCCACTTCCAATCGGGTATCGGCAATGGCTGTAACAATCCTGCTGGCTTCTGATGCTCTGCCTTCACTCTCTGACAAACATCACAAACTGCTACATACTCTGCAATATCCTTCTTCATTTCGTTCCACCAGAAAGTGTCTTTCAAATCCAAATACATCTTGGTATTTCCTGGGTGAATCGAGTACGGCGAATCATGGGCCTCTTGCAAAATCAACTTCCTGATCTCCGGGTCATTAGGCACATAAATGCGGTCCTCAAACCATAAGGTATCTTGCTCATCTTCACGAAATCCTTTAGCTTTTCCCTTGCTCTTCTTCTCCTTTATAGAGGCAATCTCCTTGTCAATCCTCTAAGCTTCTATGACTTATCCATCAAGGTAGACTGAATCTCCAATGCTGTAACCTAGCCTCTCGGAACTATCTCCAAACATAGCTCGCGAAGGTCTGCAGCTAACTCCTTCGGTAACTCTCCGGTCAAGAGTGTGTTGACATGGCTCTTGCGGCTCAACGCATCGGCTACTACGTTAGCCTTTCCGGGGTGATAATGCAGTCTCATATCATAATCCTTGATGAGCTCCAACCATCTCCTTTGCCTGAGATTCAGCTGCTTCTGCGTGAAGATGTACTTCAAACTCTTGTGATCCGTGTACACCTCACAATGATTTCCGATGAGGAAATGTCTCCATGTCTTTAATGCCTGCACTATGGCTGCTAAATCCAAATCATGTGTAGCATAATTCAACTCATGAAGTTTAAGCTGTCGTGAGGCATACAAAAGAACTCTTCCCTCCTGCATAAGCACTGCTCCAAGTCCTCGACGAGAAGCGTCGCAATACACCTCATAATCCTTGCGCTGATCTGGCAGAATCAACACTGGCGATGTAACCAAACGTTTCTTCGACTCCTGGAAGCTGGCCTCACATTCCCCAGTCCATTTGAACTTGGTATCCTTCTTCAACAACTCCGTCATAGGTTTTGCAATCTTCGAGAAATTCTCAATGAACCTCCGGTAGTATCCTGCGAGTCCAAGAAAACTCCGGATCTTTCCAACTGTTGTTGGGGCTTCCCAATTTGTCACAGTGACAACCTTGGTGGGGTCTACTACTATTCCTTCTCCGGATATAACATGTCCGAGGAATCCAACTTTCTTCAACCAAAACTCACATTTGCTGAACTTGGTGTATAACTGTTGTTCTCTGAGCTTCTCAAGTACCAAACGCAAATGTTCCTTATGTTCTTATTCATTCTTTGAGTAGACCAAAATATCATCAATGAACATCACGACGAACTTATCCAGAAACTCCATAAACACCTTGTTCATCATGTTCATGAAATAGGCAGGTGCGCTAGTCAGACCAAATGACATAACGGTAAACACATACAACCCGTACCTGGTGGTAGAAGCCGTCTTAGGTATATCCTGCTCTCTAATCTTCAACTGATGGTATCCCGATCGCAAATCGATCTTGGAAAATAACTTAGCTCCTTGCAGTTGGTCAAACAGATCATTGATCATCGGTATTGGGTACTTGTTCTTGATTGTTACTTCATTCAGTCCTTGATAATCAACAACCATCCTCAATGATCCATCCTTCTTCTCCACTAGAAGTACTGGCGATCCCCAAGGTGAAGAACTTGGGAGAGTATAGCCTTTATCCAGTAACTCCTTAATTTGCTTTTTAATTTCCTCCAAATCTTGTGCGGGCATCCGATACGGTCTCTTAGATATCAGCCCTATGCCTGGCAAAAACTCAATGTCTCTATCCGGTGGCATGCCTGGCAACTCCTCTGGAAATACATCAAGGAAATCCTTCACAACTGGTACTTCCTCCTGCACAACTCCTGATAAGGAATTTGCTTGTGTCCTCTTCGGCTCATGTCGTGATACGTACTTGATCCTTCTCCCTTCCGGGGTGGTAAGCAAAATCGACTTACTAGCGCAATCGATGTTTCCTCCATACATCGATAGCCAATCCATACCAAGAATTACATCCAAACCTTGCGATTCCAAAATGATTAAATTCGAGGGGAAAACATGCCTACCTATACACAATGGCACTTGAAAACATCCTCGACTGGCCATATACTCCGCTCCTGGTGAGCTTACTAACATAGGTATTCTAAGAACCTTGGTGGGCAGTTTATACTTATCCACAAATCCCCTTGATATGTATGAATGCGATGCACCAGTATCAAAAAGAAGGATTGCAGTAAATGACTTAACCAAAAACTTACCTATTACTGCATCTGGCCGGGCTTCAACCTCCTCCACGTTAACGTGGTTCACCTGTCCCCTGTTGAAAGGGTTCGGTTTCTTCCCAGAGCTTCCATTGCCATTTCCATTCTGGGCTTCAGGACATTCATTGGCATAATGTCCAGTCTTCTGACACTTATAACAACTGACTTGGCTCAGATCTCTCTTGGCTGCGGTTGATGGGTTGGTACGGTTCTGACCGTTGCTTCCTCCATTCTCGTTACCATTCTTGGGGCCATTATGATCATGCGAGCTACCTCCTCCATGGGTATGCTGAAAATGTCCTCCCGTTTTCGGGGTAAAACGTTGCTTATGCTGAGCTCCAGAATTGTACTTCCCTTGGCCATACTTCCTCTTGCGGTTTTCAATCTGCTGTTGCTTCCCTTAAATCATAAGAGCACGATCTACCAACTCCTGGTAGTTGTTGAAGGTTGCTACCCTCAACTACATGCTCAGCTCATCATTCAGTCCTTCCAGAAACTTCTCCTGCTTAGCTGCATCCGTAGCAACGTCATCCGGGGCATAACGTGCTAACTTACTAAAATCATCCACATACTGTCCAACTGTCCGTCCTCCTTGGCGCAAGTTGCGAAACTCACACTTCTTCATGGCCATAGCTCCTGCGGACACATGGGCAGTACAGAAAGCCTGCTGAAACTGATCCCATGTGACAGTGTCGATAGGATAAGTGGCTGTGAAATTCTCCCACCATGATGCTGCGGGTCCTTTAAGCTGATGTGCGGAAAAACGCGCCTTCTCCGCGTCTGTGCATCCTATAGTGGTCAACTCCCTTGCTGTCTTGCGGAGCCAATCATCTGCAAGTATCGGCTCGGTGCTACTGGAAGACACCGGCGGATTCAGTCTAAGGAATCGGGTTAAGTGATCAATAGGTGGTGGACGTGGTGGGTTGTTGTTGTTGTTGTTGTTGTTGTTGTTGTTTCCCTGATTCTGATTTTGGACTAGCAACTGCATCAACGCATTCTGCTGCTGGATCAACTGAGTGAGCTCCGGTGGGAAAGCAAATCCATTGTCATGTCTCGGAGGCATCTGAGGGTTTTAGAAAAGATGAGAAAATAGAATAGAATGAGGTCTAGAGAGAAAACACTACCCATATGCACATGAGACAAATGCAAACAATATCACTTCATTCGATCAAACAAGGGCATACAACGGTCTAACTATTGTTATAAAAGTGCTCGGACTATACTAAATACATGGGGGAATACTACTACTGTTTTGGTGGTCGACTAGAAAAACTGCTCGGATGAAGACTCCATGATATCTGCTCCAGCTTTATCAACATAGTCATCATCTCTATCGTCTGGGTCTGAGTCGGTGTCGTCGATGATGATGTAGTTTTCTGGACAAGTGCAATCTTCGTCTTCTCTTCCAGTCGCGGGGAATCCCATGAATACCTTCAGCTTCTTCTTCAGATCGTCGTTCTTCTCCACGAGTGTCGCTATTTCCTCCTCATATCCATCACGTGTAGACTTGAGTTCTTGTTCCAACTCCGTGATCTTGGTCATAGCCTTCTTCAGATCTATCATGCCTGCGCACATCTGGTTCTCCTGGCGACGAATGTGCTGATTTAACTCCTGGATTAAAGCAGCGGTTGATCTATCCTTCCTGGTGCTGATCATCTCCCATTTCTCATCTATGTGCTCACAAATCTGGTAAATAGTATCCTTGAGTTCCTTGTGGTAAACTTCTCCAATGCGTCCCATGGTGATGTGGGCTGCCATGCTCTTTCTTAGATTCCAGGTTGGTGCATCGAAGGAAAACTCTATGGGCTCAGTGACGGGCGTGAACGTCCTTCCTGGGTCTTGAACTTGAATCATCCAGCGCCCTCTTCAGGTAAAGTTGCGATGTAGGTCCCGGTGAAGCTTGGTACTCTGATGTTCAGGTGTCTAGTGACTTCCTTCAAGTGGTGTCCAAAAGGTGTATCTTCATCCAGTTGCGTGAAATTGTTCCTTGCATCCGCCATCCTAAAAGAGTAGAAAAAATGGGCTTTTAGCTTAGTGGTCGTGTCCTACAGTCAGCGTGTGCTCTGATACCATCTTGTAGCGACCAGACCTCAAACAGTCTGATCTCTGTGCTTTAGTGTCATCCCTCGATCAGTAATGCTGACACGCACAGTACTTGAAGGATTTATAATAGAGTAGCAATCAAACACTTATTACATCGAATGTCTCAAAAGATAACTTATTACAATAAATATGGCGTAAGGCCATCTAATAACAATAACAGCGGAAGGCTTGGAAGATAAGTGAGTCCATCAACTCCAACGGCATCACTGAGTATAGAACCACGACCTAAGGCACCTTACTCGTCGTCTGAAAAGTCTGCAACATGAATGTTGCAGCCCGAAAACGGGTCAGCACATGAAATATTCTGGCAATGTAACACATAGAGAGTAATGAAAGAATAGCTATACTACATGCATATATGGCTAGTGGAAAGCTCTATGGTTACAGTTTTGCATAAAGCAAATTTTTCCCTACTGCAAAGGAATAAATTTATTTAACTATCATGGTGGTTGTTAAACATTGAGAAGATAGACATCCTCTCAATCCCAATTAAGCATCATCATTAAACCCAGCAAAATTAATTAAAGTAACATGATGAGATTCACATGATAATCCAAGTACTAGATACTCAAAACGTCCATAACCAGGGACACGGCCAACCATGATTAGTTTATACACTCTGCAGAGGTTTGCGCACTTTTCCCCACAAGACTCGATCTCCTCCGTTGGATTTCTCACACTACATGGTGTTTGAGAAACGGATGACCGAGACATAGTCTTTCAGAAGCACTAGCACCTTACGATCGGGTAGACAGTTACACCTACTTTCCCCTACATCTGCTAGTCTACCACTGTAAGAGTTCGCGTGACTTAATCAACTATGCTAGAGCCCAAAGTAGCTTGTGGCTGCACACGGAATGATGCAGCGCATCCTACGGTCATCCCCATGGATCTACCTTCGTGTCATCAAGAGCCAAGAGGACCTATGACACGAGCACGAGCTAGAGCTCTCGAGAACGAGGTGACTTCTCTCCTTAGTGATATCACATATGATCCACTCGAGACATGGCTACTACCTAAGTCCGATATACTATGCATGATTAGGTGTCAAGAGGAACCTCCCGAGGATGCACGTGAAGACAGACAAGCCGCCAACTCCACGGATGAAGAGAACCAACTGAAATGGGCAAGCTCACCTTCCAGGCCCCGGACATCCGGCCAAGGTCCTGGACATCCGGCCCCTGAAGCATCTTCATCAGCAACAGCCAAGCTGGCAAAGTATACAGGGCCCGGACATCTGGCGTCTAGCCCGGACATCCGGCGTCCAGCCCGGACATCCGGCCTCATCCTGAAAATCCAGCCAAAGGCCCGGAAATCCAGCGCCACGCACCAGGAACTACAGAAGCTTTTGCCTCGAGCCCGGACATCCGGCCGCCTTGCCCGGACAGCCGGCCCCTCGGGAAGCCCCGGACATCCGGCCCGACGCCCGGACATCCGGCCCCGCCTGTCTGCGCATAGTAAAGGGCCGAAGCCCATGTACCTCTTCGCCCCCTAGACTATATATACTCCATCCCCTTCCTCTTTCTAGGGTTAGCATTGGTTTAGCTCATTTTTTGTGTGAGAGCCTTGCTCATCCACTTGGTTACTTCTCCTCGGAGCTCACGGTCTCTTCGGAGAAGATCCCCCAAGCGGATTCAAGACCCCTTTAAGGGAAGACAATCAAGACCTCCTCACGGAGAAGAACGGCTACCTTTGTATCTTTCCTTTGTTAATTTTGAATCTCGTGCTACCTTATGTGTTCGGTGATCTAGCCCTTGTGTGATCGATACTTGTCGGTTGAGGGATTCTCTCATTCCTCCCCGTGTTTTCCCCTTTGTGTTTTCCGCGCGTTCTTCGTGTTTTCCCGTAGGATCCACTCCAAACGTGAAAGATCAGCCCCTAGGGTTCCGCCCTACATCATCTTGGTATGATGAGCCACGTTGATCACGTTTTTGGAGCCCCTACCCCGTGTTTTCTAGCTTGATTTTGCTGATTTCATCCTAAATCCGAAAATCCCCACCAAAAATAGCCCCAATTTTTTTTTTGTGATTTGTAGGTGTGATGAAGTTTTGTTGGATTTGATCCACAGAGCTGCTTTGCTTCGAGTTGATATAGCTTTCCCCATCTCTCCCACAATTTCCATCCACAAATTCATCCGAATTTTGCCCGGAGTTACCCTTTTGCCCGCGGTGTTCCTCGAGTTCGTCCACGATCCAGGCGCCCGGACATCCGGCCGAGTCCCCGGACATCCGGCACCCCGGACATTCGACAGCTGCCCCGGACATCCGACCCCTGGCAGCAGCAACTCCATCCCCGCGCCCATCTCCTCATACTTTCGCCCAATTTTGCCCCGGTGCTCACGCTTACTTCCGCATACCCCCAACACTTTCCAAAAATACCACCACCATTCACCGCTACCTCCTATGTCGATTTTGACACGTTTTGGTCTTTGAGATTTTGAGTTGCGCTTCCCGTGTCCTATTGTGTTTCGGCTATATAGGTACGGTTCGACGTCACCATCACCACAACTCATCTCCATCGACTACTCAACATCGCCAAGGACGGTAACCTCGACGACATCTTTGTCATACCTTGCAATTGCATTGATACCCCACATGGCCTTACTTTTGTGTAGCTTACCCATCGAGACTAGCCATTGAGTATTGCCGGCAACGTGACTTATGCACATTAGTGATCATACTCCATAGCATACATACCATACCACCGTGGTGCATATCTTGGAGTCAACTTGTGTGTCACAAAGTTGTCATAGCATACACAATTGCTATCTTGGTTCGTGAAGTTTTGCATGAGAAAAGAGCTCAAAAGTGAAAGAACCACCCAAGCTTTTAAGCAAAAAGGAAAGATAAGCAAAGAGCTTATAAGCAAGAACCATAGCATCATACTACATTAAGATTGTCATATAAGATCATCTTCGATCATAGCACCGAAATACCATACATATAGCATACTTGGGATAGAGATTGTTGCATTTTTGCCTAGTAGGTTGTGCACAAGCTCTGTATCCGCCTATTGTGCAATCGTGCTAGCGTCTCTCTAGTATTATGCAACAAGAGCATTTTCCTGGATTCCACATTTTGGCTCACTTTTGGTTTGCACAATCCCATTTATGTATTTGCGTGTGTGTTTCCGTGTACCCCTACTTGCTTGGTCTACTTGTTGCATTTGCAAATTTGTGAATCTTTTCCAACATTATTGAATCTCACTTTCAATTGCATCAAATTTTATGCCACCATCCTAACCAAGCTCCACCATAAGCTTTTACTTGTGTAGGTGTGAGAACCGACAAGAATTGGTACCAATAGTGCTATTTCATTGTCCGCATTTGAGTGAACTTGATTCATCATCAACATCGGTCAAAGGTATATTGGTATAAGTTCTTCTCCTTCTACCACTCACATTTTTGCTTGGAATGATGGATAGGCCAAGTACTTCTACCAACCCACTCTTCATCGAGCAAGACGATGACATGTCATCATACGTCACCAAGAGCCACCTCTTTGGTGCACAACGAGCGTTACATCAAGAGCAACAAGCAATGAACGACCGCATCGACAACCTCGCCATCGACTTGCGACTCTCTGAGCAATGTACACGAGACTACTTCGACAACAAGCTCGACGCGCACAAGCAAGAGAACGATGCAAGAATGGACGAGATCCGCGCCTTGTTGGTGAACCGGCCTCCTTCTACATCATCATACTCAAGACGGAGCCACTCAAGTCGACACTCCGATGGCTCTTTCTCCGGCTCAAGTACACCGTCATCGAACACTCTTCGACGAGCCACGCAACAAGACCGTCATGCATCTCGCAACCCGCTACACGTCAAGCATTCACAAGAGCAAGCCGATGAGCAAGTCCCTCGTCCTCAATCAAATCAAGTTGCTTTTGCCCAAGATCAAGAACGACAACGTCTTCGTCACCAAGAAGAAGAAGAACGAGCACGTCTACACCAAGAGCAACAAGACATCGAGGCTCAACGTCTTCAACAACAACTACATGAAGCGCAAGACCTTGAGGCACAACATGCACTTCAAGAATCAAGTCGAGCTATCGCCAACCGCAATCATGAACGGCGAAATCGAGAGGAAGCCCTTCGAGAAGAAATCCAAGAGAGGAACTACCAACCGCGTGTGCAACATCAAGCTCCACAAGCTCCTTCACAGGCTCGTCAAGCTCCACCTCAATCTCAAGTTCAACAAGAGCAAGTTGATCATGGACTTCCTCCATGCCAAGAGCAACATGAGGATGATTACCCTCCACGTCAAGGGCGTCATCATCACCATCGCCAACAACATAATGAAGAGCAACGCTATGGCAAGCTCAAATTCACAATGCCCAAGTACAATGGAAGCAATGATCCCGAAGAGTACCTCTCATGGGCATTGAAGGTCGACAAAATCTTTCGCTTGCACAACTATGAGGAAGAGAAGAAGATCGCTATGGCATCACTTGAGTTCCAAGACTATGTGCTCATATGGTGGGAACAAGTCCTTGAGCGCCGACAAGCAAGAGCTGAACCTCCAATCATCACTTGGGCTCAAATGAAGGATGTCATGCGAGCACGTTTTGTGCCAACCTACTACAACCGCGATCTCTTCAAGAAGCTACAACTACTCAAGCAAGGAACAGAGAGTGTTGAAGAATACTAAAAGGAAATGGAGATTGCCATGATTCGAGCCAATGTCACGGAGGATGATGAGCAAACAATGGCATGACTCTTGAATGGACTCAATCATCCCATCAAGAAGATCGCCGACTTCCAACCCTACTCCAACCTCATTGAGCTCGTACATCAAGCTACAAAGGCGGAACGTCAAGTGCAAGATGACTTCAAGTACGCTAAGTACTCATCCAAGACCTACGGCTTTTCCAATAACCAAGCTTCAACAACTACTCCAACTTCGACATAAACCAAGCCTTCTCCAAGCAACGACGACAAGTCAAGTTACAAGAAACCTTCATCAAGTTCAATTCGTCTTCCTCCTACTACAAGCAACTACAAGCCGCGTGCTTCTTCATCTACCCCGACCGATGAGACCGTCAAGACGAGCTCCTTCAAGTGTTTCACTTGCGGCGACCGAGGCCACAAGTCCTATGAATGCACAAACAAGCGCACCATGATCCTCAACGATGATGGCACCTATGACTCAATGAGTGAAGATGAAATGGAAGCTCTTGAGCAAGTGGCCATGCACCAGTGCGTGAACGAGGATGAAGATGATCATGTCTTTTGTGATGAAGATATGAGCCCCGCTCTCGTTGTCTCCAAGGTCTTGACTCTTCAACATCAACAAGAAGAAGACCAAAGATGCCACATCTTCCACACCAAGGCCGGCATCAATGGACGATCCGTCAAGGTCATCATCGATGGAGGTAGTTGCCACAACTTGGCAAGTGAAGAACTATGCTCCAAGCTTCAATTGGTAAAGAGGAAGCACTCGCACCCCTACAAGGTTCAATGGCTAGGTGACTCCGGTACTATACGAGTTGAGCATACGGTCCAAGTCTCCTTCAAAATTGGTGCATATGAAGACACTTTGGAGTGTGATGCGGTCCCCATAACCGTTTGCCACCTCCTTCTTGGTAGGCCATGGCAATTCGACCGTGGTGTTATCCACAATGGGCGCACCAATCACTATAGCTTCAAGATCAAAGGGAAGGAATATGTGCTACGACCTATGACTCCTAGTCAAGTGATAGCTGAAAAGCAAGCCACCCATCATGCAGAGAAGAGTGAGAAAGTGATCCACCAAAAAGTGAGTGAGATCAACAAGCCAAACTTGAGCGCCTCTTCGCCTAGAGAGAAAAACATCATACTATTTGCCACAAAAAGTGAGATGAGAGAAGTGTGTGAGAACCCATCGAGTGTGATGCACTTAGTCCTTGTGTGCAAAGATGGAGAACCAAAAACTAACACCTCTCACGAGCTACCTTTAGTGTTTCAATCTCTTTTGCAGGAATTCCAAGATGTTTTCCCCGATGAGCTACCTCCGGGTCTACCACCTCTACGAGGCACTGAACATCAAATCGACCTCGTCTCCGGAGCGCCACTTCCAAACAAAGCTCTATACCGTGTCAATCTCGAAGAAACCAAGGAGATTCAATGTCAAGTACAACAACTAATCGACAATGGTCATGTACGTGAAAGCTTAAGCCCTTGTGCCGTTCCGGTTATACTTGTGCCTAAGCCCGATGGAAGTTTCCGCTTGTGTTCCGATTGTAGACCTATAAATGCTATTACCGTTCGCTATAGGCATCCCATTCCTCGCTTAGATGATATGCTTGATGAACTTAGTGGAGCCAACTTTTTCTCAAAAATTGATCTTAAAAGTGGCTATTACCAAATCCGCATTCAAGAGGGTGATGAATGGAAAACTGCTTTAAAAACCAAATTTGGCTTATATGAGTGGTTAGTCATGCCTATGGGTTTATCGGAGGCTCTCGGTACTTTCGTGCGTCTCATGCATTATGTGCTTCGCCCTTATATTGGAGTCTTTGTTATGGTCTACCTCGATGATATTCTTGTGTTTAGTAAAACCATGAAAGAGCATCTTAATCATGTTAGGGCTGTTTTGCAAACCCTTCACAAGGAAAGTCTTTATGCAAACATGAAAAAGTGCACATTTGGTGTTGACAAAGTGGTTTTCTTGGGTTTTGTTGTCTCTTCCAAGGGTGTCCATGTTGATGAATCTAAAATTGAAGCAATTAAAACTTGGCCCCAACCCACCAATTTGCAACAAGTGCGTAGTTTTCTTGGTCTAGCAGGTTTTTATCGTCGCTTTGTCAAAAAAATTAGCAATATTGCCTCTCCTTTGCATGCCTTGAGTAAGAAGAATGCTCCTTTTGTTTGGGGATCTTTGCAATCCACCGCTTTTGATCAGCTCAAGTCTTTGCTTACTCATGCTCCGATTCTTGCTTTACCCAATTTTGACAAAACTTTTGAGGTTCATTGTGATGCATGTGGTACCAGAATTGGTGGAGTTTTGATGCAAGAAAAATGAGCCATTGCATATTTTAGTGAAAAACTCTCCGATGCTCAACTTAACTATCCCATCTATGACAAAAAATTGTATGCCTTAGTGCGTGTGCTACATGTTTGGGAACATTATCTTAGACCTCATGAGTTTGTCATCCATACCGATCATGAAACGCTTAAATACTTAAAAGGTCAAACTAAGTTGAACAAGCGTCATGCCAAATGGAGTGAATTTATTGAATCTTTTCCCTATGTGATCAAGTACATTAAGGGTAAGGAAAATGTAGTTGCCGATGAAATTTCACGCATATGCACGCTTGTCACTAAACTTGAGTTGAATGTTATTGGCTTTGAGCACATAAAAGACTGTATGCTAATGATCCATCTTTTGAAACTCCTTATGCTAAATGTTTGACGCATACATCTTGGGAACAATATTACATCAAGGATGGTTATCTTTTGAGAGCTAACAAACTTTGCATTCCCGAGTCTTCTCTTCGTTTGCTCCTTTTGCAAGAGGCCCATGGAGGCGGACTCATGGGACATTTCAGATGCGACAAGAGATTTGCCACGCTCTCCAAGAACTATTTTTGGCCCAAGATGGTCCGTGACGTCTCACGCTTCACCACCCGATGCTCTACATGTCGCAAAGCTAAGTCTAAAGCTCAATCCATGGTCTTTACATGCCTCTTCCTATTCCTTATCAACCTTGGGAAGACATTAGCATGGATTTTGTACTTGGTTTGCCTAGAACTCAAAATGGCAAGGATTCTGTGTTTGTTGTTGTGGACCGATTTTCTAAGATGGCACATTTCATCCCTTGCAACAAGATAGATGATGCTTCACACGTTGCAAATCTCTTTTGTAGGGAAATCTTGTGTCTCCATGGAGTACCAAAGACAATCGTCTCCGACCGCGACGTCAAGTTCTTGAGTTACTTTTGGAAGACCCTATGCCCCAAGCTTGGAATCAAGCTCTTGTTCTCATCCGCATACCATCCTCAAACCGACGGCCAAAATGAGGGGACGAACCATACACTCTCCACTCTACTTCGCGTGTTGATCAAGAAGAACATCAAGGAGTGGGAGGAGTGTCTACCCATCGCCGAGTACGCCTACAACCGTGCAAGACATTCGATGACCGGCAAGTCCCCCTTTGAGGTCGTCTACGGCTTCAACCCATTGTCCCCATTGGACATTCTACCTCTTCCTCTACAAGATCGCACCAACCTCGACGCAAGTGCCCGTGCAAGCTACATAAGGAAGATGCATGAAGATACAAGTCACACCATCGAGCGCCAAGTACAACGACTCGCGACCAAGCTCAATGTCAACAAGCATCCCATGATATTCAACATTGGAGACCTCGTATGGCTACACCTTCGCAAGGACCGCTTCCCCAATGAACGCAAGTCCAAGCTTCTCCCTCGAGCCGACGGACCCTTCAAGGTGCTAGCACGCTACAACAACAACGCTTACAAGATCGATTGCCCACACGACAAGTACAACGTGAGCGACATCTTCAACGTCTCTGATCTCTCCCCGTACCATGGTGATGAGGATTTCGATCCGAGGTCGGATCTTTCCCAAGGGAGGGAAGATGATGCGGAGCATCCTATGGTCATCCCTAAGGACCTACCTTCATCTCATCAAGAGCCAAGAGGACCTATGACACGAGCATGAGCTAGAGGTCTCGAGAACGAGGTGACTTCTCTCCTGAGTGATATCACATATGATCCACTCGAGACATGGCTACTACCTAAGTCCGATATACTATGCATGATTAGGTGTCAAGAGGAACCTCCCGAGGATGCACGTGAAGACGGACAAGCCGCCAACTCCACGGATGAAGAGAACCAACTGAAACGGGCAAGCTCACCTTCCAGGCCCCGGACATCCGGCCAAGGTCCCAGACATCCGGCCCCTGGAGCGTCTTCATCAGCAACAGCCAAGATGGCCAAGTCTACAGGGCCCGGACATCCGGCCTCAGCCCGGAAATCCGGCCAAACGCTCGGAAATCCGGCGCCACGCACCAGGAACTACAGAAGCTTTCGCCTCCAGCCCGGACATCCGGTCGCCTTCCTGGACATCCGGCCCCTCCGGAAGCCCAAGACATCCGGCCCCGCCTGTCTGCGCATAGTAAAGGGCAGAAGCCCATGTACCTCTTCGCCCCCTAGACTATATATACTCCTTCCCCTTCCTGTTTCTAGGGTTAGCATTGGTTTAGCTCATATTTTGTGTGAGAGCCTTGCTCATCCACTTGGTTACTTCTCCTCGGAGCTCACGACCTCTTCGGAGAAGATCCCCCAAGCGGATTCAAGACCCCTTCAAGGGAAGACAATCAAGACCTCCTCACGGAGAAGAAAGGCTACCTTTGTATCTTTCCTTTGTTGATTTTGAATCTCGTGCTACCTTATATGTTCGGTGATCTAGCCCTTGTGTGATCGATACTTGTCGGTTGAGTGATTCTCTTGTTCCTCCCCGTGTTTTCCCCTTTGTGTTTTCCATGCGTTCTTCATGTTTTCTCGTAGGATCCACTCCAAACGTGAAAGATCGGGGCCTAGGGTTCCGCCCTATATCACGGAAGTTCCTAGCATGAATAATCTCATGATCCCTTTGAGCCTGGGTGGCGGTCCATAAAGAAAACAGGCAATCGCTGGAATACCCAGGTGCCTCATTCCACCCAGATGTGTATTAAAGTTGCCACCTTAAATAAACCATTAAATAACAATCTCACATTTGTCATGGATACACTCACCCAATCCACGTCTACTAGCATAGCATGGCATAATGAGCAAACGTAGAAGTAACTCCCAAGGGTTTGATAATAAAACATGTAATAGGTACTACCTCATCTACTTCCCAAAACCCACATATTAATTAGATCCTAATCATGCAATGTTTGAGGATTGATCTAATGCAATAAAACTGGGTAGTAAAGAAGTATGATCAAAGTGTTACTTGCCTTGTTGATGATCCGTGAAACCTAGGGATTCGAAGTAGCAAGCAGCGCACTCTGGGTACTCTATCGTAAACAAACAAGCATACAATAAGTACTCATCTAATGCACATGTAAAACTCCGGTTTGCAAAAAGAATCAAAATGAACGAAGCAACGAAACACAAACGGCGAAATCATTTACTAATCTGGACCTAAGTCAAATTTTACAGTAGCAAAAACTTGCTTGAGTTGGTTAAACGGAAAGAGGGTTTCGAGACGAAACTTTAGGCGCTTGAATCGCCTGATTCCGATAAACAAGCGAAAAGTTATACTAGAACGAAAATCGGATCAGAAATCGCGATCAGAAATAATCGCGGAAAAACTGAGAAAAAGAAAAACTGACGAACAGATTAACGAACGAACGTTCGTTAACTGAAACTAAACGGTGAACTCGTCCATTAAAATGAACGAACGAGCGAACGCTTGCTAAATAAATAAACCCAAAAAAAATAAACAGATCTAAAAAAATAAAACCTAGGATTTTCTAAAAAAACGGATCGGTTTTCTTAAGAAAACCGGGGCGGCGGGGCGGCTACCTCCGCTCGGGCTCCGGCGATGTCCGGGGCTGCGGGGCGGCATGGGGTGGCGGGGCGG
>NC_041387.1:262902194-262998456 GCF_002162155.2 Triticum dicoccoides
GATGGTTTGGATGGGATTTGAGTCCTTTTCTTGTAGGGAAAGTCCAGCCGCCTCATATATATGTAAGAGGTGACGGCCGATTGAATAACAACACACAATCGAACAATCAATATATCATCTTTTATCTTTACCTTTATCTCTCTCCCTCGTTCTTCTTCTTCCTCATTCTTCGTTCGTTCTTCTAGTTGCAGGGTGGCGATCCACGAGGCCCTAGGGGCGGTCAGGCCGACCTAGGGCAGCCCATAGCCGCCGCGCGCCCTGACGGGGTCCCTCCCGGGTGCGTGGGGTTTCGGGTCTACAAAAGCGCCCATCGGATTGCCTACGTACCGCGCTTCTGGAGGGTCTCCTTCGACGTGAGCTGTGGTGCATCATCCCCAGCGTCGAGGGTACACGGTGACGTGTTCGTGTGCGAACACACTTTTTGGCGACTCCGCTGGGGACGAAGCTTTGAACGGTCTCCAGCCCGTTCTTGCTACGAAGAAATCGTCATCTAGGGTTTGCAATCTACAAAGGTAACATGAATACCCAATTCACTTATGTATATGCAAATAATACATATGTTGTTGCCAGATCGTCTAATGAGCATATTGTATCGGCTAGCCCTAGTTTTATCAATCGTGCATCTAATTATGTGCAACAGCCAATTCGGAATAATCTTCATGCTTCAACTTCATATAATTTTAGCAACATGCAACATATGTATCCCAACTCCCATGCATCGGCAACCCCACAAATCTATATGCCGATGAACAACATGAGGAGTTCGGTTAATAATGTTGAGACACCCCATGTAGGAACTTCCAATAGTATGCAACAAAGTATTTCAACTTTTTATTCATCGGCAAATAACTTGCAGTATGTTAATCCAAACGTGCCGGTGGATAGGGGAATTGGCCATGCCACTACTAGTTATTCGGTGAATTACCCTCAAACATTGTATGCTACACCTCATGCTACGAATTCTTCGGCACCATACGCAATTGTAGATATTCGTGATTCGGCTCTGCACCTTCATGCTCATGGCCGAATAAGTGAGAATTCTACCAGAGCGCATGTATATTTACCTAGTAACGTGGCATATCATGTTGCCCCTGCACAATTACATTATTTCGGCAACACACCATTGCCGAAAGCGTCTCAGAGTATTGGGGGGGCAATTCGATGAAGATTGGGCTGAAATTGGTCGAAAAAAGCTTAAAGATAGACTAGCTACAATGTTTGCTGAATTTAGACAAGAACAAGCAACCTTGCAAATCAAAGAAAGAAAGAGTGGTGATTCGGATAACAAAGTTAATTCGGTTATTAAAAAAGCCGAATCAAATAGTATGTGTACCGAATCTATCAAAGAAAAAGAGGATGCCAAGGCATTGGAGAGTCATTCAAAAGTGGAACAAAGTATTATTCAAGTGATACAACCATCATGCTCTCCCAACGTAATTGAAGAGGTATGTCTAGCAAGTGACTTGCCTATCTTCCGATTTGGTCGCAACTTTATTGTCGATGCTTCTATAAGAAAAATTCTAATAAGTAATTTTGAAAGACCAATGAAGAAGGGTAATTTACTTGTTAGCAACAAAATTGTTATAGACTATATCGATCAACCCATTGCACCATTTATAAAGACCGATAATGACTTATTGTTGTGGCCAAAGCTTTCCCCATTGCTTTATCTAAAGTCCATATCTAGTTGGGTAGCTTTGCTTATTTCTTACTTGGCTTGCACTTTGTCTCAATTGAGACATGTGTGTTCTAAATATTTTCGTATCGGAAGTTTAAAGCCAAGGTTAATTTCTTTTGAGAAATCCGATGCTAATATAATATCTTATCCAAAGACACCGGAGATAGAGTGGAAAACACAATGTATAGCTGAATGGGAAGATTCTAAATC
This sequence comes from Triticum dicoccoides, assembly GCF_002162155.2. Classification (NCBI taxonomy): domain Eukaryota; kingdom Viridiplantae; phylum Streptophyta; class Magnoliopsida; order Poales; family Poaceae; genus Triticum; species Triticum dicoccoides. The sequence continues at coordinate 262,904,083 of NC_041387.1, forward strand.
TGAACCATTCGTTTGCTTATCTTCAAAGCCGTTCACACAGCAAGATCGACTAGAAAGCAAGAAGTTTACCTTCAATTCAAGCATGTGTGACCAAATATTTGATTTATTGCTGAAAAATAATTACAAAAGAATTCTTGATCACCATGTCAAGCCATCAATTCAAGGACGAATGTATTGTAGGTTGCATCATTCGTTCAAACATAATTTTGAGGATTGCAATATGTTTCGTCAAATAGTTAAATCGGCCATTGAAAAAGGATGATTGAAATTTGTCGAGACACCAAGAGATGACCAGTCTATTCCGATTGGTCTCGATGGCAGAAAGTTTTTGCATCGGCTGCTTCAAGCCGATCCATTTAAAGAGGAGGTAAAAACTGCAGGTGATGGGGTCAAGCTTTCAAGTAAAGAAGTTGTTGAAGAGCATAATGAACATAATTTTGAGGGCGAGAATTCCATCGAAGCTACAATGGAGATGCCAAGGACTGGGGGGGCAACAAGCAAATCCAATGATTGGTGCAAGAACAACCAAAGGAAACAAAGGCCGAAATAAGCACAAGTGTAAGAGATCAGAAATCACCTTCGCTGAACTATTGGATAAATATCAAAAGAAGAGTGAAGACAAGAATGCTTATCGGCCAAATCATGCAAAGAAACCAAGATCACCCCCAAGGCGCAAATATGAGGATTGGTATAGGCAAAGTGAGAATTTTAATGCAACATATTCATATCCTTATTTTGGGCCACCAATGCCAATGTCGTGGATGCCTCCCTATGCTCATGTAGATCCATATCCATCATGGGGCAGGTATGATACAAGGGCATATTCTCCATCTTATTTCAGACCATCTCAACAATATTATGCAGCTCCGAGAAGATCAACACTTGAACAATCACATGTTAAAGACCATTTCAATCGTAAGGAATCGGTCCAGAGCTCAAGGAAGAAGAAAGAGGTGGTCAAGAAAGTTTATAGTGTTAAAAGAGATGGTCGTAAGAGTGCTGCTTCAGATTTGATCTCAAATAACAAAGAGCCAATTAAAGTGTTGACATTGGCTATAAAAGGCAAAGAAGTGAAGCAATCAATTGATAAAAATCAGAGTGCCAAATCTGAAGAAAAGAAGTTGAGGGTGCACAAGGCCCAAAAAGAGTTGCCATTGGTTGAAACAAAATCACAGCCGAGATGCCCATTCGGTTTATCATATTGGCAAAAGAAGAAATTACAACATCTTAGTGCACAAGAGCTCAAAAAGAACATGGCATGGGTTCCCAAGAAGATCAATCAAGACAAAAATGATGTGCATGCTTCTGTTGCAACAAGTACAATAAAAGTGAAGAAGGAAAATAATGAAAGCAACAAACAATTAAGCCAAAGGTATAATCAATTACCCTCCGTGGATTTATTTTGATCCATGGATGCAACATAATTTTCTATATCATGAGAGGGTATTACCAAATTACCATACATTTGGATAGTTACATTGTTGCTAATACAAAGGGGCCGAAATATTTTATTCCTATTTTATTTGTTTATTTTGGCTATACATACTTTGGTGGGTGAATTTTACATGGACCTCATGTTAACGGCCGATATTTATCTATCGCCCTAAGAATATGTCAAAGCATGGCCGGTGTAGTATCCTAACATCGTCCTTAGTTCAATTGGAGATCAAAACAAGCCTCATGCCACTTAAAATATTTTTTTCACAATAATCAAAGCCGAATATAAAATTTTATTCGGTTTGGAGCTTTTGGTTGCCATAGGTGCTATACGTATTGAGGCTTTGGGTGATTCGTTATGAGTAGTACAACAAGTATCCAAGGGTTATCAATGTTTTGACGAATCACTTATAGTTTATCTTTTGGTGTGTCTAGATGCAAGATTTACCTTGGGTTGCTTTAAAATTGTTCATATATCTAGACATGACAATTTGAAAGAGTTGGCACAGCAAGCATCCGGCTACTATGTTAACCATGGTGTATTGTATTTCTATCAATAGCCGATGCTTGGTTTTGTCAACATAGGTAAGGCCGAACCGAAGCCCACCGCTTCGGCCACTAATGAAACTTTTATGCAGGCGAAGTAAGGATTGGAGGAAGTTCATTATTGATTGTCTGCAAAGTCCTAGCAAAAGGATGAACAATATGGTTTTGGTCTATGGAACCTTATCACTGGATTGTTATAGAAGCTAAGAAGTTTTCACCCAAGTTTGCATCGAGAGGTTCAAACAAGCAATGGCCGATATATACTTATTGTCCTAAGAATATGCAAAATGGCTGATGGAGTGTTGACATCGTCCTTAGAACAAGCTATGCAGAAGTTATTTTTCGGCACACAAGCTTTGCCGAAAAACAGGGGGGCATGTGTTGACACAAGATTTTGGCATGGTCAAAAACGTAATTAAGAAGGCTTCAAATCGAAAAGTGCTCAAAGTGTGAAAGTTCCATATCGTCAAAAGGAGAAACTTTGATATTTCGGCCGTAGCCATCCGATCTAATCTCTAAGGCCGAAGTTGTGTTTGAAGTACTGAGATTTTGCATTCAGAACACTATTCGGATGATTATTCCCCCAAGATGGCATCATATGGGAAAGGTTTCTACACGGATTGTCTTTGTCTCGTCGAAACGATCGATTTTGATATAAGAAACGCCTAAATCGGAGTTCGTATGCAAACGTTAGAGCCAAAACAATGTGCTGCATAAGTCTGCCCCGGAAGTTCCGGGCAAAACTTCCGGGGAGGTTCCGGGCTAAACCAAAAGTTTGCACGCGGAGCACCCAGAAAACTGGAATTTTAACACTATTTGCAGATTTGCGGGGCTAGTTTCGACATCAAGATGACCTCAGATAAAAAAGTGTTCAACTAACAAATTCTTCTACATTGCAAGGTCTATAACTTTGCTTTTGGGACCATCGCGATCCGAAGCAATATGCGACCTGCAGGAGCTGTGCAAGAGGGCAACTTGATGTAATTTTAGCCCGGAAGTTCCGGGCTGACAGGAAGTTCCGGCCCTCGTAGTCCGAGTTAGGTTATCTTTTGATGTTTTGGATGGGATTTGAGTCCTTTTCTTGTACGGAAAGTCCAGCCGCCTCATATATATGTAAGAGGTGACGGCCGATTGAATAACAACACACAATCGAACAATCAATATATCATCTTTTATCTTTACCTTTATCTCTCTCCCTCGTTCTTCTTCTTCCTTGATCTTCGTTCGTTCTTCTAGTTGCAGGGCGGCGATCCACTAGGCCCTAGGGGCGGTCAGGCCGACCTAGGGTAGCCAATAGCCACCGCGCGCCCTGACGGGGTCCCTCCTGGGCGTGTGGGGTTTCGGGTCTACAAAAGCGCCCGTCGGATTGCCTGCGTACCGCGCTTCCGGACGGGTCTCCTTCGACGTGAGCTGCGGTGCATCACCCCCGGCGTCGAGGGTACACGGTGATGTGTTCGTGTGCGAACAAAATCTTTGCTTACGCATGCTCCGATTCTTGCTTGACCCAAATTTGACAAAACTTTTGAGGTTCATTTCGATGCAAGTGGTACCGGAATTGGTGGAGTTTTGATGCAAGAAAAACGAGCTATTGCTTATTTTAGTGAAAAACTTTCCGGTGCTCAACTTAACTATCCCATCTATGACAAAGAATTGTTTGCTTTAGTGCGTGTGTTACATGTGTGGGAGCATTACCTTAGACCGCATGAGTTTGTCATACATACCAATCATGAAACACTTAAATACCTCAAAGGTCAAACCAAATTGAATAAACGGCATGCTAAATGGAGTGAATTCATTGAATCTTTTCCCTATGTGATCAACTACATTAAGGGCAAAGAAAACATGGTGGCGGATGCCCATTCCCGCAAATGCATGTTACTTACTCAACTTGAATTGAATGTCATAGGATTTGATCATATCAAAGATTTGTATGAGGGTGATGTGACTTTTGCTACTCCTTACGCTAAGTGTGTGACGCATACTTCTTGGGAACGATATTATATCAAAGATGGTTACCTTATGAGAGCTAACAAACTATGCATTCCCAAGTCCTCTCTTCGTTTGCTCCTTTTGCAAGAGGCTGATGGAGGTGGACTCATGGGACACTTTGGACGCGACAAGACTTTTGCCAGGCTCTCCAAGAACTATTATTGGCCCAAGATGTTTCGCGATGTTGCCCACTTCACCAACCGGTGCTCTAGATGTTGCAAAGCTAAGTCACACTCTCAATCCCATGGTTTACATATGCATTTACCTATCCCACATCAACCTTGGGAAGACATTATCATGGATTTTGTGCTTGGATTACCCATAAGTCAAAATGGCGTGGATTCGGTTTTTGTTGTTGTGGACCGTTTCTCTAAAATGGCTCATTTTATCCCATGCAATAAGATAGACGATGCTTCACATGTTGCCAATCTCTTTTGTAGGGAAATCCTGAGGTTGCACGGCGTGCCAAAGACAATTGTGTCGGATCGAGACGTCAAGTTCTTAAGATACTTTTGGAAGACACTATGTGCCAAGCTCGGGATCAAGCTACTATTCTCCACGGCATATCATCCTCAAACCGATGGCCAAACGGAAGTCACCAACCGGACGCTTGCGTCTCTCCTACGTGTGTTGATCAAGAAGAACATCAAGGAGTGGGAGGAGTGCCTACCCATCGCCGAGTACGCCTACAATCGTGCAAGACACTCTACAACCGGCAAGTCCCCCTTCGAGGTCGTCTACGGTTTCAACCCTTTGTCGCCATTGGACATCCTTCCTCTACCGCTTCAAGAACGAGCCAACATGGACGCAAGTACAAGAGCCGCCTACCTCAAGAAGATGCATGAAGAAACACGTTCCACGATCGAGCGCCAAGTGCAACGCCTCTCTGCCAAGCTCAACCTCAACAAATCTCCAATGGTGTTCCAACCGGGTGATCAAGTATGGATACATCTCCGCAAAGACCGCTTCCCCAACAAACCCAAGTCGAAGCTACTACCACGAGCCGACGGCCCATTCAAGGTGATCGCACGCTACAACGACAACACCTACAAGGTCGACATCCCACGCGACAAGTACAACGTTAGCGACATCTTCAACGTCAAAGACTTGGCCTAGTACCATGGTGATGAAGAGCACGATCCGTGGATGGATCTCTCCCAAGGGGGGGAAGATGATGCGGAGCATCCCTCGACTACTCGCACCGACACTCCATCACCAACGCAAGCTCCAAGTGGATCAATGACACGAGCACGTGCACACGCCATCGAGAACGAGGTTGATTCTCTCCTCTACGAGTTTTGCTCGGTTTCACAAGAGAGTTGGATTCTATCGTCAACGGAAACATTGTGCATGCTTATGTACCAAGAAGATGATAATGAGAAGGAGAAGACAGAGACTCAAGTGACCACGAAGCAAGGGAAAGAAGAGAAGGAAGGAGAGAATGATAAGAAGGAAGGAGGAGAAGGGGCAAAACCCCCTGGACATCCTGGGTGCCCGGCCATGGCAGCCCCAGGTGCCCGACCTCTACCTAGGCCATGCCCCAGCCGGCCCCGGGTGCCTGGCCCCAAGGCCCCGGGTGCGTGGCCCCTCGCCTGGGCTCAGCCCAGCCGGCCCCGGGTGCCCGGCCCTCGCCCAGCCTCCCGCTGGGAGCCACCCCGGGTGCCAGGGCACGGCGCCCCGGGTGCCCGGCCCCTCGCCCGCATGCCCCTGTACTGGCCGGGTGCCTGGACCCTTCCCCTCCGGGTGCCCGGCCCCGCCTGGGCGCAGCCCGCTGACCGGTCCGGTTGCCCGGCCGGTTCCACCCCGGGTGCCCGGACCCTTTCCCATGGCTATGCATTTTTAGGGACTTTTTGGTCCTTTGTATCCCCTCTCCCTAATATTTCGTCCCTAGACTATATAAGTGGAACTCCTAGGTCATTTGTGGGTTAGCAAAGATTAGACTACACATTTTGAGCCTTTTCTCATTGTATCCCCTCCTCCTAGGAGCTCAAGCCCCCACCTTGGGAAGAATCCATAGGATTATCAAGGCCTCCTCTTGGAGAAGATCATCAAGACCTCACATAGTGGGAAGAATTTTACCAAGTGCCACTCTCCTTGTATTGATCTTGTAATCATGTGGATCTTATGTGTGCCACTCTAGTGGATGTGATACTTGGTTTGTTTGAGAGATTTTGTTCTTGGTGTTCTTGGTGTTCTTGAGTTTTTCCTCCTTTTCCCCCTCCAAGAGTGAAAAGATCCTTCCTAGGGTTTGAACCTATAACACATAGAATATTCAAGATCAGACAAGGATTGGAAGGCAACGATACTCGACAAGATTCTTGCCAAGGAAACCCACAGGACCCCGGGCAAAATCCTTGCCGGGGACGACAGTGCACCATGGCAAGACCCTTGCCGAGCCACCCGGCAAGACCCTTGTCAAGGGCGTCAGCGGGGCCACAGACAGGCCCGCACCAACCAAGTCTGCACCGCCGTTCACATGCAGCTGCCAGCCCAACCAGCTGGGTAGGCACCTGCGTGGCAACATGCAGCTTCTAGGCCAACTCAGCACATGCCTGCGTGGCGGCATGCAGATCTTCGTGGTGGCTCCACCACCGCGCCACCTCAGTTTCTTGCCTGCCTACATGGCATCGCATGCATCGCTGGCCAGGGTGCATGTCGAAGCGAGGAGGAGCGGCGACGGACGGGACGGGCCTCGCTCCCGTCCCCGATAAAGCAAGAGGACACCTAAGCTACGCATTAAATGCGTCTTGTCCTATAATACGATCGATATGCTCATAACACTGTAGGCCTTTCCATCTCCTGTGTGCCACTGTGGCAGCCCCTCTCGACTATAAAAGGAAGCCCATGGCGTACTGGAGAAGGATTCGGCTCTTTTGAACCACGCAGCCATGATAGCTAGTTCAAGAGGTCAAGAACACTCAATACATCCACCAAAGCAGGACTAGGATTTCCCCGCAATCGCAGTAGGGATTCTTGTGATCCCATAGGTGTCATTTTCCACCGACACGGTACAATATTTTTTCTTTGGGTTACTATTGAACTTTTATCATGAGGAAATATTGTAGCTCACAAATGATGATGTCAATGGAGAAGGATCCATTGCGTGCTTTGCCTTGGTATCAATGGTTCGCGCGTGTGCTCGTCGGGCCGGCGAGTTGTGCAACGTTGGTAAATTGCTATTCCGGTATGAATTTGGTGAGTCAGACTATGGTTGATACTTTGAACCTGCCATTGGCGGAACATCCGGAACCATACGAGCTTTGGTTGAAAGATTAGTTTGTCAAGATTATGCATCGCGTCGAGGTACGGTTTAGTTTATGTGGATATGGTGATCTGGTCATGTGTGATGTGCTTCCTATGCACATGCATACATGTTCGATAATGCTAGGAAAACCATGGAAGGATAAAAGAAAATTGACATATCATTCGGTTGGAGAATTCTTTTGTACATGGGAAAAAATACATACCACTTGATTCATACACATTGGAGAAGTATATGGTTGATTGGAATAAGCGGGATATTGCTCAAGCTACATCAAAAGTAAAGAAGAACAAGGTTGAAGCTCCTGAAAATTTTCTGGTCATTGCTCCATCTGCTATTGTTGAGGAGATTGACTTGAAACTGAGGATGGTTTCGTTTCAAGGAGGAGAGGATGATACGGACATGGGTGATACTAGTGATGTCTAAGAATCAATAAGGTGAAATATTTACGCTCCTAATTATTTTCAGTTGAGTGAAGACACTGAGGAAGACAAAGCTTTGGTTAGTATTTGTAGGCAATATGATGCTTTACAAAATATGTGGGGTCCTGATCATGAGAAGATTAAAGTTGAGTCAATAGTTGGTGTTCTGCCAAAATATGAAATACTAGTAGATGCTACAATATTAGCAAAGGAAGAGAAGAAGTCCCAGGCATGTATGTTTGATCAAGGCGAGCAGGAATTGGGATGTTTCTTTTGGTTGTCACGTCCAGAACTTGGCCCGGCTATGCATGTACAAGAGATATTTTTTAATGAGACAAGTCAAAGAATCTTGATTAGCTACTATTTCTCACAATCAAGACCGCCGGAGCAAGATGCGTACGTCAACAGGTTTCGATGGTGGAAATTACTTTGCGTGAGAGATATTGGATGGGGGCCACCAAATAAATTGTGTTTTTTTATTTTCGTATTTAATATGTAGTGGTTACCTGCTAAAATAAAACACATGATCAAATTTTTTCCTTAGTTGTTAGGTCGACGGTTAGAGACAGAGAAGATTTTGCATGGTCAACTTTTTAGGCAAGTTAGCTTTTGAGGCAAGATAGCTATACTAGTATATATAGTCCTTGAACGCTCTTGTAAAAGGATGCTATTTTTCTATAGGTTAGACAACATGTGTATCGAATATTAAGCAGCCCTCTTTGGGTGTCATTGTTATTTATTTTGTGTGAATTTTCTGCATGAAAGTTGCACTTGGTTCGAGGTCCGTCGTTCTCGACGGGTTGCATACTGGTTACATCTACTTCGGCGGGAGATTCCTCGTGTGTCGAGGTACTGTCCGTTGGTAGTCGTCACCCTGCTTCGGGTTACACATACTACTCGTGTAATTGGGAGTATTTTTTATCGGTGGATGTAGAAAGTTATTGCATCGTGAAAGATCGGGCCATATCAGTGGCACAACCGAGGTCGTGCCCTCATCACCTTCCTTTTCCAAGAGGGGAGAGAGGGTAGGAGTAGGAGAGGGAGAAGGAAGGAAAGGGGGCGCCGCCCCCTCCCTAGTCCAATTCGGACTTGCCATGGGGGGCGCGCGGCCACCCCTTGAGGCCCTTCTCTCCTTTCCCGTATGGCCTATTAAGGCCCACTACTTCCCCCGGCGAATTCTCATAACTCTCCGGTTGATGAGGATATCAATACCATTGTTACACCCACAACCCCTACTGCTACATATACTGGACCAATTACTAGAGCTCACGCACGCCAATTAAATTATCAGGTACTTTCGTTTCTTGGTAATGATTCTAATGTTCATGAGAATATGATGCTGCCTAAATTGGATACATTTGTTTTGCTTACAAATGAAGGGCCTAGCTTGGAGAAGGATGAACATTGGAGCAAGAACAAGCATGGAGTTGACGACATGCGCAAGGGGAACAAGAACGGAGTTACAAGTGATGATTTCAGGACTTTGAAGCCACCATAATGGGTGTATAAAGCCTTGGACAAAATATACAAGATGCCACTTCATAAATTTCGTCCCGAGGCTATTCTAGGTGCTGCGTCAGCTTATTATTGGGCCAGGCCCATGTAATTTCGAAATACATAAGTATAGGCTATTTTAAGAGTCCGTATGTGTGGGGAAACAAGAGATAGGATTGATTTCGGACCCCTCCACCAAGGGCCACGAACTCCCCCCCCCCTCTTCCTCCATATATACAGCCATTAGGGCACCGTTTAGACTTTGGGTTTTGTTTAGACTAAAGTTCGCCATAGCTGCAACTTCGTGTACTTTGTTTGTGTTCAACAACCACACTAAGGCGTCACAGAAGACCACCTTGATCAATAAAGCTTTCCTCTTATATTCGCAATATCCAGATTGCAATCTTAGTTTATTGCTTGTTCTTTGTTTGCCTGCAGGAAATAGACCTTCGTGGTCAGGTTGATCGTGCTCCGGCGTGGTCAATAACCTCTCGGAGTTGGTTTAGCGATTGCTAAGGCGCGGCGTCCTCGCATGTTCGTAGTCGGATCGTCAAAGTCGACGTCCACCAAAACGAAAGCCACCATCTCATCGAAAGACGGGACACCTTTGCCTCTATCAAGTGGTATCAGATTTCTAGGTTGCTCGGTGAGATTTTACAGTTTTTTGTAGTTTAGATCGAGTCTATTCTTCATACCTACAGTCCACGAAAATGCCACAAAAAAATTAGGTTAGTTCATCATATCCGAACCAATCTGAGCCTTTGCATAATCTTTTTAGGGTTTTGCTTTGTTGAATTTGCGGTTGCATCGTCGTGTCTAGTTGCTGGTCTTAGTGTCTAGTCTTTTAGAGTTTCGAGTTCTGGTCATGTTGTCACGCCGCCACCGCACCATCATCATCGCCCCTTCCATCTACCACCACCGCTCCGAATCCGTATCCATATACCACCACCAATCCATATCCATATACCACCACCGATCCATATCCATATACGACCACCGCTACCACCACCGCTGCCATATACCACCACCATATATCCACCACCAATCCGAATTTCCTTGCATATTAGGTTTGTTTTAGGGATCCATCTAATTTCCCATTCGTGTTTCCTTGTCTGAGTAGGTTTCGAAAAAAAATGAGTTTTGACTCTCCCTGGTAATCGCTCTGTCCAAGCTTTGAGAGTTTTGACTACAATGGTTGCCAATCACCACCTGCTGCTAGGTAAAAACTGGTAAGAATTTGAGATTTGCTTGACGGGTTTGTGATACACCACCACCACTTCTTTGTAGTCTGTAGGATCATATTCTTGTGTGTTACTATTTGCTGCTAACCATGGTAGGATCACAAGCCGATGAGACTGATTGGGACAACCTGACGAACAAACAGCTACATGATAAATTTCAGCAAATGATGAGTGGACAGGTGCAAGATGTGCTAAACAGATTTGACGAGGCCATGGAGAAGATAGATGGCATTGAGAAGACGTTCGAAACCAAGCTTGATAGAAAATTTAATGAATTGCTCACGTGTTTTCCACAACCACCGCCGGCTGCACCTATCGCACCTCTGCAACAACAACAACAATGCCCCCTTCCGAATCAGTATGGACGAGCGAAGCGTGTTCCTCTTGAGTATGGCCAAACTTCTGGTACTGCTGTACCTGTTGTTGATGCTTCTTTGGCTCCTGCTACTGCTGCTGCTGGTACCCAGGAGGATGATGAGTATGCGGGTGATTATGAGGATGAGATTGATCAAAATCAGAACTACGTGCAGCCACCAGCACCACCACCAGCAGGTCGACCTCAGGTATTTATTCGCAATGGTAGCCTGCACCACCACCTCAGGTACGTGATCATGACCATGTTCCTAAACTGAAATTGAATATTCCACCATTTGAGGGTAGATATGTTCCTTATATATATCTTACTTGGGAGTTAGAAACTGAACAACGTTTTACATGTTTGCAATATCCCGAGGAGAGACGGGTTGCTGCTGCTATTTGTGATTTCACTAGTTTTGCATGTGTATGGTGGTCTGAACATTGTAGATTATATTCTATTCCAGCTACTTGGGCTGATTTGAAAACTGTTGTGCGTAAACATTGGGTTCCACCATATTATCAACCTGAATTGCTTCAAAAATTGCAGCGTTTAAGACAAGGAAAAAATTCTGTTGAAGAATATTATCAGGAATTACAAACTGGCATGATTAGATGTGCTATTGTTGAGGAGAATGAAGCTATGCTTGCACGTTTTACGGGTGGATTAAATAGAGAGATTTAGACCATTCTAGAGTATAAGGAGTATACTAATATCACTCGTTTATTCCACCTTGCTTGTAAAGCTGAACGTGAAGTGCAGGATCGACAAGCAATGGCACACACTGCGTGCATCTTCTACTTCCACTACACCAGCACCTCCATCAGGTGCCACCTCCAGCCGTGATACAAGAATGCAGGCACAACCACCACTATCTGCCAAGAGCGCACCTGCCGGACCTACATAGAGCTCTTCTTCTTCCATGGCATCAACAGGGCACACAAGTGATATTATTTGTCGTCGTTGTAAAGGAAGAGGTCATTATGCACGAGAATGCAAATCTCAGCATGTGATGATTGCTACTGAGGATGGTGGGTATGAGTCCGCTAGTGACTATGATGAGGAGACTTTGGCCCTTATTACACATGAAGAACATGGTGAATATGATTCTGATCATGAGACGCAATACATGGCTCCCGAAGACACTGACAGGTATGATTGTTTAGTTGCTCAATGTGTTTTGAGTGTGCAGGTCATACAAGCTGAGCAAAATCAGAGGCATAATTTGTTCCATACAAAGGGAGTTGTGAAGGAACGTTCTGTGTGCGTTATCATAGACCGAGGGAGCTGCAACAACTTGGCTAGCATGGACATGGTGGAGAAGCTATCTCTCACCACAAGACCACATCCACATCCTTACTACATCCAGTGGTTCAACAACAGCGGCAAGGTTAAGGTAACACGTACTGTTCGTGTGCTTTTTAGTATCTCAACATATGCTGATTATGTTGATTGTGATGTGGTACCTATGCAAGCATGTTCCTTATTACTTGGTCGACCATGGCAATTTGATAAAAATTCTATCCACCATGGTAGAAACAATCAGTATACTCTTGTTCATAAGGATAAAAATATTACTTTGCTTCCTATGACTCCTGATTCTATTTTGAAAGATGATATTAATAGAGGTAATAAAGCAAAACAGGAGAAGAATAAGAGTGAAAATCAGATTGTGGCAAAAGAATTTGAGCAACAAATGAAACCTAATAATAAACCATCTAGTGTTGCTTCTGAAATTAAATTGAAAAGTGCATGTTTACTTGCCAGTAAATATGATATTGATGAGCTAGATTTTAGCAAATCTGTTTGCTATGCTTTTGTGTGCAAAGAGGCATTATTTTCCTTCGAGGACATGCCTTCCTCTTTGCCCCCTGCTGTCACTAACATTTTGCAGGAGTTCGCTGACGTCTTACCACAAGACGTGCCACCGGGATTACCACCTATTCGAGGGATTGAACATCAAACTGACTTAATTCCCGGTGCATCGCTACACAACCGTGCACCATACCATACCAATCCAGAGGAGACGAAGGAGATTATGCGTCAAGTACAAGAGCTTCTCGACAAAGGTTATATACACGAATCCCTTAGTCCTTGTGTTGTTCCTTTTATTTTAGTACCGAAAAAGGATGATACATCGCGTATGTGTGTTGATTGTAGAGGCATTAATAATATTACTATTCGTTATCGTCATCCTATTCCGAGGCTAGATGATATGCTTGATTAATTGAGTGGCTCTACAATATTCTCCAAAGTTGATTTGCGTAGTGGATACCATCAAATTCGTATGAAATTAGGGGATGAATGGAAAACAACATTTAAAACTAAGTTTGGATTATATGAGTGGTTAGTCATGCCTTTTCGGTTAACTAACGCACCTAGTACTTTCATGAGATTAATGAACGAAGTTTTATGTGCTTTCATTGGACGATTTGTGGTAGTTTACTCTGATGACATATTGATTTATAGTAGAACTTTGGAGGAACATTTGGAACATTTACGTGTTGTTTTTATTGCTCTACGTGATGCACGTTTGTTTGGTAACCTTGGGAACTGCACCTTTTGCACCGATCAAGTGTCTTTTCTTGGCTATGTTGTTACTCCACAGGGAATTGAAGTTGATAAAGCCAAGATTGAAGCTATTGAGAGTTGGCCGCAGCCCAAAACGGTCACGCAAGTGAGGAGTTTTCTTGGCCTTGCTGGATTCTATAGGAGTTTTGTGAGAGATTTCAGCACCATTGATGCACCTCTCAATGAGCTTACAAAGAAGGATGTGCCTTTTGTTTGGGGTACCACACATGAAGAAGCCTTCACGGTATTGAAAGAAAAGTTTACACATGCTCCTTTACTCCAACTTCCTGATTTTAATAAGACTTTTGAGCTTGAATGTGATGCTAGTGGAATTGGATTAGGAGGTGTGTTATTACAAGATGGCAAACCTATTGCATATTTTTCTGAAAAATTGAGTGGGCCTAGTCTGAATTATTCTACTTATGATAAAGAATTATATGCTCTTGTTCGGACTTTAGAGACATGGCAACATTATTTATGGCCCAAAGAATCTGTTATGCATTCTGATCATGAATCTTTGAAACATATTAAAAGTCAAGCTAAACTGAATCGTAGACATGCTAAATGGGTTGAATTCATTGAGACTTTCCCTTATGTTATTAAACACAAGAAGGGTAAAGAAAATGTTATTGCTGATGCATTGTCTCGTCGCTATACTATGCTTTCACAACTTGACTTTAAAATATTTGGTTTGGAGACCATCAAAGATCAGTATGTGCATGATGCTGATTTTAAAGATGTATTACAGAATTGTAAAGAAGGGAGAACATGGAACAAGTTCGTTGTTAATGATGGATTTGTGTTTCGTGCTAACAAGCTATGCATTCCAGCTAGATCTATTCTTCTTTTGTTGTTGCAGGAGGCGCATGGAGGGGGATTAATGGGACACTTTGGCATGAAGAAGACGGAGGACGTACTTGCTACACATTTCTTTTGGCCAAAGATGAGACGGGATGTTGAGCGTTTTATTGCTCGCTGCACTACATGTCAAAAAGCTAAGTCACGACTCAATCCTCATGGTTTATATATGCCTTTGCCTGTACCTAGTGTTCCTTGGGAGGATATATCTATGGACTTTGTTTTAGGTTTACCTCGAACAAAGAAGGGGAGGGATAGCATATTTGTTGTTGTGGATAGATTCTCGAAAATGGCACACTTTATATCATGTCATAAAAGCGATGATGTCGTTAATGTTGCTGATTTGTTCTTTCATGAAATTATTCGCTTGCATGGTGTGCCCAATACTATTGTTTCAGATCATGATACTAAATTTCTTAGCCACTTTCGGAGATGTTTATGGGCTAAGTTGGGGACTAAACTGCTTTTTAGTACTACTTGTCACCCCCAAACTGATGGACAAACTAAAGTAGTCAATAGAACATGTGTATGGGTTCATATTGAAAATGTGGGAAGAATGCTTGTCTCATATTGAATTTTCTTATAATCGTTCAGTGCATTCTACTACTAAGATGTGCACTTTTGAAATTGTGTATGGGTTCCTACCTCGTGCACCTATTGATTTGTTGCCTCTTCCATCTTCAGAGAAGGTTAATTTTGATGCTAAACAACGTGCTGAATTGAATTTAAAAAAGCATGAGTTAACTAAGGAAAACATTGAGCGTATGAATGCTAAATATAAACTTGCTGGAGATAAGGGTAGAAAACATCTTGTGTTTGCACCTGGAGATCTTGTTTGGTTACATTTGCGTAAGGATAGATTTCCTAATTTGCGCAAATCAAAGTTAATGCCACGTGCTAATGGTCATTTTAAGGTGTTGGAGAAAATAAAAGATAATGCATATAAACTTGAGCTGCCAGCAGATTTTGGGGTTAGTCCCCCTTTTAACATTGCAGATTTGAAGCCTTATTTGGGTGAGGAAGATGAGCTTCCGTCGAGGACGACTTCATTTCAAGAAGGGGAGGATGATGAGGACATCAATACCATTGTTACACCCACAGCCCCTACTGCTACATATACTGGACCAATTACTAGAGCTCGCACACGCCAATGAAATTATCAGGTACTTTCGTTTCTTGGTAATGATTCTAATGTTCATGAGAATATGATGCTGCCTAAATTGGATACATTTATTTTGCTTACAAATGAAGGGCCTAGCTTGGAGAAGGATGAACATTGGAGCAAGAACAAGCATGGAGATGACGGCATGCGCAAGGGGAACAAGTACGGAGTTACAAGTGATGATTTCAGGACTTTGAAGCCACCATAATGGGTGCATGAAGCCTTGGACGAAATATACAAGATGCCACTTCATATATTTCGTCCCGAGGCTATTCTAGGTGCTGCGTCACCTTATTATTGGGCCAGGCCCATGTAATTTCGAAATACATAAGTATAGGCTATTTTAAGAGTCCGTATGTGTGGGGAAACAAGAGATAGGATTGATTTCGGACCCCTCCACCAAGGGCCACGAACTCCCCCCCCCCTCTTCCTCCATATATACAGCCATTAGGGCACCGTTTAGACTTTGGGTTTTGTTTAGACTAAAGTTCGCCATAGCTGCAACTTCGTGTACTTTGTTTGTGTTCAACAACCACACTAAGGCGTCACAGAAGACCACCTTGATCAATAAAGCTTTCCTCTTATATTCGCAATATCCAGATTGCAATCTTAGTTTATTGCTTGTTCTTTGTTTGCCTGCAGGAAATAGACCTTCGTGGTCAGGTTGATCGTGCTCCGGCGTGGTCAATAACCTCTCGGAGTTGGTTTAGCGATTGCTAAGGCGCGGCGTCCTCGCATGTTCGTAGTCGGATCGTCAAAGTCGACGTCCACCAAAACGAAAGCCACCATCTCATCGAAAGACGGGACACCTTTGCCTCTATCACCGGTACTCCGAAAAATACCCAGATCATTCGAAACCTTTCCAATGTCCGAATATAGCGTTCCAATATATCGATCTTTATGTCTCGTCCATTTCGAGACTCCTTGTCATGTCTGTGATCTCATCCGGGATTCCGAACAAACTTCAGTCATCAAATCACATACCTCATAATACAAACCGTCATCGAACGTTAAGCGTTCGGACCCAACGGGTTTGAGAACTATGTAGACATGATCGAGACACATCTCCTATCAATAACCAATAGCGGAACCTGCATGCTCATGTTGGCTCCTACGTATTCTACGAAGATCTTTATTGGTCAAACCGCATAACAACATACATTGTTCCCTTTGTCATTAGTATGTTACTTGCCCGAGATTCGATCACTGGTATCATCTTACCTAGGTTAATCTCATTACCGGCAACTCTCTTTACTCATTCCGTAATACTTCATCCCGTAAGTAACTCATTAGTCACAATGCTTGCAAGGCTTATAGTGATGAGTATTACCGAGAGGGCCCAGAGATACCTCTCCGAAACACGGAGGGACAAATCCTAATCTCGATCTATGCCAACCCAACAAACACCTTCAGAGACACCTTTAGAGCACCTTTATAATCACCCTTTTACGTTGTGACAGTTGGTAGCACACAAAGTGTTCCTTCGGTATTTGGGAGTTGCATAATCTCATAGTCCGAGGAACTTGTATAAGTCATGAAGAAAGCAGTAGCAATGAAACTGACACGATCATAATGCTAAGCTAACAGATGGGTCATGTCCATCACATCATTCTCCTAATGATGTGATCCCGTTCATCAAATGACAACACATGTCTATGGTTAGGAAACATAACCATCTTTGATTAACGAGCTAGTCAAGTAGAGGCATACTAGGGACACTTTGTTTTGTCTATGTATTCACACACGTACTAAGTTTCCGGTTAATACAATTCTAGCTTGAATACTAAACATTTATCATGAAATAAGGAAACAAATATTAACTTTATTATTGCCTCTGGGGCATATTTCCTTCAATCTCCCACTTGCACTAGAGTCAAATCTAGTTTACATCGTCATGTGATTAAACACCAATAGTTCACATCTTTATGTGATTAGTTCGCATCGCCATGTGACTAACACCCAAAGGGTTTACTGAGTCAATAACCAAGTTCACATCACAATGTGATTAACACCCAAAGAGTACTAAGGTGTTATGATGTTTTTCTTATGAGAGAAGATTAGTCAACGGGTCTGTCACATTCAGAGCCGTATGTATTTTGCAAACATTCTATGTCTACAATGCTCTGCATAGAGCTACTCTAGCTAGTTGCTCCCACTTTCAATATGTATCCAGATTGAGACCTAGAGTCATCTGGATCGGTGTAAAAGCTTGCATCGACGTAACTCTTTACGACGAACTCTTTATCACCCCCATCACCGAGAAACATTTCCTTAGTCCTCACTAAGGATAATTTTGACTGTTGTCCAGTGATCTACTCTTTGATCACTACTGTACCCCCTTGCCAAACTCATGGCAAGGTACACAATAGGTCTGGTACACAGCACAACATACTTTATAGAACCTATGACTGTGGCATAGGGAATGACTTTCATTCTCTTTCTATCTTCTGCCATGGTCAGGATTTGAGTCTTACTCAACTTTACACCTTGTAATACAGACAAGAACTCTTTCTTTGACTGATCCATTTTGAACTCTTTCAAAAAATATTCAAGGTATTTACTCATGAAAAATCTTATCAAGTGTCTTGATCTATCTCTATAGATCTTGATGCCCAATATGTAAGAAGCTTCACCGAGGTCTTTCTTTGAAAAACTCCTTTCAAATTCTCCTTTATGCTTTCCATAAAATCCTACATCATTTCCGTTCAACAATATGTCATTCACATATACTTATCAAAAAGGCTGTAGTGCTCCCACTCACTTTCTTGTAAATACAGGCTTCACCGCAAGTCTGTATAAAACTATATGCTTTGATCAACTCATCAAAGTGTATATTCCAACTCCAAGATGTTTGCACCAGTCCATAGATGGATCGCTGGAGCTTGCACACCTTGTTAGTACCTTTAGGATTGACAAAACCTTCTGGTTGCATCATATACAACTCTTCTTTAAGAAATATCCATTTCAGGAATGTAGTTTTGTCATCCATTTGCCAGATTTCATAAAATATGGCAACTGCTAACATGATCAGGCGGTTTTAAGCATCGCTATAGTTGAGAAAATCTCATTGTAGTCAACACCTTGAACTTGTCGAAAACCCTTTTGCGACAAGTCGAGCTTTGTAGATAGTAACACTACTATCAATGTCCGTCTTCCTCTTGAAGATCCATTTATTTAATATGGCTTGCCGATCATCGGGCAAGTCCACCAAAGTCCACAGTTTGTTCTCATACATGGATGCCATCTCAGATTTCATGGCCTCTAGCCATTTCATGGAATCCGGGCTCATCATCGCTTCCTCATAGTTCGTAGGTTCATCATGGTCTAGTAACATGAATTCTATAATAGGATTACCGCACCACTCTGGTGCGGACCGTACTCTGGAAGACCTACGAGGTTCTATAATAACTTGATCTGAAGTTTCATGATCATTATCATTAGCTTCCGCACTAATTGGTGGAGGAATCACTGGAACTGATTTCTGTGAGGAACCACTTTCCAATTCGGGAGGATGCACAATTACCTCATCAAGCTCTACTTTCCTCCCACTGACTTCTTTCGAGACAAAACTCCTTCTCTAGAATGGATCCATTCTTAGCAATGAATATCTTGCCTTCGGATCTGTGATAGAAGGTGGACGCAATAGTTTCCTTTGGGTATCCTATGAAGAGGCAGTTCTCCGATTTGGGTTCGAGCTTATCAGGTTGAAGCTTTTTCACATAAGCATCGCAGCCCCAAACTTTAAGAAATGACAACTTTGGTTTCTTGCCAAACCATAGTTCCATAAGGCGTCGTCTCAACGGATTTTGATGGTGCCCTGTTTAACGTGAATGTAGCTATATCTAATGCATAACCCCAAAACGATAGTGGTAACCTGGTAAGAGAGATCATAGATCGCACCATATCCAATAAAGTGCGGTTACGACATTCGGACACACCATTATGCCGTGGTGTTCCATGTGGCATGAGTTGTGAAACTACTCCACATTGTTTTAAATGAAGGCCAAACTCGTAACTCAAATATTCTCCTCTATGATCAGATCATAGAAACTTTATTTTCTTGTTACAACGATTCTCCACTTCACTCTGAAATTCCTTGAACTTTTCAAATGTTTCAGACTTGTGTTTCATTAAGTACATATAACCATATCTGCTCAAATCATCTGTGAAGGTAAGAAAATAACGATACCCACCACGAGCATCAACACTCATTGGACTGCATACATCGGTATGTATTATTTCCAATAAGTCACTAGCTCGGTCCATTGTTCCGGAGAACGGAGTTTTAGTCATCGTGCCCATAAGGCACAGTTCGCAAGCATCAAATGATTCATAATCAAGTAATTCCAAAAATCCATCTTTATGGAGTTTCTTCATGCGCTTTACACCGATATGACCCAAACGGCAGTGCCACTAATATGTTGCACTATCATTATCAACTTTGCATATTTTGGCATCAATATTATGAATATGTGTACCACTACGATCAAGATTCAATAAACCATCAACATTGGATGTATGACCATAGATGGTTTTATTCATGTAAACAGAATAACAATTATTCTCTCTCTTAAGTGAATAACCGTATTGCAATAAACATGATCTAATCATATTCATGCTCAACGCAAACACCAAATAACATTTATTTAGGTTCAACACTAATCCCAAAAGTATAGGGAGTGTATGATGATGATCATATCAATATTGGAACTACTTCCAACATACATCGTCACTTCATCTTTAACTAGTCTCTATTTATTCTGTAACTCCTGTTTCGAGTTACTAATCTTAGCAACCGAACAAGTATCGAATACCCAGGGGCTACTATGAACACTAGCAAGGTACACATCAATAACCTGTATATCAAATATACCTTTGTTCATTGTGACATCCCTCTTTTCCACCAAATATTTGGGGTAGATCCGCTTCCAGTGACCATTTCCTTTGAAGTAGAAGCACTCAGTTTCAGGATTAGGTCTAGCTTTAGGCTTGTTCATGGGAGTGAAAACTTGCTTTCCATTCTATTTGAAGTTCCCTTTCTTTCTCTTTGCCCTTTTCTTGAAACTAGTGGTCTTGTCAACCATCAACACTTGATGCCTTTTCTTGATTTCTACCTTTGTCGATTTTAGCATCATGAAGAGCTTAGGAATCGTTTTTGTCATCCCTTGCACACTATAGTTCATCACGAAGTTCCAGTAACTTGGTGATGGTGTCTAGAGAACTCTGTCAATCACTATCTTATCTGGAAGATTAACTCCCATTTGATTCAAGGGATTGTACTACCCAGACAATCTGAGCACATGCTCATTGCTTGAGCAATTCTCCTCCATCTTTTAGGCAAAGTACTTGTCAGAGGTCTCATACCTCTTGACATGGGCATGTGTCTGAAAAACCAATTTTAGCTCTTGGAACATCTCATATGCTCCGTGACGTTTAAAAAATGGTTTTGAAGTCCCAGATCGAAGCCGTAAAGCGTGGTGCACTAAACTATCAAGTAGTCATCATACTGAGCTAGCCAAACGTTCATAATGTCTGCATCTGCTCCTGCAATAGGTCTGTCACCTAGCGGTGCATAAAAGACATAATTCTTCTGTGCAGCAATGAGGATACACCTCACATCATGGACTCGGTCCGCATCTTTGCTACTATCATCTTTAAACTTAGTTTTCTCTAGGAACACATATATAAACATAGGGAAGCAACAACACGAGCTATTGATCTATAACATAATTTGCAAAATACTATTAGGACTAAGTTCACGATAAATTAAAGTTCAATTAATCATATTACTTAAGAACTTTACTTAGATAGACATCCCTCTAGTCATCTAAATGATCACGTGATCCAAATCAACTAAACCATGTCCGATCATCACGTGAGTGGAGTAGTTTTCAATGGTGAACATCACTATGTTGATCATATCTACTATAGGATTCATGCTCGACCTTTCGGTCTCAAGTATTCCGAGGCCATATCTGCATATGCTAGGCTCGTCAAGTTTAACCCGAGTATTCTGCGTGTGTAAAACTAGCTTGCACCCGTTGTATGTGAACGTAGAGCCTATCACACCCGATCATCACGTGGTGTCTCAGCACGAAGAACTGTCGCAACGGTGCATACTTAGGGAGAACACTTATACCTTCAAATTTTAGTAAGGGATCATCTTATAATGCTACCGCCGAACTAAGCAAAATAAGAAGCATAAAAGATAAACATTACATGTAATCAAAATATGTGACATGATATGGCCATCATCATCTTGTGCCTTTGATCTCCATCTCCAAAGTACCATCATGATCTCCATCGTTACCGGCATGACACCATGATCTCCATCATCTTGATCTTTATCAATGTGTCATCACATGGTCGTCTCGTCAACTATTGCTTTTGCAACTATTGCTATCGCATAGCGATAAACTAAAGCAATTATATGGCGCTTGCATCTTATGCAATAAAGAGAGAACCATAAGGCTCCTGCCAGTTGCTGATAACTTTAAGAAAACATGATCATCTCATGCAACAAATTATATCTAATCACATCTTGACCATATCACATCACAACATGCCCTGCAAAACAAGTTAGACATCCTCTAATTTGTTGTTGCAAGTTTTACGTGGCTGCTATGGCTTTAGCAAGAACCGTTCTTACCTATGCATCAAAACCACAACGATTTTTCGTCAAGTGTGTTGTTTTAACCTTCAACAAGGACCGGGCGTAGCTACACTCGATTCAACTAAAGTTGGAGAAACAGGGCTTCGCCTAAGCATTACGACGATATGACTGAGGTGTGTAACTCTGGAGGGGGGCACCGCACACGGCTAAAAGATCAAGTTGATCAACTTTTGTGTCTGTGGGGTGCCCCTGGCGACATATATAAAGGAGGGAGGAGGAGGAGGCCGTCCTAGGAGGGGCGCGCCTATCGGGGGAGTCCAACTAGGATTCACAATCCTAGTTGGAGTCCCCTTCCTTTCCAAGAGGGGAGAGAGGGAAGGAGTAGGAGAGGGAGAAAGAAAGAGAGGGGGCGCCGCCCCCTCCCTAGTCCAATTCGGACTTGCCATGGGGGGGTGCGTGTCCACCCCTTGAGGTCCCTTCTCTCCTTTCCTGTATGTCCCATTAAGGCCCACTACTTCCCCCGCGAATTCTCATAACTCTGTGGTACTCCGAAAAATACCCGAATCACTCGGAACCTTTCCGATGTCCGAATATAGCCTTCTGATATATCGATCTTTACGTCTCGACCATTTTGAGACTCCTCGTCACATCCGTGATCATATCCGGGACTCCGAACAAACTTCATCCATCGAATCACATAACTCATAATACAAACCGTCATCGAACGTTAAGCATGCGGACCCTACGGGTTCGAGAACTATGTAGACATGATAGAGAAACATCTCTGATCAATAACGAGTAGTGGAAGGATGCTCATATTGGCTCCTACATATTCTACGAAGATCATTATCGGTCAAACCGCATAACAACATATGTTGGTCCCTTTGTCATCGGTATGTTACTTGCCCGAGATTCAATCGTCGGTATCATCATACCTAGTTCAATCTCGTTACCGGCAAGTATCTTTACTCGTCCTGTAATACTTCATCCCACAACTAACTCATTAGTCACAATGCTTGCAAGGCTTATAGTGATGAGTATTACCGAGAGGGCCCAAAGATACCTCTCCGAAACACGGAGTGACAAATGCTAATCTCGATCTATGCCAACCCAACAAACACCTTCGGACACACCTGTAGAGAACCTTTATAATCACCCTTTTATGTTGTGACCTTTGGTAGCACACAAAGTGTTCCTCTGGTATTCAGGAGTTGCATAATCTCATACTCTGAGGAACTTGTATAAGTCATGAAGAAAGCAGTAGCAGTGAAACTGTCACAATCATAATGCTAAGCTAACAGATGGGTCATGTCCATCACATCATTCTCCTAATGATGTGATCCCATTCATCAAATGACAACACATGTCTATGGTTAGGAAACATAACCATCTTTGATTAACGAGCTAGTCAAGTAGAGGCATACTAGGGACACTTTGTTTTGTCTATGTATTCACACATGTACTAAGTTTCCGGTTAATACAATTCTAGCATGAATAATAAACATTTATCATGAAATAAGGAAATAAATAATAACTTTATTATTGCCTCTAGGGCATATTTCCTTCAAAAATCCCATGCTCGATCTTCTCGTTGCCATCACCGTGGATGAAGGCCGAAGATGGCACATCATCACTCTCGCCTCCAAAGATGGAAGCATCATCCTTGCTCGCCACCTTGTTGCTCGCCTCCAAAGCTTGGTCCTTGAGGGTCTAAGTAGTCGTACTCGTAGCCGCACCATCTTGAAAAAGGGTCAAAGTCGACTCGGCATCATCAATGCCACAAAGAGGGATGTCGGTGAAGTTGAACATGGGAGCATCGTCTTGGAGCTCATCGGGCTTGGGTATCTTTGTGGTACTATCCTCATGCTCGTTGCCGTGGAGTTTGGTCATTACGAAGTGAGCTTGGGGTGGAGAAACCTTGGCCTTCATGATTTCTTGTTCCGCCTTGAGAGCACCAATGTAGTTGTCATCGAGGGACGTGTAGCTCTGAAGGAAAATAGTCTTGAAGATGTCATTGTGCAATCCCATCATGAAGTGGAACTTCATCGAAATGGGGTCATCCACGCAGGCTCACCGCAAGGCATTCTTCATCTCCTTGAAGTACTCATCACTGGACTTGGATGCTTGGATGGTGTTCTCCAATTGTCATAGAAGTTGTTCCATGTAGGTTGGAGGCACGAACTCTCGCCGCATAGCTCTCTTTGTCTTGGACCAACTCATGTCGTAGCTCTCCGAAGGTGTGTGAAGCCACTATGTCGAGGTGTAGTCGTGGAAGTTTATTGTGCCGCACTTCACTTGATCTTCGCGAGGAACTTCATGTAGCTTGAGGTAGTGGTCCATCAAGGACTCCCATTCGGGATACTCCTCGGGTTCTTGAGTCCCATAGAAAGGAATCGCATGGTCGGTGTCGAGGTCGTAGTATCTCGTGGAAGTCGTGGACTTGATCTTGGGGTGCTTCTCTTGAGCGTAGTCTTGGGGTGCTTGTTGGCGAAGATGTCATATGTCTGTAGGAAAAGATGCCTGAAGTCGCTTGGTGAAGATGCCAAGGGAGATGGTGAAGTCGTTGAGCGGTTGTTGGTGTTGAGCTCTTGACCTTCATGTTCTTGTTGGTGATGGTGTCGATGCTGATGTGACCTTGCCAGAGATGGTAACCTAGAAGCATGTGTACTTGAGCGTCTTCTTGAAGATGAGGAAGATCGCTTGTAGGACTTGATGAGGGCTTTGATCTCCTCCATTTGAGCTTGCATCTTGGCATCGAAGTTGTTTTTTGTGGCATCGAACTCGTTGTTGTTGTTGTAGACCGAAGGTGATGCCTTGTGATGCGGAGCATCCTACAGTCATCCCCATGGACCTACCTTCGTCTCATCAAGAGCCAAGAGGACCTATGCCACAAGCATGAGCTAGAGCTCTCGAGAACGAGGTGACTTCCTTCCTTAGTGATGTCACATATGATCCACTCGAGACATGGCTACTACCTGAGTCCGATATGCTATGCATGATTAGGTGTCAAGAGATACCTCCCGAGGATGCACGTGAAGACGGACAAGCCGCCAACTCCATGGATGAAGAGAACCAACGGACATAGGCAAGCTCACCTTCCAGGCCCCGGACATCCGGCCAAGGCCCCGGACATCTGGCCCCTGGAGTTTCTTCATCAGCAACAGCCAAGCTGGACAAGTCTACAGGGCCTGGACATCCGGCGTCCAGCCCGGACATCCGGCCCCAGCCCGGAAATATGGCCAAAAGCTTGGAAATCTGGCGCCATGCACCAGGACCTACAGAAGCTTTCGCCTCCAGCCCGGACATCCGGCCACCTCGCCCGGACATTCGACCCCTCCGGAAGCCCCGGACATCCGGCCCCGCCTGTCTGCGCACAGTAAAGGGCGAAAGCCCATGTACCTCCTCGCCCACCTAGACTATATATACTCCTTCTTCTTCCTCTTTCTAGGGTTAGCATTGGTTTAGCTCATATTTTGTGTGAGAGCCTTGCTCATCCACTTGGTTACTTCTCCTCGGAGCTCACGACCTCTTCGGAGAAGATCCCCAAGCGGATTCAAGACCCCTTCAACGGAAGACAATCAAGACCTCCTCGCGGAGAAGAACAACTACCTTTGTATCTTTCCTTTGTTGATTTTGAATATTGTGCTACCTTATGTGTTCGGTGATCTAGCCCTTGTGTGATCGATTACTTGTCGGTTTAGTGATCCTCTTGTTTCTCCCCGTGTTTCCCCTTGTGTTTTCCGCGCGTTCTTCGTGCCCCCCCCCCGTAGGATCCACTCCAAACGTGAAAGATTGGCCCCAAGGGTTCCGCCCTATATCATCTTGGTATCATGAGCCACGTTGATCACGTTTTTGGAGCCCCTACCCCGTGTTTTCTAGCTTGATTTTGTTGATTTCATCGTAAATCTGAAAATCCCCACCAAAAATAGCCCCAATTTTTTTTGTGATTTGTTGGTGTGATGAAGTTTTGTTGGATTTGATGCATGGATCTGCTTTGCTTCGAGTTGATCTAGCTTTTCCCCACCTCTCCCACAATTTCCATCCACAAATTCGTCCGAATTTTTCTCGGAGGTGCCCTTTTGCCCGAGGTTTTCCACGAGTTCGTCCACGTTCCAGGCGCCCGGACATCCGGCCGAGTCCCCAAACATCTGGCACCCCGGACATCCGGCAGCTGGCCCGGACATCCGGCCCCTGGGAGCAGCAACTCCATCCCCCGCACCCATTTCCGCATACTTTCCCCAATTTTGCCCGGTGCCCACGCTTACTTCCGCAAACTCCCGCTTTCCACAAACAACACCACCATTCACCGCTACCTCCTATGTCGATTTTGACACGTTTTGGTCTTTGAGATTTTGAGTTGTGGTTCCCGTGCCCTATTGTGTTTCGGCTATATAGGTACGGTTCGACGTCACCATCACCACCGCTCACCTCCATCGACTACTCAACATCGCCAAGGACGGTAACCTCGACGATATCTTTGTCATACCTTGCAATTGCATTGATACCCCACATGGCCTTAGTTTTGCATAGCTTACCCATCGAGACTGGCCATTGAGTATTGCCGGCAACGTGACTTGTGCACATTAGTGATCATACTCCATTGCATACATACCATACCACCGTGGTGCATATCTTGGAATCAACTTGTGTGTCACAAAGTTGTCATAGCATACACAATTGCTATCTTGGTTCGTGAAGTTTTGCATAATAAAAGAGCTCAAAAGTCAAAGAGCCACCCAAGCTTTTAAGCAAAGAGGAAAGATAAGCAAAGAGCTTATAAGCAAGAACCATAGCATCATACTACATTAAGATTGTCATATAAGATCATCTTGGATCATAGCACCGAAATACCATACATATAGCATACTTGGAATAGAGTTGCATTTTTGCCTAGTAGGTTGTGCACAAGCTCTGTATCCGCCTATTGTGCAATCATGCTAGCGTCTCTCTAGTATTGTGCAACAAGAGCATTTTCGTGGATTCCACATTTTGGCTCACTTTTGGTTTGCACAATCCCATTTATCTATTTGCGTGTGTGTTTTCGTGTGCCCCTACTTGCTTGGTCTACTTGTTGCATTTGCAAATTTGTGAATCCTTTCCAACATTATTGAATCTCACTTTCAATTGCATCAAATTTTGTGCCACCATCCTAACCAAGCTCCACCATAAGCTTTTACTTGTGTAGGTGTGAGAACCGCCAAGAATTGGTACCAATAGTGCTATTTCATTGCCCGCATTTGAGAGAACTTGATTCATCATCAACATCGGTCAAGGTACATTGGTATAAGTTCTTCTCCTTCTACCACTCACATTTTTTCTTAGAATGATAGATAGGCCAAGTAGTTCTACCAACCCACTCTTCACCGAGCAAGACGAAGACATGTCATCATACGTCACCAAGAGCCACCTCTTTGGTGCACAACGAGCGTTACATCAAGAGCAACAAGCAATGAACGACCGCATTGACAACCTCGCCACCGACTTGCGACTCTCCGAGCAACGTACACGAGACTACTTCGACAACAAGCTCGACACCCACAATGATGCGGAGCATCCTTCCATCACCACCATGGACTCTACATCGACACATCCAACCCCACGAGGACCCATGACAAGAGCTAGAGCACGTGCTTTGGAAACCTAGGTGAACTCCTTCCTACTAGACTTGCATATGGACACAAATGGAACATGTCTACTACCTCACCAAAATATGCTATGCCTCCTTAGGTATGAAGAGGAATACCACCAAGGAGCTTTGGAGCATCTCCAAGAAGAAGGAGAACCACACCAAGGTCGTACGAATCAAGACGGAGTGCAACAACAGCAATACAAGAAGTCCCAGGTGACCCCGTGCGCATGGGCCCCCAAGACCCCGTGCCCACGGACTACACAGGAAGCTGGCGCTGAAGCACCCCGTGCGCATGGGCCTGTACCGTGCCCGCGGGACCCCCGTGCGCAGGGGGCCCAACTTACCCCGTGCGCACGGGCCTCCCTGGATGGCCGGCTGAGATTGCATCTTCGGCTCCCCTTCTTCTCCTTCGACCCCAAGGCTATATATTCCGTACCTAGGACCATGTTTTGAGTTAGCAAAGTATTAGATGAGATCTTGGTGAGCTTTGCTCCATTACCTTCCCTCTTTGAGGATCAAGACCTCATAGGGAAGAATCCTTGAGGATTTCAAGACCTCCATTGGGAGAAGACTACCATCAAGACCCCTCTCCTTTGGATTTCGGATGAACTTTGCCATTGTATCTTTCCTTTGATTGTGTTTATTACTTGTGGATCTTGTGTTGTTACCCCAGTGGATGTGTAATCGGGAATTGTTGGAGTGATTGCCTCTTGTGTTCATCTTTGTGTTCTTGTTGTTCTTGTGGTTTCCCTCCTTTTCCCCCTCCAAGTGTGAAAAGGTCCTTCCTAGGGTTCTACCCTACATCATCTTGGTATCATGAGCCACGTTGATTCACATCTTGGAGTCCCTACCTTCCACTTTCTAGCTTGATTTTGTTGTTTCTCGTCCTAATACGAAAATCCCCACCAAAAATAGCCCCAAATTTTTTTTCTTGCAATTTGTTGATCTTGTAAGATTTGGTTGAGTTGATCCACGAATTTGGTGTTTGGCAACTGGATCTACCCTTCCACCATTTGAATTTGACCAAAAACTTGCCAATCACCATGGGATCTAAGCAGTTTGTCCGCTCACAGGAGATCCCGTGCACACGGGCCATCGGGACACCATGCACACGGGACCCCGTGCACACGGGCCTCACTTACCCCGTGCGCACGGGCTATCCAGGAAGTTTCGGCCATTTTTCTGTTTTTCTCATTTCGTTCCACCACCACATCTCATGTTCTTCCGCACCATTCCACGTGTTTGTTGAGCGCTTGGTTGCGATTTCTCTTGTGTCCTAAGGTGTTTCAGCTACTTAGGCACGAGTTGGTCATCATCGCCATCAATCTTCGACTCGGACAACACATAGGCTTCGACAAGATCATCTTCGACCATAAGCAAGGACGGTAACCT
This sequence comes from Triticum dicoccoides, assembly GCF_002162155.2. Taxonomy (NCBI): domain Eukaryota; kingdom Viridiplantae; phylum Streptophyta; class Magnoliopsida; order Poales; family Poaceae; genus Triticum; species Triticum dicoccoides. Next base: position 262,933,054 of record NC_041387.1, read on the forward strand.
CGACGACACCTTGTACTCCCTTGCCATTAACTTGATAGCTTCAAGCCTTTTGCGTAGCTTACCCATCGAGACTAGCTTGTTGAGTATTGATGGGCTAGGCCTAATTGCACAATTTAGTGTTCCGTCCATCCCGTGCATTTACTACTTGTTACATCATTGTGTGGCTCGCATATCAAGCAATGTGGCATAGTTGAAAAAAAGCTTTTAAGCAAAAGAGAAGAGAAGCAAGGAGCTTATAAGAAATAGCATCGAGCCTTAGCATACGTGCATCATCTTGGTCACCACATACATAAGCATACTTGGGATAGTGAGACGAGTGGATTCTCTATTAGGTTGGTGCACTAGCGTATCTAGCCCATTAGTGCAATCGAGCTAGTGTCTCTCTAGTATCCGTATGACAAGAGCTTTTCCCGTGTTTCGATATCTTCGAGCTCACCCCTTGGTTGTGCGGATCCCATTTATCTTCCCTGCGTGTGTTCCTCGTGTTATCTTGGAGGTTGATCTATTGGTCTTATTTGCCATTTGTGAATCTTCTCAACTTTATCAACATCTTGACTAACATTTGCTTAAATTATTTGTGCCTTTCCTAACCAAGCTCCTCCATAGACCATTTACTTGTAGGTGTGAGAAATAATTCCCGGTACCAATTCCCCTATTGTAACATCACGTGGGATCGTACTTGTTACATCCACAATCTTCAGAAAAGGTAACTTTGGTTTTGTTCTCTCATTTTCCTACTCACCACCACTTTCTTATGATGGATAGTACAAGTTTGATGCGGAGCATCCCTCACTCATCCCAATGGACATGCCTACATCTCCCTCAACACCACTTGGACCCATGACACAAGCCCGAGCTAAGGCTATCAAAGATAAGGTGAACTCGCTCCTCTCCGAACTCCCTCTTCCTACTCACGAGACATGGCTACTACCTCATTCGGAGACTCTATGTGTAATCAGGTACATGGAGGTGAGCCAAGGATCAACTACGTGCAAGGGCCAAGACGGCGAGGACCCCAAGCATGTTGAAGAAGAAGAAGAGATGCTGCTGAAGCTACAGGCATCGGACGTCCGACCAAGCCCGGACGTCCGACGAGTTCCAGGCCACGGACGACCGACGCCCTCCGGTCGTCCGGCAGCTGGGCACCCGAACCGAAACTACGGACGACCAAAACCACCGGACGTCCGACCGATGCACGCCCGAACCAAATCTACGGACGACCGACGACTTCCGGACGTCCGGACCGTCACGAAGCTCCGGACGACCGACCCCCTCCGGACATCCGACGCGCCCCCGACAGAGCTGATTCTACGGACGCCCGAGCCCGACCGGACGTCCGGACCATCCCGAGCCTCCGGACGTCCGACGCCTTCCGGACGACCGACACCTGAGTGACCGCACCTGCGGGCTGGAGCCCTTGTATCCCTTCGCTTTGACTTCCATTTGCACTAAGACTATAAATAGGACGCCCCCACCTCCTAGGGAGGGTTAGCATAGGTTTAGCTCATATTTTGTGTGAGAGCCTTGCTCATCCACTTGGCTACTTCTCCTCGGAGCTCAGGACCTCTTCGGAGAAGATCCCCCAAGCGGATTCAAGACCCCTTGAGGGAGCTCCAGACTAGGGGGTGTCCGGATAGCCGAACTATCATCATCGGCCGGACTCCAAGACTATGAAGATACAAGATTGAAGACTTCGTCCCGTGTCCGGATGGGACTTTCCTTGGCGTGGAAGGCAAGCTTGGCGATACGGATATGTAGATCTTCTACCATTGTAACCCTAGCCCTCTCCGGTGTCTATATAAACCGGATGGCTTTAGTCCATAGGACGAACAACAATCATACCATAGGCTAGCTTCTAGGGTTTGGCCTCCTTGATCTCGTGGTAGATTCACTCTTGTAACACACATCATCAATATTAATCAAGCCGGACGTAGGGTTTTACCTCCATCAAGAGGGCCCGAACCTGGGTAAAACATCGTGTCCCTTATCTCCTGTTACCATCCGCCTAGACGCACAGTTCGGGACCCCCTACCCGAGATCCGCCGGTTTTGACACCGACATTGGTGCTTTCATTGAGAGTTCCTCTGTGTCGTCACTGATAGGCTCGATGCTTCTTCGATCATCATCAACGACGCAGTCCAGGCTAAGACCTTCCTCCTCAGACAGATCTTCGTATTCGGCGGCTTCGCACTGCGGGCCAATTCGCTTGGCCAACTGGAGCAGATCGAAAGCTACGCCCCTGGCCGTCAGGTCAGATTTGGAAGTTTGAACTTCACGGCTGACATCCGCGGGGACTTGATCCTCAATGGATTCGAGCCACAGCCAAGCGTGCCGCACTGTCACGGCGAGCATGATTTAGCTCTGCAACCGGACAGTACCCTGGAGGCCGCACTCGAACCCGCTCCGATCTTCAATTCGGAGCCGGCTGTAGAGGTCGAGGACGGATGCTAGACACCGCCTCGGGGGCTGCAACCTCTACGGCGATAGAGCCGAACACTGAGCTTGTCCCTCATGAAGCTCGTGACTCCGAGGTGCCGGACTCCTTGCCGGATTCCGAAACTCCCGCGCCCCCTCTGATCGGATCTGATTGGGCGCCGATCATGGATTTCACCGCAGCGGACATCTTTCAACACTCACCTTTCGGCGACATCTTGAGTTCGCTAAAGTATCTCTCATTATTAGGAGAGCCCTGGCCGGACTGCGGTCAGGACGGTTGGGATGCGGACGACGAAGAAATTCAAAGCCCACCCACCACCCACTTGGTAGCCACTGTCAATGATCTAACCGACATGCTAGACTACGACTCCAAAGACATCAACGGTATGGACGACGATGCCGGATACGACCAAGAACCAGCGCCCACCGGGCACTGGAAAGCCACCTCATCATATGACATATACATGGTGGATATCCTAAAGGATGGGAATGGCGAAGGAACAGCGGAGGATGACCCCTCCAAGAAACAGCCTAAGCGCTAGCGTCAGCGGCGCCGCTCTAAATCCTGCCACAGCAAGAATGAAGATTCCGGCACCGGAGATAATAATACACCGGACATTGCCGAAGACAACCCACTCCAGCAAGATCCAGCGCAGGAGGACGGAGACGCCAGCCCTCATGAGAGAGTGGCAGAAGAAGAGGTAGAGGATTATATGCCTCCCTCTGGAGACGAGGCAAGCCTCGACGACGATGAATTCATCGTGCCTGAGGATCCCGTCGAACAAAAGCATTTCAAACGCAGGCTTATGGCCACGGTGAACAGCCTCAAGAAAAAGCAGCAACAGCTTAGAGCTGATCAAGATCTGCTAGCCGACAGATGGACTGAAGTCCTCGCGGCCGAAGAGCATGATCTCGAACGCCCCTCCAAAAGCTGCCCCAAACGCAAGCTGCTCCCCCGATTAGAGGAGGAGGTGTATGAACCTGCATCGCCAGGAGACAATACGGCTGACCGACCACCCCGTGGTCGCGACAGAGAGGCCCCTAGGCCCTTCACTAGAACCGTACCCCGGCATCGCTCGAAGAGCACAAAGCCACAGGGGAACGCTCCGGACTTGCGAGATATATTGGAGGATAAGGCAAAACAATCAAGATTGATCTATGGATCGTGTGGGCGCCCCATGATACGTGATGACAACCGTCGCGCCGGACACAGTAAGTCCGGCCGGGCCGAACAAAACAGACAAAGCTCTTTTGAGCTCCATCGTGATATCGCCCAGTACAGAGGCGCCGCACACCCACTATGCTTCACAGATGAAGTAATGGATATTCAAATCCCCGAAGGGTTTAAACCCGTGAATATTGAATCTTACGATGGCACAACAGACCCCGCGGTTTGGATCGAAGACTATCTCCTTCACATCCACATGGCCCGCGGGGACGATCTTCACGCCATCAAATACCTCCCCCTCAAGCTTAAAGGACCAGCCCGACATTGGCTTAACAGCTTGCCAGCAGAGTCAATTGGGAGTTGGGAAGACCTGGAAGCCGCATTCCTCGATAACTTCCAAGGCACGTATGTGCGACCACCAGACGCTGATGACCTAAGCCACATAATCCAGCAGCCAGACGAATCGGCCAGACAATTCTGGACACGATTCTTAACCAAGAAAAACCAAATCGTCGACTGTCCGGATGCGGAGGCCCTCGCGGCCTTCAAGCATAATATCTGCGATGAGTGGCTTGCCCGGCACCTGGGACAGGAAAAGCCGAAATCCATGGCAGCCCTCACATCACTCCTGACCCGCTTCTGCGCGGGTGAGGACAGCTGGCTAGCACGCAGCAACAACCTCAGCAAAAATTCTGGTAGTCCGGATATCAAGGACCATAATGGCAGGTCGTGTCGTAACAAAAACAAACGCCGCATTAACGACGACAATAGTGAGGATACGACAGTCAATGCCGGATTCAGAGGCTCTAAACCCGGTCAGCGGAAAAAGCCATTCAAAAGAACTACTCCGGGTCCGTCCAATTTGGACCGAATACTCGACCGCTTGTGCCAGATACATGGCACCCCTGAAAAGCCAGCCAACCACACCAACAGGGACTGTTGGGTATTCAAGCAGGCAGGCAAGTTAATTGCCGAAAACAATGACAAGGGGCTGCATAACGATGACGAGGAAGAGACCCGACCGCCGAACAATAGAGGACAGAAGGGTTTCCCCCCATAGGTGCGGACGGTGAACATGATATACGCAATGCACATACCCAAAAGGGAGCGGAAGCGTGCACTCAGGGATGTATACGCGATGGAGCCAGTTGCCCCGAAGTTCAATCCATGGTCCTCCTGCCCGATCACTTTTGACCGAAGGGACCACCCCACCAGCATCCTCCATGGCGGATTCACCGCATTGGTCTTAGACCCAATCGTCGATGGATTTCACCTCACCAGAGTCCTGATGGACGGCGGCAGTAGCCTGAACCTGCTTTATCAGGATACAGTGCGCAAAATGGGCATAGACCCCTCAAGGATTAAACCTACCAAGACGACCTTTAAAGGCATCATACCAGGTGTAGAAGACAATTGTACAGGCTCAGTTACACTGGAAGTGGTCTTCGGATCCCCGGATAACTTCCGAAGCGAGGAGTTAATCTTTGACATAGTTCCGTTCCGCAGCGGCTATCATGCCCTGCTCGGACGTACCGCATTTGCAAAGTTCAACACGGTGCCGCACTACGCATACCTCAATCTCAAGATGCCAGGCCCTCGAGGAGTCATCACGGTCAACGGAAACACTGAACGTTCTCTCCGCACGGAGGAACATACAGCGGCTCTCGCGGCAGAAGTACAATGCACCCTCTTAAGGCAATTCTCGAGTCCGGCCGTTAAGCGGCCGGACACAGCTAAGCGCGCCCGGAGTAACCTACAACAAGACCACCTGGCACGTTCCGAGCACGCGTAGCAGTGCGGCCCCAACCCCAGCCCCTGTAAAACGTCAAGACAGGTCCTTCGCGTACACCATTACGCTCTGAAGATCCCATGGGCATGGGGAGAGGGGCACGACCACGATAGGCCCATACGGCGGCTCAACCACACTAGGGGCTCTCAAGTGTGTCGTTCTTTTTTTCTTTTCTTTTCTCTTTTTATTTTTACCCATAGGACTCCGTTCGTGAGAGGCCCTGTCCGGCAGCAGACCTGCCGAACTCACGATGCAACAACCAGGGAAGGATAAAGGCTACAACGAATATCCAGGTGGTCTCCATTACGAGCATTAAATCCGTTTTACGCACCATTTGGCAGCCTACCCCTGGAGGGGGGACATGTTTAATAGTCCCACCCGTTGCTTATCGCACCATTTGTATCGTTCTGCATTTACAGCAGTTTTTCTTGAATAAGTAATGCAGCACCTTCTTGCTTCTAATTGCACTTCTTTCTTATACGTATGTTCATTTGTGACATGTTGCATCCGTACACTTTGGTACGGCCAAAAAACACCAGGGGCTTATGTTCCCCACATCATGGTGTGATAAGTCCGAACACTTTCACAAGTGCGGCACCCCGAACTTATAGCATTATATGCATCAGCTCCGAATCATGTCTTGGGTCAATAGTTGGGTTTGCCCGGCTCCCATGTTTTGGTACCTTACGTTCCATTGTATCGGCTAAGGTAGCACTGGGAGAACCACTGCGATTGCGCCCCAGTTGAGCTGGGTTAACGGCTCAGTGGAGAAAGCTAAAACTGACCGTCATGATGAGGCGAGAGCTGGTCGCTGTTCGAGAGGTTTTTTGCGAGTCCCTAAATACTTATGCCGCTTAGAGCGAGGAGACGGTTTTTGTCCGGCCCAGGCGTGGATATTAGCGCCCCAAATTCGGCCTTCCGAAGACTAGGGGCTTCGTCGAAATTTAAAATTATAGAATTCTATGGCTAAGTGAGAGTGTTCAAGCATTATAAGTCCAGTTGCCTTGTTCGTTGTGTTGAGCGCCTCCCTAGATGGACCCAAATATGGGAACAAGAGTGCTCGAATTTATCCTGAACACCCCAGCACTCGTGGCATGGGGGCTGAAGCCGACGACTTGCCATCTCTTAGATTTGATAAACAGCCGCACAGAAGGTAATATTTTAAATTAAAATGCGTTGCTTAGCGCAAATGAACTAAGTTTTCAGCGCACAGGATAACAAAATGCGAGTCTACTCAAATATTACATCTTTGGAGCAGTCACCCGCAATAGTGCGGGCGCCCTTCAGCACACTCTTATAATACATCTCGGGCGTGCGGTGCTCCTTGCCCTGCGGCGGCGGGTCCGTCACGAGCTTCTGGGCATCCATCTTGCCCCAACGCACCTTTGCGCGGGCAAGGGCCCGACGGGCACCCTCAATACAAGCGGAGTGCTTGATGACTTCAACCCACGGGCACGCATCCACCAGCCGCCGAACCAGGCCGAAGTAGCTCCCAGGCATGGCCTCCTTAGGCCATAGCCGAACTATGAGGCCCTTCATGGCCTGTTCGGCCACCTTGTGGAGCTCGACCAGCTGCTTCAGCTGGTCGCTAAGGGGCACCGGATGTCCGGCCTCAGCATACTGAGACCAGAAGACCTTCTCCGTCGAGCTCCCCTCCTCGACCCGGTAGAATGCGGCAGCATCGGATACGCTGCAAGGAAGATCTGCGAATGTTCCTGGAGAGCTCCGAATTCGGGTAAGTAACAGGTAATTAACACTCACATGCTTACTTTGCATGAAAAATGCCTTACCCGCCGCTATTTTCTTCAATTCCTCGATTTCTTGGAGGGCCTTATAGGCTTCGGCCTTAGCGGCTTTGGCACTCTCAAGAGCCGTCGCAAGCTCGGACTCTCGAGTCTCCGAGTCACGCTCCAGGCTCTGATGTTTTTTCAAGAGATCCTGGAGCTCTTGTTGTACCTCCGCCACCCGCGCCTCTTGCTTCTCTCGCTCGGTGCGCTCCGCGGCCGCATTGCGTTCGGCCGCGGCCACCGCCTCCTTCAGGGTAGCCACCTCATTAGTGGCCCCTGCAATACCCACGTTATCCTTGTCATTCTTTTTAGAACCAAAATCCTTTTCTGTAAGGTACAATTTTAATAAGGTGTTACTCACCTTCCTTGTCCTCGAGCTGCTTCTTGGCACGGTCGAGCTCGTTCTCAGACCGCTCGAGGCTTTCCTTCAAAGTATTGACCTCCACAGTCAGTGCGGCAGAGGTCAGCAGCGCAGCCTGCAGTCCCATATTGACATATTTTTTATGACTCCTGCGTATATCTTTTTAGATCCTCAGTCCAGCTTTTCTTTCCGAACAACGAACCGAGCATCAGGGGCTACTGTCTATGCGGTACTATTTTACATATATTAAAATTCTTACCTCAAAGCCTGTTAAAAGGCTGCTGCAGGCTTCGGTCAGCCCACTCTTGGCGAGCTGCACCTTCTGAATCACCGCACTCATAACAGTGCGGTGTTCCTCTTCGATGGAGGCGCCATTAAGCGCCTCCAGCAAGGTATCCGGCGCCTCCGGTAGGACGGAGGCTACCGGCGTCACGGTCTTGCCCTTCTTACGAAGGGGCCGCCCGCTGGACTCCGGAGCCACTATGGGATCCGGAGCCGAGTCCGGTGCAAAGTCCGGGAGGTTGTCCTGCGACGCCTCTGGGGCCTCCTCCTCCTGGCGGGTCCCTTCTCGGGATCCTACCTCGGCATCTTCCGTGTCACAGGGGGTGGAGGCGGTCGGAAGAGAATCCATATCCGACACACCTAAGGACCCGCTCAACGAAGCGGGAAGATCGTCCTTGGGCGGACTGCAGGGTTGTATGCGGCATTAGAAAGACATTGTGTGGCAAAAAATAAAAACCATGAAGTTATTCGGCAGTCCGGATGCTCATGATCTCGCCAGGGGCTTGGCCCTTGGAGGCCAGTCCTCGTCGTTGTCACTGGCGTTGGCAGAGCAGTCCGGGGGAAGAGTTTTTCCCTTCTTGAACCCTTCGGCCTCCCTCGTTGGGGAGGCCTTCCTTTTCTTTTCTTCCCCCACTGGGGGAGAGGCCTTTTTCTTCTCCTCCTCACCTTGGTGAGAGGAGTCGGCCTCGGAGTCGTCATCTGATAGCACCTGAAAACGGGAACTCTTCCGAGTCCCCGTGGCCTTCTTCTTGGCCGTCTTCTCTGGCGCCACGTGGGGTGCCGGAGCCAGCAACCCTGTTAGGCGGGCATCCACTGGGTCCTCTGGCAATGGGTCCGGACAGATAGCCTGTTCGGCCTTCCCAGCCAGTCCGGTCAAAGGTAAAGGGAGTTTAGATCTCGCATAGAGTCAAACTATGGAAAACGAGCATTCCGTAAAGGAAAAAATCAGTTACCTCGTCAGCCGGATGCTGCGAGCTGAATCCGCAATCTTCGGTAGCGGATGCGGGAGCCTCGGCGCCCTTGAACAGCACCTTCCAAACATCTTCGTACGTAGTGTCGAAGAGCCCGCTCAGAGTCTGGTGCTGCGCCGAATCGAACTCCCACATGTTGAAACCCCGTCGTTGGCACGGGAGAATCCGGCGAATGAGCATGACCTGGACTACGTTGACAAGCTTGAGCTTCTTGTCCACCATCTTTTGGATAGAGGCTTGGAGTCCGGTCAGCTCCTCCGAATCACCCCAGATCTAGCCACTCTCTTTCCAGGAGGTGAGCCGTGTAGGGATGCCAGATCTGAATTCGGGGGCCGGTGCCCATTCAGGGTCACGCGGCTCGGTGATGTAGAACCACCCCGATTGCCACCCCTTAATGGTTTTCACGAAAGTGCCCTCCAGCCAAGTAACATGGGACATCCTGCCCACCATGGCGCCTCCGCACTCCGCTTGGCTGCCCTTCACAACCTTCGGCTTGACGCTGAAGGTCTTGAGCCACAAACCGAAGTGGGGCTGGATGCAGAGGAAGGCCTCGCACACGACGATAAACGCCGAGATGTTGAGGATGAAATTCGGGGCCAGATCATGGAAATCCAGGCCGTAGTAGAACATGAGCCCCCGGACAAAGGGATGAAGTGGGAAGCCCAGTCCGCAGAGGAAATGGGGAAGAAATACTACCCTCTCATGGGGCCTGGGGGTGGGAATGAGCTCTCCCTCGTCGGGGAGCCGGTGCGCGATGTTGCTGGACAAATATCCGGCGTTGCGCAGCTTCTGGATCTGCCCCTCCGTGACGGAGGAGGCCATCCACTTGCCTCCCACTCCGGACATAGTTGGAGAAGGTTGAGGTGAGAAGTGCGGACTTGGGCGCGGGAGCTCGAGTTCGCGGGGTTGGATAAGCCAAGGAGGAAGAAGGCGCAGGTAAAAGGGTTGGATCTTTATCCCCTTATATGGGCGGACAAAAACATGCGTCCCCACCGGCCTGATAAAACTCGCTTATCCCCCAAGCGCCGCAATCAATGGCGCGGTTGGGTTACCCACGTCCGTATTGATGGGAATCTCGGAATAAGGGGAACACGATCTCTGCTTCGACAAGACGTGCCAAGGAAACCGCTTTGCTAAACGCGCTGAGGTGGTACAATAAAAACAATTCGAGTAAAGGCTTGGTAGTGGTGTGACGACACGCCACGAAATGCGTCAGCAGATTGAACTTGTGTAAATGTTATTCTCTCTACGGTGGTATGTGGAATTTATTTTGCAGAGCCGGACACTATCCTGGTGTTCACAATCTTCTATAAATTATTTGGAGGAAGAACCCGCCTTGCAATGCCGAAGACAACATGCGCGCCGGACTCGTCGTCATTGAAGCCTGGTTCAGGGGCTACTGAGGGAGTTCCGGACTAGGGGGTGTCCGGATAGCCGAACTATCATCATCCGCCGGACTCCAAGACTATGAAGATACAATATTGAAGACTTCGTCCCGTGTCCGGATGGGACTTTCCTTGGCGTGGAAGGCAAGCTTGGCGATACGGATATGTAGATCTCCTACCATTGTAACCGACTCTGTGTAACCCTAGCCCTCTCCGGTGTCTATATAAACCGGATGGCTTTAGTCCATAGGACGAACAACAATCATACCATAGGCTAGCTTCTAGGGTTTGGCCTCCTTGATCTCGTGGTAGATCCACTCTTGTAACACACATCATCAATATTAATCAAGCAGGACGTAGGGTTTTACACACATCATCATGCCCGAACCTGGGTAAAACATCGTGTCCCTTGTCTCCTGTTACCATCCGCCTAGACGCACAGTTCGGGACCCCCTACCCGAGATCCGCCGGTTTTGACACCGAGACCCCTTTCTAGGGAAGACCATCAAGACCTCCGTACGGAGAAGAACTGTTCCTTTGTATCTTTACCTTGGTTGATTGTGGATCATTTGTCACTCTATGTTGTCGGTGATCTAGCACTCGTGTGATTGATTCTATGTCAGTTTAGTGATTCTCTCTCTCGTTTTCCCCGTATTTCCCCTTCGTGCTTCCGCGTGTTCTTTGTGATTCCCCGTAGGATCCACTCCAAACATGAAAGATCGTCCACATAGGGTTCCACCCTACATCATTATGGTATCATGAGCCAGGTTGATCACGTTTTTGGAGCCCCTACCCCGTGTTTTCTAGCTTGATTTTGTTGTTTTTGTCCTAAATCCGAAAATTCCCCACCAAAAATAGCCCCAAAATTTTTTGTGATTTGTTTGCGAGTTGAGATTTTGTTGGATTTGGTCCATGGATTTGTGTTGCCGCGTGTGGATCTAGCTTTCCCCACCATCCCCACCCTTTTCCATCCACCAAATTACTCGATTTCGACCTCACAATTTCCTTCTTCCCCGAAATCTCGCAGTTCTTCCCAAGCCCGATTTTCGCCCAGGCTTCAGACGTGCGGACAAGGTCGGACGTCCGACAACGACCGGACGATCGTAAAAGCCCAGACGTCCGTAAAACCCTGACGAAACTGAACTTTGTCAGTTCGCCGCCACCACAACCCCCAAATTCCACCACCTCTTCCAACCCCATATACATCACCATCTTCCCCGATTCCTCCTATGACGATTTTGACACAATTTGGTCTTTGAGAGTTTGGGTTGTGGTTTCCCGTATCCTTTTGTGTTTCAGCTATCTAGGTGCGGTTCGACTTCATCATCACCACGGCTCAACTTCGCAAGGGTCTCATCATCGCCAAGGACGGTAACTTCGATGACATCTTTGTCAAACTTTGCAATTGCATTGATACCCACATTGTCCCTACTTTTGCGTAGCTTACCCATCGAGACTAGCCGTTGAGTATTGCAGGCAACGTGACTTGTGCACATTAGTGATCATACAACATAGCATACATATCATACCATAGTGGTGCATATCTTGAGATCAACTTGTGTGTCACAAAGTTTTCATAGCATACACAATTGCTAACTGGGTTCATGAGTTTTGCATGAGAAAAGAGCTCAAAAGTGAAAGAGCCACCCAAGCTTTTATGCAAAGAGGAAATATAAGCAAAGAACTTATAAGCAAGAACCATAGCATCTTACAACATTAAGATTGTCATATCCGATCATCTTGGATCATAGCACCGAAATATCATACATATAGAATACTTGGGATAGAGATAGTTGCATTTTTGCCTAGTAGGTTGTGCACAAGTTTGCGTATCCGCCTATTGTGCAATTGTGCTAGCATCTCTCTAGTATTGTGCGACAGGAGCATTTTCGTGGTTTCCACATTTTGGCTCACTTTTGGATTGCACAATCCCATTTATCTATTTGCGTGTGTGTTTCCGTGTACCCATACTTGCTTGGTATACTTGTTGCATTTGCAAATTTGTGAATCTTCTCCAACATTATTGAAGCTCACTTACAATTGCATCAAATTTTGTGCCACCATCCTAACCAAGCTCCACCATAAGCTTTTACGTGTGTAGGTGTGAGAACCGACAAGAATTGGTACCAACAGTGCTATTTCATTGTCCGCATTTGAGTGAACTTGATTCATCTTCAACTTCAGTCAAGGTACATTTGGTACATGTTCTTTTCCTTCTACCACTTACATTTTGCTTGATATGATGGATAGGCCAAGTTCTTCTACCACTCCACCTCTCATCGAGGACGACGGCGACATGTCATCATTCGTCACCAAGAACCACCTATTTGGAGCTCAAAAGGCATCGCACCAAGAGCAACAAGCAATGAGGGACTACTTCGACAACAAATTCGACGCTCAAAAGCAAGAGAATGATGCAAGAATGGATGAGATCCACGCCTTGATGAGGAACCGGCATCCTTCCACTTCTTCATCTTCAAGACGAAGCCGCTCAAGTCGACACTCTGACGACACCTTCTCCGACACAAGTACACCATCATCGAACACACTTCGTCGAGCTGCGCGTCAAGACCGGCATGCATCCCGGAACCCGCTACATGACAAGCATTCACAAGAACAAGTCGACGAGCAAATCCCTCATCCTCAATCAAACCAAGTCATTTTTGCTCAAGCTCAAGAAAGGCAATGACTAAGGCGCCAAGAATAAGAATGAGCATGTCTACACCAAGAGGAACAAGACACCGAGGCTCAACGTCTTCAACAACAACAACGTGAAGTGCAACCTCTTGAGGCGCAACATGCCCTTCAAGAATCAAGTCGAGCCATCGCCAACCGCAATCGCGAACTACGCAATCAAGAGGAAGCCCTTCGAGAAGAAATCCAAGAGAGGAACTACCATCCGTGTGTGCAACGTCAAGCTCCACAAGGTCCTCCAGAAGCTCGTCAAGCTCCACCTCAACCTCAAGTTCAACAAGAGCAAGTTGATCATGGACTTCCCCCGCGGCAAGAGCAACATGAGGATGACTATCCTCCACGTCAAGGACGTCATCATCACCATTGCCAACAACACAATGAAGAGCAACACTATGGCAAGCTCAAGTTCACAATGCCCAAGTTCAATGGAACCAATGATCCGGAAGAGGACCTCTCATGGGCATTGAAGGTCGACAAAATTTTCCGCTTGCACAACTATGAGGAAGAGAAGAAGATCGCTATGGCATCACTTGAGTTCCAAGATTATGTGCTCATATGGTGGGAACAAGTACTTCAACGCCGTCAAGCAAGAGGTGAACCACCAATCACCACTTGGGCTCAAGTGAAGGATGTCATGCGGGAACGTTTTGTACCAACCTACTACAACCGCGATCTCTTCAAGAAGCTACAACTCCTCAAGCAAGGAACAAAGAGTGTTGAAGAATACTACAAGGAAATGGAGATTGCCATGATTCGAGCCAATGTCACGGAAGATGATGAGCAAACTATGGCACGTTTCTTGAATGGACTTAATCATCCCATCAAGAAGATTGCCGACTTCCAACCATACTCCAACCTCATTGAGCTCGTGCATCAAGCAACCAAGGCGGAACGTCAAGTGCAAGATGACTTCAAGTACGCCAAGTACTCATCCAAGACTTACGGCTTCTCCAACACCCAAGCTTCAACGACTCCTTCAACATTTACATCAACCAAGCCTTCTGCAAGCAACGACGACAAGTCAAGTTACAAGAAAACTTCTACAAGTTCAAGTCGTCTTCCTCCTACTACAAGCAACTTCAAGCCGCGTGCTTCATCATCTACTCCGACCGATGAGACCGTCAAAACAAGCTCCTTCAAGTGTTTCACTTGCGGCGGCCGAGGCCACAAGTCCTTCCAATGCACGAACAAGCACACCATGATCCTCAACGACGATGGTACATATGACTCGATGAGTGAAGAGGATATGAAAGCCCTTGAGCAAGTGGCCATGCACCGGCGCCTGAACGAGGATGAAGATGATCAAGTCTTTTGTGGTGAGGATTCGAGCCTCGCTCTCGTTCTCTCCAAAGTCTTGACACTTCAACATCAACAAAAAGAAGACCAACGATGCCACATCTTCCACACTAAGGCCGGCATCAATGGAAGGTCTGTCAAGGTCATCATCAATGGAGGTAGTTGCCACAACTTGGCAAGTGAAGAACTATGTTCCAAGCTTCAATTGGTCAAGAGGAAGCACCAGCACCCCTATAAGGTTCAATGGCTAAGTGACTCCGGCACTATACGAGTCGAGCATACGGTCCAAGTCTCCTTCAAAATTGGTGCTTATGAAGACACTTTGGATTGTGATGTGGTCCCAATGACCGTTTTCCACCTACTTCTTGGTCGACCATGGCAATTCGACCGTGGTGTCATCCACAATGGGCGCACCAATCACTATAGCTTCAATATGAAAGGGAAAGAATGTGTGCTACGACCGATGTCTCCTAGTCAAGTGATAGCCGACAAGCATGCCACCAAACATGGAGACAAGACTGAAAAAGTAACACATCCAAAAGTGAGTGAGAGCCACAAGCCAAATTTGAGCGCCTCTTCGCCTAGAGAGAAAAACCTCATCCTATTTGCCACCAAAAGTGAGATAAGAGAAGTGTGTGAGAACCCATCGAGAGTGATGCACTTCGTCCTTGTGTGCAAAGATGGAGAGCCAACAACTAACAGTTCTCACGAGCTACCTTTAGTGTTTCAATCTCTTTTGCAGGAATTCAAAGATGTTTTCCCCGATGAGCTACCTTCGGGTCTACCGCCACTACGAGGCATTGAGCATCGAATCGACCTCATCCCCGGAGCGCCACTTCCAAACAAAGCTCCATACCGTGTCAATCCCGAAGAAACCAAGGAGATTCAACGGCAAGTACAACAACTCATCGACAACAGTCATGTACGTGAAAGCTTAAGCCCTTGCGCCGTTCCCGTCATACTTGTGCATAAACCCGATGGAAGTTTCCGCTTGTGTTCCGATCGTAGACCCATAAACGCCATTACCGTTCGATATAGGCATCCCATTCCTTGCTTAGATGATATGCTTGATGAACTTAGTGGATCCAACTTTTTCTCAAAAATTGATCTTAAAAGTGGCTATTATCAAATCCGCATTCAAGAAGGTGATGAATGGAAACCCGCTTTCAAAACAAAATTTGGCTTATATGAGTGGTTAGTGATGCCTATGGGTTTGTCGGAAGCACCCGGAACTTTCGTGCGTCTTATGCATCATGTGCTTAGACCTTACATTGGAGTCTTCGTTGTGGTTTACTTTGATGATATCCTTGTGTTTAGCAAAACCATGAAAGAGCACATTAATCATGTTAAATCTGTGTTCCAAACCCTCCGCAAGGAAAGCCTTTATGCGAACTTGAAAAAAATGCACTTTTGGAGTTGACAAAGTGGTTTTCTTTGGTTTTGTTGTCTCTTCCAAGGGTGTCCATGTTCATGAAACTAAGATTAAAGCAATTAAAACTTGGCCCCAACCCACCAATTTGCAACAAGTGCTTAGTTTTCTTGGCCTTGCACGATTTTATCGCCGCTTTATGAAAAACTTCAGCACAATAGCCGCTTCTTTACATGCTTTGAGTAAGAAGAATGCACCTTTTGTTTGGGGATCTTTGCAATCCACCGCTTTTGATGAGCTCAAGTCTTTCCTTACTCATGCTCTGATTCTTGCTTTGCCCAACTTTGAGAAAACTTTTGAGGTTCATTGTGATGCAAGTGGTACTGGAATTGGCGGAGTTTTGATGCAAGAAAAATGAGCCATTGCTTATTTTAGTGAAAAACTATCCGGCGCTCAACTTAACTATCCCATCTATGACAAAGAATTGTATGCTTTAGTGCGTGTGCTACATGTGTGGGAACATTATATTAGACCTCATGAATTTGTCATCCATAACGATCATGAAATGCTCAAGTACTTAAAAGGTCAAACTAACTTGAACAAGCGTCATGCCAAATGGAGTGAATTTATTGAATCTTTCCCATATGTGATCAAGTACATTAAGGGTAAAGAAAATGTTGTTGTGGATGCACTTTCACGCATATGCATGCTTGTCACTAAACTTGAGTTGAATGTTATTGGTTTTGAGCATATAAAAGACTTGTATGAGCATGATCCTTCTTTTGCTACTCCTTATGCTAAGTGTTTGACACACACGTCTTAGGAATGACACTACATAAAGGATGATTATTTTTTGAGAGCTAACAAACTTTGCATTCCCGAGTCTTCTCTTCGTTTGCTCCTTTTGCAAGAGGCTCATGGAGGCGAACTAATGGGACACTTTGGACGCGACAAGACTTTCGCCACGCTCTCCAAGAACTACTTTTGGCCCAAGATGTTTCGTGATGTCTCACGCTTCACCAACCGTTGCTCTACATGTCGCAAAGCTAAGTCAAAATCTCAATCCCATGGTCTTTACATGCCCCTTCCTATTCCTTATCAACCTTGGGAAGACATTAGTATGGATTTTGTACTTGGTTTGCCTAGAACTCAAAATGGAAAAGATTTCGTCTTTGTTGTTGTGGACCGATTTTCTAAGATGGCACATTTTATTCCTTGCAACAAGATAGATGATGCTTCACATATTGCCAATCTCTTTTGTAGGGAAATCTTGCGACTTCATGGAGTGCCAAAGACGATTGTCTCGGACCGCGATGTCAAGTTCTTGAGTTACTTTTGGAAGACCCTATGTGCCAAGCTCGGAATCAAACTATTGTTCTCTTCGGCATACCATCCTCAAACCGACGGCCAAACGGAGGTGACGAACCGTACACTCTCCACTCTACTTCACGTGTTGATCAAGAAGAACATGAAGGAGTGGGAGGCGTGTCTACCCATCGCCGAGTACGCCTACAACCGTGCAAGACACTCCACGACCGGCAAGTCCCCCTTCAAGGTTGTCTACGGCTTCAACCCTTTGTCCACATTGGACATTCTACCTCTTCCTCTACAAGAGCGAACCAACCTCGACGCAAGTGCTCGTGCAAGCTACATCAAGAAGATGCATGAAGATACAAGGCACACCATCGAGCGCCAAGTACAATGACTAGCGACCAAGCTCAACATCAACAAGCAACCCATGGTATTCAACATTGGTGATCTAGTGTGGCTACATCTTCGCAAGGACCGCTTCCCCAACGAATGCAAGTCCAAGCTTCTCCCTCGCGCCGATGGACCTTTCAAGGTTCTAGCACGCTACAACTTCAACGACTACAAGATCGACCTACCACGAGGCAAGTACAATGTGAGCGACATCTTCAATGTCAAGGACCTCGCACCTTTCCATGGAGATGCACCTTTTGATCCGAGGTCGGATCTCTCCCAAGGGGGGGGGGAGATGATGCGGAGCATCCCTCGCTCATCCCAATGGACGTGCCTACATCTCCCTCAACACCACTTGGACCCATGACACGAGCCCGAGCTAAGGCTATCGAAGATAAGGTGAACTCGCTCCTCTCCGAACTCCCTCTTCCTACACACGAGACATGGCTACTACCTCATTCGGAGACTCTATGTGTAATCAGGTACATGGAGGTGAGCCAAGGATCAACTACGTGCAAGAGCCAAGACGGCGAGGACCCCAAGCATGTTGAAGAAGAAGAAGAGATGCTGCTGAAGCTACAGGCATCGGACGTCCGACCAAGCCTGGACGTCCGACGACTCCCAGGCCACGGACAACCGACGCCCTCCGGACGTCCGGCAGCTGGGCACCCAAACCGAAACTACGGACGACCGAAACCACCGAACGTCCGACCGATGCACGCCCGAACTAAATCTACGGACGACCGACAACTTCCGGACGTCCGGACCGTCAGGAAGCTCCGGACGACCGACTCCCTCCGGACGTTCGACGCGCCCCCGACAGAGCTAATTCTATGGACGCCCGAGCCCGACCGGACGTCCGGACCATCCCGAGCCTCCGGATGTCCGACGCCTTCCGGACGACCGACACCTGAGTGCCAAACCTGTGGGCTAGGGCCCTTGTATCCCTTCGCTTTGACTTCCATTTGCACTAAGACTATAAATAGGACGATCCCACCTCCTAGGGAGGGTTAGCATAGGTTTAGCTCATATTTTGTGTGAGAGCCTTCCTCATCCACTTGGCTACTTCTTCTCGGAGCTCAGGACCTCTTCGGAGAAGATCCCCCAAGCGGATTCAAGACCCCTTTCTAGGGAAGACCATCAAGACCTCCGTACGGAGAAGAACTGTTCCTTTGTGTCTTTACCTTGGTTGATTGTGGATCATTTGTCACTCTATGTTGTCGGTGATCTAGCACTCGTGTGATTGATTCTATGTCAGTTTAGTGATTCTCTCTCTCGTTTTCCCCGTATTTCCCCTTCGTGCTTCCGCGTGTTCTTCGTGATTCCCCGTAGGATCCACTCCAAACGTGAAAGATCGTCCACATAGGGTTCCACCCTACATCAAAGTTCCTCTACCAACCCACTCTACATCGAGCAAGACGACGACATGTCATCATTCGTCACCAAGAGCCACCTTTTTGGTGCACAACGAGCTCTACATCAAGAGCAACAAGCAATGAATGACCACATCGACAACCTCGCCACCGACTTGCGAATCTCCGAGCAACGTACACGAGACTACTTCGACAACAAGCTCGACGCGCACAAGCAAGAGAACGACGCAAGAATGGAAGAGATCCGAGCTTTGTTGGTTAACCGGCCTCCTTCAACGTCTTCCTACTCAAGATGGAGCCACTCAAGTCGACACTCCGACGACACATTCTCTGGCTCAAGTACACCGTTGATGTAGGGAGGAACCCTAAGGTGATGATCTTTCACGTTTGGAGTGGATCCTAGGAGGAAACACGAAGAACACGCGGAAGAACACGAGGAAATCATGGGGAGAACGAGAGGGAGAAACGCTAAACCAACATAGAATCAATCACACGAGTGCTAGATCACCGACAACATAGAGTAACATATGATTCACAATCAACAAAGGTAAGGATACAAAGGGACCGTTCTTCTCCGTGAGGAGGCCTTGAAATCCACGAGGGGATCTTCCCACGAGGGGGTCTTGAATCTGATAGGATCTTCTCTGAGGAGGCCGCGGTCTCTCACGAGGAGGAGATCCGGTGGATGAGCGAAGCTCTATCTCTAATTGAGCTAAATCAACGCTAACCCTCGAAAGGAGATGGGGGCGTCCTATTTATAGTATTAGTGCAAATGGAAGTCAAAGCAAAGGGATACAAGGGCTCCAGCCCGCAGGTTCGGTCACTCAGGTGTCGGACGTCCGGAGGCTCGGGACGGTCCAGTCATCCGGATGTGTTCGGACGTCCGTAGGTTTGGCTCTGATGTGGGCGTGTCGGTCGTCCGTAAAGGTCGGTCGTCCGGAGCTTCAGGAGGGGCCGGACGTCCGGAGGCTGTCGGTCATCCGTGGATTTGGCTCGGGTGCTTGTCATCCGGTCGTCCGGTCCGCTCCGGACGTCCGTAGATTTGTTTCGGGTGACGAAGTACCGGACGTCCGGAGAGTCCAGTCGTCCGTCTCCCGGGACTCGTCGGACGTCTGGGCATTGTCGGTCGTCCAACGCCTGTAGCTTCCGCGGCAGCTCTTCTTCTTGTCCATCATGCTTGGGGTCCTCGCCGTCTTGGCTCTTGTGTGTAGCTGTTCCGTGGCTCGCTTCCAGGCACCTGATAACATACAAAGTTTCCGAATGAGGTAGTAGCCATGTCTCGTGAGTAGGAAGAGGAAGTTCGGAGAGGAGCGAGTTCACCTTATCTTCAATAGCCTTAGCTCGGGCTCGTGTCATGGGTCCAAGAGGTGTTGAGGGAGATGTAGGCACGTCCATGGGGATGAGCGAGGGATGCTCCGCATCATTCCCCCCCCCCCCTTGGGAGAGATCCGACCTCGGATCAAAAGGTGCATCTCCATGGTAAGGCGCGAGGTCCTTGACGTTGAAGGTGTTGCTCACATTGTACTTGTCTCGTGGTAGGTCAATCTTGTAGACATTGTCGTTGTAGCGTGCTATAACCTTGAAAGGTCCATCTGCGCGAGGGAGAAGCTTGGACTTGCATTCGTTGGGGAAACGGTCCTTGCGAAGATGTAGCCACACTAGATCACCAATGTTGAATACCATGGGTTGCTTGTTGATATTGAGCTTGGTCGCTAGTCGTTGTACTTGGCGCTCGATGGTGTGCCTTGTATCTTCATGCATCCTCTTGATGTAGCTTGCACGAGGACTTGCGTCGAGGTTTGTTCGTTCTTGTAGAGGAAGAGGTAGAATGTCCAATGGGGACAATGGGTTGAAGCCGTAGATGATCTCGAAGGGGTACTTGCTGGTTGTCGAATGTCTTGCACGGTTGTAGGCGTACTCGGCGATGGGTAGACACTCCTCCCACTCCTTGATGTTCTTCTTGATCAACACGCGAAGTAGAGTGGAGAGTGTACGGTTCATGACCTCCGTTTGGCCGTCGGTTTGAGGGTGGTATGCTGAAGAGAACAATAGATTGATTCCGAGCTTGGCGCATAGGGTCTTACAAAATTAACTCAAGAACTTGACGTCGCGATCCGAGACAATCGTATTTGGCACTCCATGAAGTCGCAAGATTTCCCTACAAAAGAGATTAGCAATATGTGAAGCATCGTCTATCTTGTTGCAAGGAATGAAATGTGGCATTTTAGAAAATCTGTCCACAACAACAAAGACGGAATCCTTGCCATTTTGAGTTCTAGGCAAACCAAGTACGAAATCCATGCTAATGTCTTCCCAAGGTTGGTAAGTAATAGGAAGGGGTATGTAAAGACCATGGGATTGAGCTTTAGACTTAGCTTTGAGACATGTAGAGCAACGGTTGGTGAAGCGTGAGACATCACGGAACATCTTGGGCCAAAAGTAGTTCTTGGAAAGCATGGCGAAAGTCTTGTCGCGTCCAAAGTGTCCCATAAGTCCGCCTCCATGAGCCTCTTGCAAAAGTAGAAAACGAAGAGAAGACTCGGGAATACAAAGTTTGTTAGCTCTCATAAGATAATCATCCTTTATGTAGTATCATTCCCAAGATGTGTGTGTCAAACACTTAGCATAAGGAGTAGCAAAAGAAGGATCATGCTCATACAAGTCTTTTATGTGCTCAAAACCAATGACATTCAACTCAAGTTGAGTGACAAGCATGCATATGCGTGAAAGTGCATCCGCAACAACATTTTATTTACCCTTAATGTACTTGATGACATATGGGAAAGATTCAATAAATTCACTCCATTTGGCATGACGCTTGTTCAACTTAGTTTGGCCTTTTAAGTACTTAAGCGTTTCATGATCGATATGGATGACAAATTCATGAGGTCTAAGGTAATGTTCCCAAACATGTAGCACACGCACTAGACCATACAATTCTTTGTCATAGATGGAATAATTAACTTGAGCACCGGATAGTTTTTCACTAAAATAAGCAATGGCTCGCTTTTCTTGCATCAAAACTCGGCCAATTCCGGTACCACTTGCATCACAATGAACCTCAAAAGTTTTGTCAAAATTGGGCAAAGCAAGAATCGGAGCATGAGTAAGCAAAGACTTGAGCTCATCAAAAGCGGTGGATTGCAAAGATCACCAAACAAAAGGTGCATTCTTCTTACTCGAACCATGTAAAGGAGCGGCAATTGTGCTAAAGTTTTTCATAAAGCGGCGATAAAATCCTGCAAGGCCAAGAAAACTACGCACTTGTTGCAAATTGGTGGGTTGGGGCCAAGTTTTAATTGCTTTAATCTTAGTTTCATAAACATGGACACCGTTGGAAGAGACAACAAAACCCAAGAAAACCACTTTGTCAACTCCAAAAGTGCATTTTTTCAAGTTCGCATAAAGGCTTTCCTTGAGGAGGGTTTGCAACACAGATTTAACATGATTAATGTGCTCTTTCATGGTTTTGCTAAACACACGGATATCATCAAAGTAAACCACAACGAAGACTCCAATGTAAGGTCTAAGCACATGATGCATAAGACGCACGAAAGTTCCGGGTGCTTCCGACAAACGCATAGGCATCACTAACCACTCATATAAGCCAAATTTTGTTTTGAAAGCGGTTTTCCATTCATCACCTTCTTGAATGCGGATTTGATAATAGCCACTTTTAAGATCTATTTTTGAGAAAAACTTGGCTCCACTAAGTTCATCAAGCATATCGTCTAAGCGAGGAATGGGATGCCTATATCGAATGGTAATGGCATTTATGGGTCGGCAATCGGAACACAAGCGGAAACTTCCATCGGGTTTAGGCACAAGTATAAAGGGAACGACGCAAGGGCTTAAGCTTTCACGTACATGACCGTTGTTGATGAGTTGTTGTACTTGTCGTTGAATCTCCTTGGTTTCTTCGGGATTGACACGGTATGGAGCTTTGTTTGGAAGTGGCACTCCGGGGATGAGGTCGATTCGATGCTCAATGCCTTGTAGTGGCGATAGACCCGGAGGTAGCTCATCGGGGAAAACATCTTTGAATTCCTGCAAAAGAGATTCAAACACTAAAGGTAACTCGTGAGAGGAGTTAGTTGTTGGCTCTCCATCTTTGCACACAAGGACGAAGTACCTCACACTCGATGGGTTCTCACACACTTCTCTTATCTCACTTTTGGTGGCAAATAGGATGAGGTTTTTCTCTCTAGGCGAAGAGGCGCTCAAATTTGGCTTGTGGCTCTCACTTACTTTTGGGTGGGTCACTTTTTCACTCTTCTCTCCATGTTTGTTGGCTTGCCTGTCGGCTCTCACTTGACTAGGAGACATAGGTCGTAGCACATATTCTTTCCCGTTCATCTTGAAGCTATAGTGATTGGTACGCCCGTTGTGGATGACACCACGGTCGAATTGCCATGGTCGACCAAGAAGTAGGTGGCAAACGGTCATTGGGACCACATCACATTCCAAAGTGTCTTCATAAGCAATAATTTTGAAGGAGACTTGGACCGTATGCTCGACTCGAATTGTGCTGGAGTCACTTAGCCATTGAACGTTGTAGGGGTGCGGGTGCTTCCTCTTGACCAATTGAAGCTTGGAACATAGTTCTTCGCTTGCCAAGTTGTGGCAACTACCTCCATCGATGATGACCTTGATGGACCTTCCATTGATGCCGGCCTTAGTGTGGAAGATGTGGCATCTTGGTCTTCTTCTTGTTGATGTTGAAGTGTCAAGACTTTGGAGATAACGAGAGCGGGGCTCGAATCCTCATCACAGAAGACTTGATCATCTTCATCCTCATTCACGCGCCAGTGCATGGCCACTTGCTCAAGGGCTTCCATCTCCTCTTCAGTTATTGAGTCATATGTGCCGTCGTCGTTGAGGATCATGGTGCGCTTGTTCGTGCATTGGAAGGACTTGTGGCCTCGGCCGCCGCAAGTGAAACACTTGAAGGAGCTTGTTTTGACGGTCTCATCGGTTGGAGTAGATGATGACGTACGCGGCTTAAAGTTGCTTGTAGTAGGAGGAAGACGACTTGAACTTGCCGAAGTTTTCTTGTAACTTGACTTGTCGTCGTTGCTTGGAGAAGATTTTGTTGATGTAGATCTTGAAGGAGTCGTTGAAGCTTGGGCGTTGGAGAAACTATAGGTCTTGGATGAGTAGTTGGCGTACTTGAACTCATCTTGCACTTGACGTTCCGCCTTGGTTGCTTGATGTACGAGCTCAATGAGGTTGGAATAGGGTTGGAAGTCGGCAATCTTCTTGATGGCATGATTGAGTCCATTCAAGAAATGTGCCATTGTTTTCTCATCATCTTCCGTGACATTGTCTCGAATCATGGCAATCTCCATTTCCTTGTAGTATTCTTCAACACTCTTTGTTCCTTGCTTGAGGAGTTGTAGCTTATTGAAGAGATCGCGGTTGTAGTAGGTTGGTACAAAGCATGCCCGCATGACATCCTTCATTTGAGCCCAAGTGGTGATTGGTGGTTCACCTCTTGCTTGACGGTGTTCAAGTACTTGTTCCCACCATATGAGCACATAATCTTTGGAACTCAAGTGATGCCATTGCGATCTTCTTCTCTTCCTCATAGTTGTGTAAACGAAATATTTTGTCGACCTTCAATGCCCATCAGAGGTACTCTTTCGGATCATTGCTTCCATTGAACTTGGGCATTGTGAACTTGAGCTTGCCATAGCGTTGCTCTTCATTGTGTTGTTGGCGATGATGATGATGACGTCCTTGACATGGAGGATAGTCCATGATCAACTTGCTCTTGTTGAACTTGAGGTTTAAGTGGAGCTTGACGAGGTTGTGGAGGAGCTTGTGGAGCTTGACATTGCACTTGCGGGCGGTAGTTCCTCTCTTGGATTTCTTCTCGAAGGGCTTCCTCTTCATTGCGCCGTTCGCGATTGTGGTTGGCAATGGCTCGACTTGATTCTTGAAGGGCACGTTGCGCCTCAAGACCTTGCGCTTCACGTTGTTGTTGTTGAAGACGATGAGCCTCGGCGTCTTGTTCCTCTTGATGCAAACGCGCTCGTTCTTCCTCTTGACGTCGTAGTCGTTGTCGTTCTTGAGCTTGTGCAAAAGCGGCTTGGTGTGGTGCTTGATGATGTAGGTGCTCGTCGACTTGCTCATGTGAATGCTTGTCATGTAGCGGGTTCCGAGATGTTTGTCGGTCTTGACGTGCAGCTCGTCGAAAAGTGTTCGATGATGGTGTACTTGAGTCGGAGAAGGTGTCGTTGGAGTGTCGACTTGAGCGTCGCCGTCTTTAAGAGGAAGTAGTGGAAGGACTCCGGTTCTTCATGAAGGCGCGGATCTCATCCATTCTTGCATCATTCTCTTGCTTTTGAGCGTCGAATTTGTTGTCGAAGTAGTCCCTCATTGCTTGTTGCTCTTGGTGCAATGCCTTTTGAGCTCCAAATAGGTGGCTCTTGGTGACAAATGATGTCATGTCGTCATCGTTCTCGATGAGAGGTGGTGTGGTAGAAGAACTTGGCCTATCCATCATTCCAAGCAAAATGTAAGTGGTAGAAGGAAAAGAACGTGTACCAAATGTACCTTGACCGAAGTTGAAGATGAATCAAGTTCACTGAAATGTGGACAATGAAATAGCACTTTTGGTACCGATTCTTGTTGGTTCTCACACCTACACACGTAAAAGCTTATGGTGGAGCTTGGTTAGGATAGTGGCACAAAATTTGATGCAATTGTAAGTGGGCTTCAATAATGTTGGAAAAGATTCACAAATTTCCAAATGCAACAAGTAGACCAAGCAAGTGTGGGTAAACGGAAACACACACACAAATAGATAAATGGCATTGTGCAATCCAAAAGTGAGCCAAAATGTGGAAACCACGAAAATGCTCTTGTTGCACAATACTAGAGAGACGCTAGCACGATTGCACAATATGCGGATACGCAAACTTGTGCACAACCTACTAGGCAAAAATGCAACTATCTCTATCCCAAGTAGGCTATATGTATGATATTTCGGTGCTTTGATCCAAGATGATTGGATATGACAACCTTAATGTTGTATGATGCTATGGTTCTTGCTTATAAGCTCTTTGCTTATCTTTCCTCTTTGCTTAAAAGCTTGGGTGGCTCTTTCACTTTTGAGCTCTTTTCTCATGCAATATCTCACGAACCAAGATAGCAATTGCGTATGCAATGACAACTTTGTGACACACAAGTTGATCTCAAGATATGCACCACTATTGTATGGTATGTATGCTATGGAGTATGATCACTAACGTGCACAAGTCACGTTGCCTGCAATACACAACGGCTAGTCTCGATGGGTAAGCTACGCAAAAGTAGGGACAATGTGGGTATCAATGCAATTTCAAGGTATGACAAAGATGTCGTCGAAGTTACCGTCCTTGGCGATGATGAGACCCTTGCGAAGTTGAGCCGTGGTGATGATAAAGTTGAACCGCACCTAGATAGCCGAAACACAAAAGGATACGGAAGCCACAACTCAAAATCTCAAGGACCAAAATTTGTCAAAATCATCATAGGAGGTATCGTGAAAGATGTTTGTGTATGTAGGTTTGTAAGATGTGGAGGAATGTGGGGTTGTGGTGGAGGCTAACTGACAAAGTTCAGTTTCGTCAGTGTTTTACGGACGTCCGGGATTTTACGGTCGTCCGGACTTCGTCGTCGGACGTCCGACCTTTTTCGGTCGTCCGGAGCCTGTGCGAAAATCGGGCTCGGGATGAACTGCGAGATTTCGGGGAAGAAGAAAATGTTGAGGTCGAAATCGAGTGATTTGGTGGATGGAAAAGGGTGGGGAGGGTGGGAAAAGCTAGATCCACACGCAACAACACAAATCCATGGACCAAATCCAACAAAATCTCAACTCACGAACAAATCACAAAAAAAATTTGGGGCTATTTTTGGTGGAGAATTTTTGGATCTAGGATGAAAACAACAAAATCAATCTAGAAAACACGGGGTAGGGGCTCCAAAAACGTGATCAACCTGGCTCATGATACCATAATGATGTAGGGCGGAACCCTAAGGTGATGAACTTTCACGTTTGGAGTGGATCCTACGGGGAAACACGAAGAACACGCGGAAGAACATGAGGAAATCACGAGGAGAACGAGAGGGAGAAACACTAAACCAACATAGAATCAATCACACGAGTGCTAGATCACCGACAACATAGAGTAACATATGATTCACAATCAACAAAGGTAAGGATACAAAGGGACCATTCTTCTCCGTGACGAGGCCTTGAAATCCACGAGGGGATCTTCCCACGAGGGGGTCTTGAATCCGATAGGATCTTCTCCGAGGAGGCCGCGGTCTCTCACGAGGAGGAGATCCGGTGGATGAGCGAAGCTCTATCTCTAATTGAGCTAAATCAACACTAACCCTCGAAAGGAGATGGGGGCATCCTATTTATAGTCTTAGTGCAAATGGAAGTTAAAGCGAAGAGATACAAGGGCTCCAGCCCACAGGTTCGGTCACTCAGGTGTCGGACGTCCGGAAGGCGTCGGACGTCCGGAGGCTCGGGACGGTCCGGTCGTCCGGACATGTTCGGACGTCCGTAGGTTTGGCTCTGATGTGGGTGTGTCAGTCGTCCGTAAAGGGTCGGTCGTCCGGAGCTTCAGGAGGGGCCGGACGTCCGGAGGCTGTCGGTCGTCCGTGGATTTGGCTCGGGTGCTTGTCGTCCGGTCGTCCGGTCCGCTCTGGACGTCCGTAGATTTGTTTTGGGTGACGAAGTACCGGACGTCCGGAGAGTCTGGTCGTCCGTGTCCTGGGACTCGTCAGACGTCCGACGCTTGTAGCTTCCGCGAAAGCTCTTCTTCTTGTCCATCATGCTTGGGGTCCTCGCCATCTTGGCTCTTGTGTGTAGCTGTTCCGTGGCTCGCTTCCAGGCACCTGATAACACACAGAGTTTCTGAATGAGGTAGTAGCCATGTCTCGTGAGTAGGAAGAGGAAGTTCAGAGAGGAGCGAGTTCACCTTATCTTCAATAGCCTTAGCTCGGGCTCGTGTCATGGGTCCAAGAGGTGTTGAGGGAGATGTAGGCACGTCCATGGGGATGAGAAAGGGATGCTCCGCATCAACTGTCATCGACCATTCTTCGATGAGCCGCGCGTCAAGACCGTCATGCATCTCAAGACCCGCTACACGTCAAGCATTCCCAAGAGCAAGTCGATGAGCAAGTTCCTCGTCCTCAAGCAAACCAAGTCACTTTTGCTCAAGCTCAAGAAAGAGAATGCCTTCATCGTCAAGAAGAAGAAGAACGAGCGCGTCGACACCAAGAGGAGCAAGACGCCGAGGCCCAACATCTTCAACAACAACAACGTGAAGCACAAGCTCTTGAGGAGGAACTTGCCCTTCAAGAATCAAGTCAAGCCATTGCCAACCGCAATCGCGAACGGCGCAATCAATAGGAAGCCCTTCGAGAAGAAATACAAGAGAGGAACTATCAACCACGTGTGCACCATCAAGCTTCTCAAGCTCCTCCACAATCTCGTCAAGCTCCACCTCAACCCCAAATGCAACAAGTGCGACACCAAGTGGAACAAGTGCTTCAAGACCCTCCTCCACGCCAAGAGCGACATCATGAGGAACAAGCATTCGAGGTCTTTCCAAGGCAAGAGCGACATCGCAACCGCTATCAAGATGAAGAGCAACGCTATGGAAAGCTCAAATTCACAATGCCCAAGTTCAATGGAAGCAATGATCCGAAAGAATACCTCTCATGGGCATTGAAGGTCGACAAAATCTTTCGTTTGCACAACTATGAGGAAGATAAGAAGATCGCAATGGCATCACTTGAGTTCCAAGACTATGTGCTCATATGGTGGGAACAAGTCCTTGAGAGCCGAGAAGCAAGAGGTGATCCTCCAATCACCACTTGGGCTCAAATGAAGGATGTCATGCGAGCACGATTTGTGCCCACCTACTACAACAGTGATCTCTTAAAGAAGCTACAACTCCTCAAGCAAGGTACAAAGAGTGTTGAAGAATACTACAAGGAAATGGAGATAGCCATGATTCGAGCCAATGTCAAGGAAGATGATGAGCAAACAATGGCACAATTCTTGAATGGACTCAATCATCCCATCAAGAAGATCGCCTACTTCCAACCCTACTCCAACCTCATCGAGCTCGTGCATCAAGCGACCAAGGCGGAACGACAAGTGCAAGATGACTTCAAGTATGCCAAGTACTCATCCAAGACATACGCCCTCTCCAACAATCAAGATTCAACAACTCCTCCAACATCTACGTTAACCAAGCCCTCTCCAAGCAACGACGACAAGCCAAGTAACAAGAAACATCCGTCAAGTTCAAGTCGTCTTCCTCCTACTACAAGCAACTTCAAGCCGCGTGCTTCTTCATCTACCCCGACCGATGAGACCGTCAAGATAAGCTCCTTCAAGTGTTTCACTTGCGGCGGCCGAGGCCACAAGTCCTATCAATGCACAAACAAGCGCACCATGATCCTCAACGATGATGGCACCTACGACTCAATGAGTGAAGATGAAATGGAAGCTATTGAGAAAGTGGCCATGCACAGGCGCGTGAATGAAGATGAAGATGATAGAGTCTTTTGTGATGAGGATTCGAGCCCCGCTCTTGTTGTCTCCAAGGTCTTGACACTTCAACATCAACAAGAGTAAGACCAACGATGCCATATCTTCCACACCAAGGCCGACATCAATGGAAGGTCAGTCAAGGTCATCATCGATGGAGGTAGTTGCCACAACTTGGCAAGTGAAGAACTATGCTCCAAGCTCCAATTGGTCAAGAGGAAGCACCCGCACCCCTACAAGGTTCAATGGCTAAGTGACTCCGGCACTATACGAGTTGAGTATATAGTCCAAGTCTCCTTCAAAATTGGTGCATATGAGGACACTTTGGAGTGTGATGTTCATGAGGACATCAATACCATTGTTACACCCACAACCCCTACTTCTACATATACTGGACCAATTACTAGAGCTCGCGCACGCCAATTAAATTATCAGGTACTTCCGTTTCTTGGTAATGATTCTAATGTTCATGAGAATATGATGCTGCCTAAATTGGATACATTTGTTTTGCTTACAAATGAAGGGCCTAGCTTGGAGAAGGATGAACATTGGAGCAAGAACAAGCATGGAGATGATGGCATGCGCAAGGGGAACAAGAATGGAGTTACAAGTGATGATTTCAGGACTTTGAAGCCACCATAATGAGTGCATGAAGCCTTGGACGAAATATACAAGATGCCACTTCATAAATTTAGTCCAGAGGCTATTCTAGGTGCTACGACACCTTATTATTGGGCCAGGCCCATGTAATTTCGAAATACATAAGTATAGTCTATTTTTAGAGTCCGTATGTGTGGGGAAACAAGAGATAGGGTTAGTTTCGGACCCGCTACCAAGGGCCACGAAATTCACCCCCTCTTCCTCCATATATACAACCCTTAGGGCACCGTTTAGACTTTGGGTTTTGTTTAGATTAAAGTTTGCCATAGCTGCAACTTCGCATACTTCGTCTGTGTTCAACGACCAGACAAAGGCGTCACAGAACCCCACCTTGATCAATAAAGCTTTCATCTTATATTCGCAATATCCAGATTGCAATCTCAGTTTCTTGCTTGTTCTTCGTTTGCTCGCAGGAAATAGGCCCTCGTGGTCAGGTTGATCGTGCTCCGGCGTGGTCAATAACCTCTCAGAGTTGGTTTAGCGATTGCTAAGGCGCGACGTCCTTGCACGTTCGTAGTCGGGTCGTCAAAGTCGACTTCCACCAAAGCGAAATCCATCATCTCATCGAAAGACGAGACACCTTTGCCTCTATCTAATGTGGTCCCAATGACCGTTTGCCACCTCCTTCTTGGTCGACCATGGCAATTCGACCGTGGTGTTACCCACAATGGGCGTACAAATCACTATAGCTTCCAGATGAAAGGGAAGGAGTATGTGCTACAACCTAAGTCTCCTAGTCAAGTGATAGCCGACAAGCAAGCCACCCACCATAAAGAGAAGAGTGAGAAAGTGAGCCACCCAAACATGAGTGAGAGCAACAAGCCAAACTTGAGTGCCTCTTCTCCTAGAGAGAAAAACCTCATACTCTTTGCCACAAAAAGTGAGATGAGAGAAGTGTGTGAGAACCCATCGAGTGTGATGCACTTTGTCCTTGTGTGCAAGGATGGAGAACCAAACACTAACACCACTCATGAGCTACCTTTGGTGTTTCAATCTCTTTTGCAGGAATTTCAAGATGTTTTCTCCGATGAGCTACCTCCGGGTCTACCTCCTCTTCGAGGCATTGAGCATCGAATCGACCTCATCACCGGAGCGCCTCTCCCAAACAAAGCTCCATACCGAGTCAATCCCGAAGAAACCAAGGAGATTCAATGGCAAGTACAACAACTCATCGACAATGGTCATGTACGTGAAAGCTTAAGCCCTTGCGTCGTTCCCGTTATACTTGTGCCTAAGTCCGATGGAAGTTTCCGCTTGTGTTCCGATTGTAGACCTATAAATGCTATCACCGTTCTCTATAGGCATCCCATTCCTCGCTTAGATGATATGCTTGATGAACTTAGTGGAGCCACCTTTTTCTCAAAAAATGATCTTAAAAGTGGCTATTATCAAATCCGCATACAAGAGGGTGATGAATGGAAAACTGCTTTCAAAAGAAATTTGGCTTATATGAGTGGTTAGTTATGCCTATGGGTTTATCGGAAGCACCAGGTACTTTTGTGCGCCTCATGCATCATGTACTCCGACCTGACATTGGAGTCTTTGTTGTGGTTTACTTTGATGATATTCTTGTGTTTAGCAAAACCATGAAAGAGCATATTAATCATGTAAAATCTGTGTTGCAAACCCTTCGCAAGGAAAGCCTTTATGCAAACTTGAAAAAATGCACGTTTGGTGTTGACAAAGTGGTTTTCTTAGGTTTTGTTGTCTCTTCCAAGGGTGTCCGTGTTGATGAAACTAAGATTGAGGCAATTAAAACTTGGCCCCAACCCACCAATTTGCAACAAGTGCGTAGTTTTCTTGGTCTTGCAAGATTTTATCGCCGCTTTGTGAAAGATTTTAGCACCATCGCCGCTCCTTTGCATGCTTTGAGCAAGAAGAATGCTCCTTTTGTTTGGGGATCTTTGCAATCCACCGCTTTTGATGAGCTCAAGTCTTTGCTTACTCATGCTCCGATTCTTGCTTTGCCCAATTTTGACAAAACTTTTGAGGTTCATTGTGATGCGAGTGGTACCGGAATTGGCGGAGTTTTGATGCAAGAAAAACGAGCAATTGCATATTTTAGTGAAAAACTCTCCGGTGTTCAACTTAACTATCCCATCTATGACAAAGAATTGTATGCTTTAGTGCGTGTGCTACATGTTTGGGAACATTATCTTAGACCTCATGAGTTTGTCATCCATACCGATCATGAAACGCTTAAGTACCTAAAAGGTCAAACTAAGTTGAACAAGCGTCATGCCAAATGCAGTGAATTTATTGAATCTTTCCCATATGTAAGGAAAATGTAGTTGCGGATGCACTTTCACGCATATGCACGCTTGTCACTAAACTTGAGTTTAATGTTATTGGCTCTGAGCACATAAAAGACTTGTATGCTAATGATCCATCTTTTGCACCTCATTATGCTAAATGTTTGACACATACATCTTGGGAACAATATTACATCAAGGATGTTTATCTTATGAGAGCTAACAAACTATGCATTCCCGAGTCTTCTCTTCGTTTGCTCCTTTTGCAAGAGGCTCATGGAGGCGGACTCATGGGACACTTTGGACGCGACAAGACTTTTGCCATGCTCTCCAAGAACTAATTTTGGCCCAAGATGTTCCGCGACGTCTCATGCTTCACCACCCGATGCTCTACATGTCGCAAAGCTAAGTCTAAAGCTCAGTCTCATGGTCTTTACATGCCTCTTCCTATTCCTTATCAACCTTGGGAAGATATTAGTATGGATTTTGTACTTGGTTTGCCTAGAACTCAAAATGGAAAGGATTCCGTGTTTGTTGTTGTGGACCGATTTTCTAAGATGGAACATTTCATTCCTTGCAACAATATAGATGATACTTCACATGTTGCGAATCTCTTTTGTAGGGAAATCTTGCGCCTCCATGGAGTACCAAAGTCAATCGTCTTTGACGGCAATGTCAAGTTCTTGAGTTACTTTTGGAAGACTATATGCGCCCAGCTCGGAATCAAGCTCTTGTTCTCATCCGCATACCATCCCCAAACCGACGACCAAACGGAGGTGACAAACCAGACACTATCCACTCTACTTCGCGTGTTGATCAAGAAGAACATCGAGGAGTGGGAGGCGTGTCTACCCATCGCCGAGTACGCCTACAACTGTGCAAGACATTCGACTACCGGCAAGTCCCCCTTCGAGGTCGTCTACGGCTTCAACTCGTTGTCCCCATTGGACATTCTACCTCTCCCTCTACAAGAGCGCACCAACATGGATGCGAGCGCACGAGCAAGCTACATCAAGAAGATGCATGAAGATACAAGGAACATCATCGAGCGCCAAGTACATCGACTAGCGACCAAGCTCAATGTCAACAAGCAACCCATGATCTTCAACATAGGTGCTCTCGTGTGGCTACACCTTCACAAGGACCGGTTCCCCAACGAACGCAAGTCCAAACTACTACCTCGAGCCGATGGACCATTCAAGGTGCTAGAGCGCTACAATGACAACGCCTACAAGATTGAACTCCCACGAGACAAGTACAACGTGAGCGACATCTTCAACGTCAAAGATCTCTCGCCTTTCCATGGTGATGAAGATTTTGATCCGAGGTCGGATCTTTCCCAAGGGAGGGGATATGATGCGGAGCATCCTGCCATCATCCCCATGGACTCTACATCGACACATCCAACCCCACGAGGACCCATGACAAGAGCTAGAGCACATGCTTTCGAAACCGAGGTGAACTCCTTCCTACTAGACTTGCATATGGACACAAATGGAACATGTCTACTACCTCACCAAAATATGCTATGCCTCCTTAGGTATGAAGAGGAACACCACCAAGGAGCTTTGGAGCATCCCCAAGAAGAAGGAGGACCACCCCAAGGCCGTACGAATCAAGACGGAGTGCAACAGCAGCAATACAGGAAGTCCCAGGTGACCCCGTGCGCACGGGCCCCCGAGACCCCGTGCCCACGGACTACACAGGAAGCTGGCGCTGAAGCACCTTGTGCACACAGGCCTGTACCGTGCCCACGGGACCCCCATGCGCACGGGCCCAACTTACCCCGTGCACACGGGCCTCCCAGGATGGTCGGCTGAGATTGCATCTTCGGCTCCCCTTCTTCTCCTTCGACCCCAAGGCTATATATTCCGTACCTAGGACCATGTTTAGGGTTAGCAAAGTATTAGATGAGATCTTGGTGAGCTTTGCTCCATTACCTTCCCTCTTTGAGGATCAAGACCCCATAGGGAAGAATCCTTGAGGATTTCAAGACCTCCATTGGGAGAAGACTACCATCAAGACCCCTCTTCCTTTGGATTTGGGATGAACTTTGCCATTGTATCTTTCCTTTGATTGTGTTTTTGACTTGTGGATCTTGTGTTGTTACCCTAGTGGATGTGTAATCGGGAATTGTTGGAGTGATTGCCTCTTGTGTTCATCTTTGTGTTCTTGTTGTTCTTGTGGTTTCCCTCCTTTTCCCCCCTCCAAGTGTGAAAAGGTCCTTCCTAGGGTTCTACCCTACATCAGACAAGCAAGAGAATGATGCAAGAATGGACGAGATCCGCGCCTTGTTGGTGAACCGGCCTCCTTCTACATCGTCATACTCAAGACGGAGCCACTCAAGTCGACACTCCGACGACTCCTTCTCCGGCTCAAGTACACCGTCATCGAACACTCTTCGACAAGCCGTGCGTCAAGACCGTCATGCATCTCGCAACCCTCTACACGTCAAACATTCACCAGAGCAAGCCGATGAGCAAGTCCATCGTCCTCAATCAAATCAAGTCGCTTTTGCCCAAGCTCAAGAAAGACAATGTCTTCGTCGCCAAGAAGAATAAGAACGAGCGCGTCTACACCAAGAGCAACAAGACGCCGAGGCTCAACGTCTTCAACAACAACTACGTGAAGCGCAAGCTCTTGAGGCGCAACGTGCCCTTCAAAAATCAAGTCGAGCTATCACCAACCGCAATCGCGAACGGTGCAATCAAGAGGAAGCCCTTCGAGAAGAAATCCAAGAGAGGAACTACCAACCACGTGTGCAACGCCAAGCTCCACAAGCTCCTCCACAAGCTCGTCAAGCTCCACCTCAACCTCAAGTTCAACAAGAGTAAGTTGATCATGGACTTCCTCCACGCCCAGAGCAACATGAGGATGATTACCCTCCATGTCAAGGGTGTCATTATAACCATTGCCAACTACACAATGAAGAGCAACGCTATCGCAAGCTCAAATTCACAATGCCCAAGTTCAATGGAAGCAATGATCCGGAATATTATCTCTCATGGGCATTGAAGGTCGACAAAATATTTCGTTTGCACAACTATGAGGAAGAGAAGAAGATCACTATGGCATCACTTGAGTTTAAATACTATGTGCACATATGGTGGGAACAAGTCCTTGAGCGCCGACAAGCAAGAGGTGAACCTACAATCACCACTTGGGCTCAAATGAAGGATGTCATGCGAGCGCGTTTTGTGCCAACCTACTACAACCGCAATCTCTTCAATAAGCTACAACTCCTCAAGCAAGGAACAAAGAGTGTTGAAGAATACTACAAGGAAATGGAGATTGCCATGATTCGAGCCAATGTCACGGAGGATGATGAGCAAACTATGGCACGATTCTTGAATGGACTCAATCATCCCATCAAGAAGATCGCCGACTTCCAACCCTACTCCATCCTCATTGAGCTCGTACATCAAGCTACAAAGGAGGAACGTCAAGTGCAAGATGACTTCAAGTACGCCAAGTACTCATCCAAAACCTACGGCTTCTCCAACAACCAATCTTCAACAACTCCTCCAACATCTACATCAACCAAACCTTCTCCAAGCAACGACGACAAGCCGAGTTACAAGAAAATTTTGTCAAGTTCAAGTCGTCTTCCTCCTACTACAAGAAACTTCAAGCCGCGTGCTTCTTCATCTACTCCGACCGATGAGACCGTCAAGACAAGCTCCTTCAAGTGTTTCACTTGCGGCGGCCGAGGCCACAAGTCCTATGAATGCACCAACAAGCGCACCATGATCATCAACGACGATGGCACATATGACTCCATGAGTGATGAGGAGATGGAAGCTCTTGAGCAAGTGGCCATGCACCGGCGCATGAACGAGGATGAAGATGATCAAGTCTTTTGTGATGAAGATACGAGCCCCGCTCTTGTTGTCTCCAAGGTCTTGACTCTTCAACATCAACAAGAAGAAGACCAACGATGCCATATCTTCCACACTATCTGAGTTGAGCATAGGTCCAAGTCTCCTTCAAAATTGGTGCATATGAAGACACTTTGGAGTGTGAGGTGGTCCCGATGACCGTTTTCCACCTCCTTCTTGGTAGGCCATGGCTATTCGACCGTGGTGTCATCCACAACGGGCGCACCAATCACTATAGATTCAAGATGAAAGGGAAGGAATATGTGCTATGACCTATGTCTCCTTGTCAAGTGATAGCCGACAAGCAAGCCACCCATCGTGGAGAGAAGAGTGAGAAAGTGCTCCACCAAAAAGTGAGTGAGAGCCACAAGCCAAACTTGAGCGCCTCTTCGCCTAGAGAGAAAAACCTCATACTATTTGCCACAAAAAGTGAGATGAGAGAAGTGTGTGAGAACCCATC
Organism: Triticum dicoccoides; assembly: GCF_002162155.2. NCBI lineage: Eukaryota > Viridiplantae > Streptophyta > Magnoliopsida > Poales > Poaceae > Triticum > Triticum dicoccoides. The sequence goes on from NC_041387.1 coordinate 262,969,474, forward strand.
GAGTGTGATGCACTTTGTCCTTGTGTGCAAGGATGGGGAACCAAAAAATAACACCTCTCACGAGCTACCTTTAGTGTTTCAATCTCTTTTGCAGGAATTCCAAGATGTTTTCCCCGATGAGCTACCTCCGGGTCTACCTCCTCTACGAGGCATTGAGCATCGAATCAACCTCATCCCCGGAGCGCCACTTCCAAACAAAGCTCCATACCGTGTCAATCCCGAAGAAACCAAGGAGATTCAACGGCAAGTACAACAACTAATCGACAATGGTCATTTACGTGAAAGCTTAAGCCCTTGTGCCGTTCCGGTTATACTTGTGCCTAAGCCCGATGGAAGTTTCCGCTTGTGTTCCGATTGTAGACCTATAAATGCTATTACCGTATGATATAGGCACCCCATTCCTCGCTTAGATGATATGCTTGATGAACTTAGTGGAGCCAACTTTTTCTCAAAAATTGATCTTAAAAGTGGTTATTATCAAATCCGCATTCAAGAGGGTGATGAATGGAAAACTGCTTTCAAAACCAAATTTGGCTTATATGAGTGGTTAGTCATGCTCATGGATTTATCGGAGGCACCCGGTACTTTCGTGCGTCTCATGCATTATGTGATTCACCCTTATATTGGAGTCTTTGTTGTGGTTTACTTCGATGATATTCTTGTGTTTAGCGAAACCATTAAAGAGCATCTTGATCATGTTAGGGCTGTTTTACAAACCCTTCGCAAGGGAAGTCTTTATGCAAACATGAAAAAGTGCACATTTGGTGTTGACAAAGTGGTTTTCTTGGGTTTTGTTGTATCTTCCAAGGGTGTCCATGTTGATGAATCTAAAATTGAAGCAATTAAAACTTGGCCCCAACCCACCAATTTGCAACAAGTGCATGGTTTTTTTTGTCTAGCAGGGTTTTATCGTCGATTTGTGAAAGATTTTAGCACTATTGCCGCTCCTTTGCATGCCTTGAGTAAGAAGAATGCTCCTTTTGTTTGGGGATCTTTGCAATCCACCGCTTTTGATGAGCTCAAGTCTTTGCTTACTCATGCTCCGATTATTGCTTTGCCCAACTTTGACAAAACTTTTGAGGTTCATTGTGATGCAAGTGGTACCAAAATTGGCGGAGTTTTGATGCAAGAAAAACAAGCCATTGCATATTTTAGTGAAAAACTCTCCGGTGCTCAACTTAACTATCCCATCTATGACAAAGAATTGTATGCTTTAGTGCGTGTGCTACATGTTTGGGAACATTATCTTAGACCTCATGAGTTTGTCATACACACCGATCATGAAACGCTTAAGTACTTAAAAGGTTAAACTAAGTTGAACAAGCGTCATGACAAATGGAGTGAATTTATTGAATCTTTCCCCTATGTGGTCAAGTACATTAAGGGTAAGGAAAATGTAGTTGCGGATGCACTTTCACGCATATGCACGCTTGTGATTAAACTTGAGTTGAATGTTATTGGTTTTGAGCACATCAAAGACTTGTATGCTAATGATCCAACTTTTGCTATTCCTTATGCTAAGTGTTTGACGCATACTTCTTGGGAACAATATTACATCAAGGATGGTTATCTTATGAGAGCAAACAAACTATGCATTCCCGAGTCTTCTCTTCATTTGCTCCTTGATGTAGGGCGGAACCCTAGGTGGACGATCTTTCACGTTTGGAGTGGATCCTACGGGGAATCACGAAGAACACGTGGAAGCACAAAGGGGAAACACGGGGAAAACAAGAGAGAATCACGAAACCGACAAGGAATCAATCACACAAGTGCTAGATCACCGAAAACAAAGAGTAACTCATGATCCACAATCAACAAAGGTAAGGATACAAAGGAACCGTTCTTCTCCGTGAGGAGGTCTTGATGGTCTTCCCTAGAAAGGGCTCTTGAATCCGCTTGGGGGATCTTCTCCGAAGAGGTCGTGAACTCTAAGGAGAAGTATCCAAGTGGATGAGCAAGGCTCTCACACAAATATGAGCTAAACCAATGCTAACCCTAAAACGTACGGGATGAGGGAGTATATATAGTTAAAGGGCGAAGGGGTACATGGGCCACGGCCCAAAGGAGCTGCGCGCAGGCAGAAGGCGCCGGATGTTCGGGCGACGGGCCGGATGTCCGGGCGCTCACGAGGTGCCGGATGTCCGGGCTGGAGGGGCCGGATGTCCGGGCCAATGGAGTTGACTCTTCTGTGCACTTGAGGGGTGACGCCGGATGTCCGCTCGGAGGGGCCGGATGTCTGCGGCTTCGGGAGGCGCCGGATGTCCGGGGCGATCGCCGGATGTCCGGGCTATCGGGGCAAGCTTCTGTGCTCCCTAGACACCAGTGCCGGATGTCTGGGATTTACGCCGGATTTACGCTGGATTTCCAGTGGGGGCCGGATGTCCGGGCCGGATGCCGGATGTCCGGTCCCTGTAGCTTCTTCTGCAGATGCCTGGCCTTGTGGATCTCCAGGGGCCGGATGTCCGGTGTCTGGAGGTTGTCCTTGTTTTCTTCCATGGGTTCTCTTCCTCCACGGACTTGGGGTCTTGACCATCTTCACGTGCATCCTCGGGAGGGTCCTTGATGAGTACATGACTACCTTGGATACGACCAAAATATTGCATACATGCATATTTGTTAGGTGATTTCTAGTGCAAACTATTCAATAATCTATTTATGTTATCCAGAACAAAAATACTTCACACTTTTGTGTTCTGTCTAATTGCAGGTGTATGGGACATTTGTACAATTCACATATGAAGATAAGGGAGAAAGAGATGTTTACTTGTTTTTCAAAAAGTTCTCTCATGTCACTTTTGGGCCAAGAGAAGATAGAGTCCAAGTCTCTCACGTTCTGGATTTAGATTCGGACTGCACAGACATACCTGACTCAAAACACCAACAATTTCTCATACGGACTCCGAATTGGGTGATTCTTTTTTTGTTGGAATCTAGATTTTGTGCTCTTTCAACTCCACTTGGATTAATCTTCAAATTCGTCCGGCGCGTTGAGATATAGACGAAACAATCAGACTTTGTAGCAGAATCCGAGTCAAACAACAAGTCCAAAGGTGTTGCATCACCTCCACTTGGGCCCATGAGCCTTGTACGACCTAGGGTTGGTTTTAGGATGCCTTCAGATGTTCTCCCACCTCCTTGGCCGCCACCCCTTCCTCCTATATAAATAGATCCATCTAGTAGCTTTTTCCTTGGGATTTTGTTTAGTTAAAAGTTAGCCAACGCAACTTCGTGTACTTCGTTTGTGTCCAACCACCAGACCAAGACCACTTTCGGATCCCCACCATTATCAATACTTCATCCATATTCGCAATATTCAGATTGCTTTATCATATTCTTGCTTGTTCTTCGATTGCTTGCAGGAATAGACCTTTGTGGTCACCTTGATAGAGGCGGGATGTCCCAATCTTTTGATGAGATGATAACTATTGATTTGGTAGAGACGACTTTGACGATCCGACTACAAACATGCACGACGTTGCGCCTTAGCAATCGCTAAACCAACTCCGAGAGGTTATTGACCACGCCGGAACACGATCAACCTAACCACGAAGGTCTATTCCTACAAGCAATCGAAGAACAAGCAAGAATATAATAAAGCAATCTGAATATTGCGAATATATATGAAGTATTAATAAAGGTGGGGATCCGTAAGCGGTCTTGGTCTCGTCGTTGGACACAAACAAAGTACACGAAGTTGCAATGGCTAACTTTTAACTAAACAAATCCCAAGAAAAAGCTACAAGATGGATCTACTTATATAGGAGGAAGGGGTGGCGGCCAAGGAGGTGGGAGAACATCCCAAGGCATCCTAAAACCAACCCTAGGTCGTACAATGCTCATGGGACCAAGTGGAGGTGATGCAACACCCTTGGACTTGTTGTTTGACTCGGATTCTGCTACAATGTCTGATTGTTTCGTCGATATCTCAACGCTCCGGACGAATTTGAAGATGAATCCAATTGTTATGGAAAGAACACAAAATCTAGATTCCAACAAAAAACGAATCACCCAATTCGGAGTCCGTATGAAAAAGTTGTTGGTGTTTTGAGTCAGGTATGTCTGTGCAGTCCGAATCTGAATCCACAACGTGAGAGACTTGGACTCTATCTTCTCTTGGCCCAAAAGTGACGTGAGAGAACTTTTTGAACATCAAGTAAACATCTCTTTCTCCCTTATCTTCATATGTGAATTGCACAAATTTCCCATACACCTGCAATTAGACAGAACACAAAAAGTGTGTGAAGTATTTTTGTTCTGGATAAGATAAATAGATTATGGAATAGTTTGCACTAGAAATCACCTGACAAATATGCATGTATGCAATATTTTTGGTCGTATCGAAGGTAGTCATGTCCTCATCATCCTCCCCTTTTTGAAAACAGAGTCGTCGTCGGCGTTGCTTAATCTGAAATGTGGCTAACAAAAGAGACAAGGTATACATGTTGTATATGTATATGTCATCCATTTTTACTTCCCTTGATTTTTGCACATATGACACATGTATACATGAGTAACTTTTATAGATCATAAAATATAAAGCCAAAATATTATCATAAGTAGAAGGCATGAAAATATTGCAACTCAGTTTGCACATATAAGTGAAGCTCTTATTCCTATTGAGGGAGTCCTGGATTAGGGGGTGTCCGGATGGCCGGACTAAGACCTTTGGCCGGACTTCCGAACTATGAAGATACAAGATTGAAGACTCCGTATCGTGTCCGTATGGGACTTTCCTTGCCATGGCAGGCAAGCTTGGCGATACGATATGAAGATCTCCTCCCATTGTAACCGACTCTCTGTAACCCTAGCCCTTTCCGGTGTCTATATAAACCGGAGAGTTTTAGTCCGTAGGACGAACAACAATCATACCATAGGCTAGATTCTAGGGTTTAGCCACTCCGATCTCGTGGTAGATCTACTCTTGTACTACCCATATCATCAATATTAATCAAGCAGGAGTAGGGTTTTACCTCCATCGAGAGGGCCCGATCCTGGGTAAACACATCGTGTCCCTTGTCTCCTGTTACCATCTGCCTAGACGCATAGTTCGGGACCCCCTACCCGAGATCCGCCGGTTTTGACACCGACGTTGGTGCTTTCACTGAGAGTTCCTCTGTGTCGTCGCCTTTAGGCCCGATGGCTTCTTCGCTCGACAATCGCGATACGGTCCGGGATGAGACTTTTCTCCCCGGAAAGATCTTCGTATTCGGCGGCTTCGCACTGCGGGCCGACTCGTTCGGCCATCTGGAGCAGATCGAAAGCTACGCCCCTGGCCACCAGGTTAGGTTTGGAAACTTAAACTACACGGCCGACATCCGCGGGGACTTCATCTTCGACGGATTCGAGCCACGATCGAGCGTGCCGCACTCTCACGATGGGCATGATTTAGCTCTGTCATCGGACAACACCCAGAGCGCCGCTCAGGTGTCCACTCCGACCATTAGCTCGGAGCCTGCTGCGCCAGTCGGGGACGGACGGTTGGACGCCGCCCCGGAAGCTGCAACCTCTACGGCGATAGAGCCGGATACCAGCATAGTCCCTTGCAAGGCCCGTGACTCCAAGGTGCCGGACTCCAATCCGGACTCCGTAAATCCTGCACCTCTTCCGATTAAGCCCGATTGGGCTCCGGTCATGGAGTTCACCACCGCGGATGTCTTTCAGCACTCGCCTTTCGGCAATATCCTGAATTCGTTAAAGTCTCTCTCTTTGTTAGGAGAGCCCTGGCCGGACTACGGCCAACACCGTTGGGATACGGACGACGAAGAAATTCGTAGCCCACCCACCACCCACTTCGTAGCCACTGTCGACGATTTAACCGACATGCTCGACTTTGACTCCGAAGACATCGACAGCATGGACGCCGATGAAGGAGACGATCAAGAACCAACACCTATAGGGAACTGTAAAGCCACCTCGTCATATGACATATACATGGTGGACACCCCTAAAGCGGGGGATGGCGAGGAGAAAACGGAGGATGACCCCTCCATGAAGCAACCCAAGCGCCGACGTCAGCAGCGCCGCTCTAAGTCCCGCCAAAGCAAAAACAGCGATTCCGGCACCGGAGATAACAATACGCCGGACAATGCTGAAGACAACCCCCTTCAGCAGGATTCAGTGCAGGAGGACGAAGGAGCCAGCCCTCATGAGAGAGCGGCCGACAAATAGGATGAGAACGACAATTACATGCCTCCCTCCGAAGACGAGGCAAGCCTCGACGACGACGAATTCGTCGTGCCAGAGGATCCTGTCGAACAAGAGCGTTTCAAACGCAGGCTCATAGCCACGGCAAGCAGCCTCAAGAAGAAACAGCAGTAGCTTAGAGCTGACCAAGACTTGCTAGCCGACGGATGGACCGAAGTCCTGGCGGCCGAAGAGTATAAACTAGAACGCCCATCCAAGAGCTACTCAAAGCGCAGGTTGCTACCCCAACTTGAGGAGGAAGCAACTAAACCTACATCACCAGCGTACGATGTGCCCGATCGGCCACCCCGTGGCCGTGATAGAGAGGCCTTCAGGCCCTCAACCCAAGCCGTACCCCGACACCGCTCAAAACATACCAGAGTACGGGGAGACGCAACAGACCTGCAAGACATCTTGGAGAATAAGGCAAGGCAAACAAGATCGATCTACGGATCGCATGGGCGCCCCGCTTCACATGACGCTAGCCATCACGCCGGACATAATAAGTATGGCTCGGCCGAATACAACAGACCAAGCTCGTCCGAGCTGCGTTGTGATATAGCCCAGTACAGGGGCGCCGCACACCCACTATGCTTCACAGACGAAGCAATGGATCATCAGATCCCCGAGGGCTTCAAACCCATAAACATCGAATCATACTATGGCACAACAGATCCCGCGGTATGGATCGAGGATTATCTCCTTCATATCCACATGGCCCATGGTGATGATCTACACACCATCAAATACCTCCTTCTCAAGCTTAAAGGACCAGCTCGACATTGGCTTAACTACCTGCCAGCAGAGTCAATTAGTTGTTGAGAGGACCTGGAATCCGCATTCCTTGACAACTTCCAGGGAACTTATGTGCGACCACCAGACGCCGATGACCTAAGACACATAATCCAGCAGCCAGAGGAATCGGCCAGACAATTCTGGACATGGTTCCTAACCAAGAAAAACCAAATAGTCGATTGTCCGGACGTCGAGGCCCTTGCAGCCTTCAGGCACAACATCCGAGACGAATGGCTTGCCCAGCACCTAGAACAGGAAAAGCCGAAGTCTATGGCAGCCCTCACGACACTCATGACCCGCTTCTGCGCCGGGGAAGACAGCTGGCTAGCTCGTAGCAATAACATAACCAAGAGCCCCGGCAATTCGGATAACAAGGATACCAACGGCAGGTCACGTCGCAACAAGCATAAGCGCCGCATTAACGGTGACAATACTGAAGATACGACAGTCAATGCCGGAATCAGAGGCTCTAAACCGGGTCAGCAGAAGAAGCCATTCAAAATAAATCCTCAGGGCCCATCCAGCTTAGACCGGAAACTCGATCGCTCGTGCCAGATACACGGCACACCCGAACAGCCAGCCAATCACACCAACAGGGATTGTTGGGTGTTCAAGCAGGCAGGCAAGTTAAGTGCCGAGACCAGAGACAAGGGGCTACATAGCAATGATGAGGAGGCGCCCCGGCCGCCGAACAACAAAGGAGAGAAGGGATTTCCCCCGCAAGTTCGGACGGTGAATATGATATACGCAACCCACATCCCCAAAAGGGAGCAGAAGCGTGCTCTCAAGGACGTCTATGCACTGGAGCCAGTCGCCCCAAAGTTCAACCCATGGTCCTCCTGCCCGATCACCTTCGACCGAAGGGACCATCCCACCAGCATCCGTCATGGCGGATTCGCCGCACTGGTGCTAGACCCAATTATCGACGGATTTCACCTTACCAGAGTCCTAATGGACGGTGGCAGTAGCCTGAAACTGCTTTACCAGGACACAGTGCGAAAAGTGGGCATCGATCCTTCAAGGATTAAATCCACAAAGACAACCTTCAAAGGTGTCATACCAGGGGTAGAAGCCAGCTGTACAGGCTCAGTCACACTCGAGGTGGTCTTCGGATCCCCGGATAACTTCTGGAGCGAGGAGTTAATCTTCGACATAGTCCCATTCCGCAGCAGCTATCACGCCCTGCTCGGACGAACCGCATTTGCCAAATTCAATGCGGTGCCTCACTACGCATATCTCAAGCTCAAGATGCCAGGACCTCGCGGAGTCATCACGGTAAACGGAAACACCGAACGCTCTCTCCAAACGGAGGAGCACACGGCGGCCCTGGAAGCGGAAGTACAGAGTAGCCTCTCAAGGCAGTTCTCCAATCCAGGTGCCAAACGTCCGGACAACGTCAAGCGAGCCCGAATTAACCTACAACAAATCCGGCTGGCACGTTCCGAGCAAGCATAGCAGTGCGGCCCCAACCCCAGCCCCCATCAAACGGCGATACTGGTACCACGCGTACATAATTACGCCTTAGAGATACCATGGGCATAAGGGGAGGGGCACAACAACGGCACGCCCAGAATGCGGCTCAACCGCACTAAGGGGCTCCCTATTTCGCCGTTTTCCTTTTCACACACTTTCAGGACCCAACTATTCGGAAGGCCTGTCCGGCAATACTCTCGCCGAACCCATGATGCAATAGCCAGGGAGGAAGCAAGCCACGTCAAAAGTCTAGGTGGTCTCTATAACGAGTTTAATACCTGTTTCTCTTACAATCCTGCAGCTTGCCCCTGGAGGGGAATATGTCAAATACTCCCATCTCTTGCTTACCGCACTTTTTGTATCGTTCTGCTTTCGCAGCAGCCCTTTTTTAATGAACAATATATAGCTCTTACCTATTATTGTACTTATCTATTTTTATATACAAATATGTACAGTCATGACATTCTGCAATCGTACACTTTGGTACGGATAATACACCAGGGGCTTACAACACCCCATAACATGGTGTGAGAAGACCGAACACTCTAACAAGTGCGGCACCCCGAACTTATAGCACCATATGCATCGGCTCCGAATCATGTCTTTGGTCAATAGTTGGGTTTGCCCGGCTCCCAAGTTTTGGTACCTTACGTTCCGCATTGTTGGCTAAGGTAGCGCTGGGAGAACTACTGCAATTGTGCCCTAGTTGAGCTGGGTTAACACCTCAGTAGAGAAAGCTAAAACTGACTGTCATGATAGTGCGAGAGACTGGTCGTTGTTTACGAGGTTTCTTCGAGTCCTTAAAGACTTATGCCGCTTCGAGCAAGGAACCGGACTTATCCGGCCTACGCGTGGATAGCGCCCCGAACTTGGTCTTCCGAATACTAGGGGCTTCGCCGAAATTTAAAATTATAGAATTCTATGGCTAAGTGAGAGTGATAAAGCATTATAAGTCCGACGGCCTGGTTCGTTGTGCTGAACGCCACCCTAGATGGACCCAAGAATGGGAACAAGAGCGCTCAGGTTTATCCCGAACACCCCAACACTCATGGCATGGGGGTCGAAGCCGACGACTTGCATCTCTTAGATTTGATAAACGGCCGCACAGAAGGTAATATTTTAAATTAACAAGCGTTGCTTAACGCATATGAACAAAGCTTCAGCGTACAGGATAACAAATGCGAGTTTACTCAAAAATTACATCTTTGGAGCACTCATCCGCTATGCGGCGGGCACCCTTCAGAACGCCATTATAATACATCTCGGGCGTATGATACTCCTTGCCCGGTGGTGGCGTGTCCGTCAACAGCTTCTCCACATCTAGCTTGCCCCAGTGCACCTTAGCACGGGCCAGGGCCCGACGGGCACCTTCAATACAAATGGAGCGCTTGACGACCTCAATTCACGGACACGCGTCCACCAGCCGCCGCACCAGACCGAAGTAGCTCCCAGGCATGACTTCTCCAGGCCACAGCCGAGCTATGAGGCCCTTCATGGACTGTTCGGCCACCTTGTGGAGCTCGACCAGCTGCTTCAGCTGGTCGCTCAGGGGCACCGGATGTTCGGCCTCAGCATACTGAGACCAGAACACTTTTTCCGTCGAGCTCCCCTCTTCGGCTCGGTAGTATGCGGCGGCATCAGACACACTACTGGGAAGATCGGTGAACGCTCCTCGAGAGCTCCGGATTCGGGTAAGTAGCAGATAATTAACTTTTATATTTTTGCTTTGCATAAAGAATGCCTTACCCGCCGCTATCTTCTTCATCGCCTCGATCTCCTGAAGGGCCTTCTGGGCTTCGGCCTTCGCGGTCTTGGCACTCTCAAGAGCCAAGGCAAGCTCGGACTCTCGAGTCTTTGAGTCACGCTCCAAACTCTCGTGTTTTTCCACGAGAGCCTGGAGCTCTTGCCGCACCTCCGCCACCCGCGCCTCCTGCTTCTCTCGCTCGGTGCGCTCCAAGGCCGCACTCTTTTCGGCCTTCAAGACCGCCTCTTTCAGGGTCGCCACCTCGGTCGTGGCTCCGGCAACATTAACGTTGGTCCTGTCATTATTTTGCAACCAAGTATTTCTATATACATTTACAGGAGGTACTATGTATCCTCTTTATCCTCGAGCTGCTTCTTGGCATGGCTGAGCTCGCTCTCGGACCGCTCGAGGCTTTCCTTCAAGGTATTGACCTCCGCAGTCAGTGCGGCAGAGGTCAGCAGCGCAGCCTGCATTCCCATATTGACATATTTCTATTAGACTCCTACGTATATCTTTTGAGATCCTCAGTTCGGCTTTTCTTTTCGAACACCGAACTGAGCATCAGGGGCTACTGTCTATGCGGTAACATTTTTATATATGTTTTCGAACACATACCTCAAAGCCCGTTAACAGGCTTGTGCAGGCTTCCGTCAGCCCGCTCTTGGCGGACCGAACCTTCTGAATCACCGCACTCATATAGTGCGGTGTTCTTTGTCAATGGAGGCGCCGTTAAGCGCCTCCAGCAAATTGTCCGGCGCCTCCGGGTGGACGGAAGTCGCCAGCGTCGCGGGCTTGCCCTTCTTATGAAGGCGCCGCCTGTAGGACTTTGGAACCACTGATGGTTCCGGAGCAGTGTCCGGCCCGGGGCCGGACTTAGATCCCTCCGGGGTTTACCCCTTTGGGCTTGGAGTCCGGAAGGTCGCCTTGTGGTGCTTCCAGGACCACCTCCTCCTGGTTTTGTCCCCTACGGGACTCCACCTCAGCGTCGTTTGTAGGGAGAGGGGAGGAGGCCGTTGGAAGTGAAGCGCTATTCACATCCGACGAATTCAGAGATCCGCTCGACGAATCTCCAAGCTGAGCTCTGGGCGGACTCCATGATTAGCTTCGGCGTTAAAAGCTATCAAATAATAAAGGAGTGCAATAAGTCATTCGGGTAGCCGGACACTTACGATGTTGCCAGGGGCTTGACCCTGGATGGCCAGTCCTCGCCGCCGTCTTCGGCGTCGGGGTCGTAGTCCGGCAGAAGGGTCTTCCCCTTCTTGGACCCTCCAGCTTCCCCAGTTGGGGCGGCCTTTCTCTTCCTTCCACTCCCCATTGGAGGGGGAGAGGCATCTTCTTCTTCCTCCTCCTCCTCGTATTCGGAGGCGGAGGGTGCGTTGGGGCCGTCGGGCAAATCCGACGACACCGGGCGCCGGGAACTCTTTCGGGTCCCCATGGCCTTCTTCTTGGCCTTCTTCTCTGGCACCACGTGAGGTGGTGGAACCAGTAGCTTCGCTAAGTGTGCGTCTACTGGGCCTTCGGGCAAAGGGGCCGGACAGTCGAACTGTCCGGATGTCCTCTTCCAGTCCTGTCAAAGGAACGGGAGTTTAGATCCCACATAAAGTCACACTATGAAATTCGGGTATCCCGTAAGGGACTAAATGTAAGCTTACTTCGGAGGCTTGACGTTTGGCGCAGAATCCGCGATCCTCGGTGACGGGAGGGGAGACCTCGGAACTCTTGAAAAGCACCTTCCAGGCGTCCTCGTGCTTCGTTTCGAAGAGCCAGGATAGAGTCTGGTGCCGGGCCTGGTCAAACTCCCACAAATTGAAGTCCCGTCGTTGACACAGGAGGATCCGGCGGAAGAGCATGACCTGGACCTCGTTGACAAGCTTGACCTTCTTGGTCACCAGGTCTCAGACGCAGGTTTGGAGTCCGGTCACCTCTTCCGGATTTCCCCACGACAGGCCCGTCTCTTTCCAAGATGTGAGCCGGGTGGGGATGCCGGATCCAAATTTGGGGGCCGCTGCCCATTTAGGGTCACACGGCTTGGTGATATAAAACCACCCCGATTGCCACCCTTTGATGGTTTCCACGAAGGCACCCTCGAGCCAGGTGACGTTGTCTATCTTGCCCACCATGGCGCCTCCGCATTCCGCCCGTCGGCCTTGCACGATCTTCGGCTTGACGCTGAAGATCTTCAACCATAGGCCAAAGTGAGGCTGGATGCGGAAGAAGGCCTCGCACACGACGATAAACGCCGAGATATTGAGGATGAAGTTCGGGGCCAGATCGTGGAAGTCCAATCCGTAGTAGAACATGAGCCCCCGAACGAACGGGTGAAGAGGAAAACCCAGTCCGCGGAGGAAATGGGGAAGAAAAACAAACCTCTCATGGGGCCTGGGGGTGGGGATGAGTTGCCCCACATCTGGGAGCCGGTGCGCGATGTCGTTAGACAAGTATCCGACCTTCCTTAGATTTTTGATTTGTCCCTCCGTGACGGAGGAGGCCATCCATCTACCTCCCGCTCTAGACATGGTTGGAGAAGATTGAGGTGGGAAGTGCGGGCTTGGGCGCTGGAGCTCGAGCGCGCAGGGACGGATAAGCAGAGGAGGAAGAGGGCGTGAATGGAAAGGGCGGATTCTTATCCCCTTATATGGGCGGCCAAAACTACGAGCCCCCCACCAGCCTAATAAAACTCGCTTATCTCCCAAGCGTCGCGGTTAATGGCGCAGTTGGGTTACCCACACCCGTATTGATGAGAATCCCGGAATAAGGGGGCATGATCTCTGCTTTGACAAGACATGCCAAGGAAACCGCCTCGCTAAACGCGCCGAGGTGGAACAATAAAATGAATAAAATCCTGGCCGTGGCATGATGTCACGCCGCGGAATACATCAGCAGATCCGATTGATACAAATATTATTCTCTCTACGATGGAATGTGTGACTTATTTTGCAGAGCCGGACACTACCCTGGTGTTCAAAATCTTCTATGAAATATTCGGAGGAGGAACCCGCCTTGCAATGCCGAAGACAACTTGCGTGCCAGACTCGTCGTCATTGAAGCCTGGTTCAGGGGCTACTGAGGGAGTCCTAGATTAGGGGGTGTCCGGATGGCCGGACTAAGACCTTTGGCCAGACTCCCGGACTATGAAGATACAAGATTGAAGACTCCGTCCCGTGTCCGGATGGGACTTTCCTTGGCGTGGAAGGCAAGCTTGGCGATACGATATGAAGATCTCCTCCCATTGTAACCGACTCTGTGTAACCCTAGCCCTCTCCGATGTCTATATAAACCGGAGAGTTTTAGTCCGTAGGACGAACAACAATCATACCATAGGCTAGATTCTAGGGTTTAGCCACTCCGATCTCATGGTAGATCTACTCCTGTACTACCCATATCATCAATATTAATCAAGCAGGAGTAGGGTTTTACCTCCATCGAGAGGGCCCGAACCTGGGTAAAAACATCGTGTCCCTTGTCTCCTATTACCATCCGCCTAGACGCACAGTTCGAGACCCCCGACCCGAGATCCGCCGGTTTTGACACCGACACCTATCAAAAGATTGACAATATTCATCATTAAACCATCCCAAAATTGGGGAATAAACCTTACGTGCATCAAATTTACATGCTACACCATGCTTAAATAAGAAAACATGCAATAAGTCATTTGACACAGAATGATCACCAAGGTTAGAGGTCATATCAAAATGATTAAACATTGGCACAATTATTTTAAAATGTATTTGATCCAAATCTGATTTATTTTTTGATTCACATGGTTCTTTGACCTCAACAGTTAATTCAATGGGCGCACTCAAAATTGTTGGTATTTCAGTTGTTTGATCACATGATGCATTCATGACAGTAACATGATTCTCTAAAATAGGTGGTGTGCTCGAATCAACATGTAACTCAACACATGATGTATTTAAGTTAATTAGGCATGCATCATTCTCATGTGAAGTTATATCATCAATACCTTTATTGTTACCTTGTCGCAAAGACGTAGCTGATGTAGGTATGAACAATGACAATGTACCATACACTTGAGATGATGTCGCACTCACAATCTGAGGTGTGGCTGCTCTAGTAGGTGCAAAAGTGGAGGAATCAACCGATGGTAGTGAGCATGAATTAGAATAGTAGTTGTTGTAGTCATCCAATGCATCCTCCTGTAACTGTCTCTCAAAGGTATAAGCACGAACATACATACCAGTAATGCAACGAGGAAAGTAGTGAAATTTTGCCTGAATATCATGGTTCAAACCACCAAAAAAATCTATTCATTGTAGCATCCTCAGATTCTTCTATGTCACAATGATGCATATAAGATTTGAACTCTTGGTAGTAAGCATGAACAGTGTTGTTGCCTTGTCTAAATTGTTCAGATTTACGAAGCAATTCACGACGGTAGTAAGGAGGGAAAATTGTTGTCTCATTACATGTTTCAAATCTTTCCAAGTTGTGGGTTGGTTATCAATGTTTTTCTTACAATGCACACTCCACCAAACAGAAGTAAAACTAGTAAATGCTCTAGTGGCAGCTCGTACTCGCTCAAGTTCAAAAAAGTCATGGTGACTAAAAACTTGTTCTACTTCAAGCTCCCAAGCTAGATAAATAGCAGGATTAAATCTACCCTCAAATGATGGTAAAGAGCTAACCTGGCCATGTGCTTGTGTGTGTTGTCCCAACTCTCATGATGGTGAAGATGTGTTCGTCGTCCAAAAACTTCTATCTCCGGTACCTGTCATGATTAGTAGAAACAAGAAACAAAATTCGAGAATAATGTTCCTATGAACTACTAGGATGTGGTTGTAACGTGCTCACAGTAAGCAAATATCAATATCTTACAAGTCCTTACCATGCGGCAGGTGGTGACAGGCAACCAGCGGTGTCAAGTAACTCTGAAGATTGTGTAAAGCGATTGCCAGGGGAACGTACGTATACACGGTGTAGAAATATGTGGAGCTGGGTTGGCTATATATGGTAGCAAAATATTAGCAATAATCAATTCAAAGATGCAATGTTGAATAAACGCTCAACGACGGTACTGTGCTGGTCCTAGGCTAGACCGGACTAGAGACGCGAGCCTAGAACACTAATGAGGTCACGGCATAGCACAACTAGCATCAATGAAGGATAAGTAGCTCTGGACAGCAAGATGTAAGTGAAGATCACAACGGCAGTCAAGATAATGATGAATAACAACTGCCAAGCAGGATATATAACTACTCTCTCTCCAACTTTCCCCTTGAAAAGTTTGCTACTAACTCAAGCTTTCCAATGCAAAAAGAATCACTCAATTCCGAATTGATATGAGGAGTCAAAGAATTCTAAAACTGGCATGAAAAACTGGAACAAACTGTATGCGCGAACTTCAGAGGGCAACAAGACCTATTTAGAAGCTGATTGTGAGACGACAAATATTGAACTAGCTTTTGCAACTATTCAGATGCGTCTAGTCGCTAGCTTTAATTTGAGTACTTGTGGAGCTAAAACGCACTTCGTATGAGGAAGTTATGCCTGTTTTCCTGAACAGTGCACAAAACAGATTCCAATCCGAATTCAACTACGAGACTGAGTCTAGATAGATCCAAATTTTCTTTTTTTTTCTATTTTTTTCTCTCACTTTTTTTTCTTTTTTTTCTCTGACTTTTTTTCTTTCTTTTTTTCCTTTTTCTCTCTCTTTTTTTTCTCCTACTTTCCAAGATAAACTAGATAAGATGCAGATTGGATCATGCGAAAATGCGAATGACCTCAACTATGATTACGACAATGAACAGTGCGTAGCACGTGGTGGATATTGATGGATGGGATGGTGGACAGCGGAAGGGATAATGATGCAGCGGCGGCGTGACTAATGTGAACAGAACTCGAAACTCTAAAGGAACTAGACACTAAGACCAGCAACTCGACACGACGATGCAATCGATAATTCAATAATGCAAACAATGAAAAGAAAATTGCAAAGGCTCAGACTGGCTTGGACAAACGGTGAATAGATCTAACTTTTTTTTGTGGCTTTTTCTTGG
Organism: Triticum dicoccoides; assembly: GCF_002162155.2. Classification (NCBI taxonomy): domain Eukaryota; kingdom Viridiplantae; phylum Streptophyta; class Magnoliopsida; order Poales; family Poaceae; genus Triticum; species Triticum dicoccoides. The sequence goes on from NC_041387.1 coordinate 262,985,689, forward strand.
ACAATAGGTAAGAAAATAAATGTACTCTAGGGAAAACTAGAAATTCTCATCGAGCAACCTGAAAACTGATACCACTTGATAGAGGCGGGGTGTCCAGATCTTTCGATGAGATGATAACTATCGATTTGGTAGAGACGACTTTGACGATCCGACTACAAATGTGCACGACGTTGCGCCTTAGCAATCGCTAAACCAACTCCGAGAGGTTATTGACCACGCCGGAGCACGATCAACCTGACCACGAAGGTCTATTCCTGCAAGCAATCGAAGAACAAGCAAGAATATAATAAAGCGATCTGAATATTGTGAATATATATGAAGTATTAATAAAGGTGGGGATCCGTAAGCGGTCTTGGTCTGGTCGTTGAACACAAACAAAGTACACGAAGTTGCAATGGCTAACTTTTAACTAAACAAATCCCAAGAAAAAAGCTACTAGATGGATCTACTTATATAGGAGGAAGGGGTGGCGGCCAAAGAGGTGGGAGAACGTCCCAAGACATCCTAAAACCAACCCTAGGTCGTACAAGGCTCATGGGACCAAGTGGAGGTGATGCAACACCCTTAGACTTGTTGTTTGACTCGGATTCTGCTACAAAGTCTGATTGTTTCATCGATATCTCAATGCTCCGGACGAATTTGAAGATGAATCCAATTGGGCTGGAAGGAGCACAAAATCTAGATTCCAACAAAAAAACGAATCACCCAATTCGGAGTCCGTATGAGAAAGTTGTTGGCGTTTTGAGTCAGGTATGTCTGTGCAGTCCGAATCTGAATCCAGAACGTGAGAGACTTGGACTCTATCTTCTCTTGGCCCAAAAGTGACATGAGAGAACTTTTTGAACAGCAAGTAAACATCTCTTTCTCCCTTATCTTCATATCTGAATTGTACAAATGTCCCATACACCTGCAATTAGACAGAACACAAAAGTGTGTGAAGTATTTTTGTTCTGGATAACATAAATAGATTATTGAATAGTTTGCACTAGAAATCACCTCACAAATATGCATGTATGCAATATTTTTGGTCGTATCCAAGGTAGTCATGTCCTCATTAGTCCTCTTAGTACCTAATCATGCACACCATTTCGGATTGAGGTAGTAGCCATGTCTCGAGAGGATCATATGAGATATCATTAAGGAGAGAAGTCACCTCGGTCTCGAGAGCTCTAGCACGTGCTCTAGTCATGGGTCCTCTTGGGGCTTGGTGAGGCGATGGAAGGTCCATGGGGATGACCGAAGGATGCTCCGCATCATCTCCCCTCCCTTGGGATAGATCCGACCTCGGATCGAAATCCTCATCACCATGGTACGGGGAGAGATCGGAGACGTTGAAGATGTCGTGCACGTTGTACTTGTCGCGTGGGAGATCGATCTTGTAAGTGTTATTGTTGTAGCGTGCTAGCACCTTGAAGGCTCCGTCGGCTCGAGGGAGAAGCTTGGACTTGCATTCGTTGGGGAAGCGGTCCTTGCGAAGGTGTAGCCACACGAGGTCTCCAATGTCGAATATCATGGGATGCTTATTGACGTTGAGCTTGGTCGCGAGTCGTTGTACTTGGTGCTCAATGGTGTGTCTTGTATCTTCATGCATCTTCTTGATGTAGCTTGCATGGGCACTTGCATCGAGGTTGGTGCGCTCTTGTAGAGGAAGAGGTAGAATGTCCAATGGGGACAATGGGTTGAAGCTGTAGACGACCTCGAAGGGGGACTTGCCGGTCGTTGAATGTCTTGCACGGTTGTAGGCGTACTCGACGATGGGTAGACACTCCTCCCACTCCTTGATGTTCTTCTTGAGAAACACGCAATGTAGAGTGGAGAGTGTACGGTTCGTCACGTCCGTTTGGCCGTCGGTTTGAGGATGGTATGTGGACGAGAACAAGAGCTTGATTCCGAGCTTGGCGCATAGGGTCTTCCAAAAGTAACTCAAGAACTTGACGTCGCGGTCGGAGACGATTGTTTTTGGTACTCCATGGAGGCGCAAGATTTCCCTACAAAAGAGATTTGCAACGTGTGAAGCATCGTCTATCTTGTTGCAAGGGATGAAATGTGTCATCTAAGAAAATCGGTCCACAACAACAAACACGGAATCCTTGCCATTTTGAGTTCTAGGCAAACCAAGTACAAAATCCATGCTAATGTCTTCCCATGGTAGATAAGTAATAGGAAGAGGCATGTAAAGACCATGTGATTGAGCTTTAGACTTAGCTTTGCGACAAGTAGAGCATCGGGTGGTGAAGCATGAGACGTCACGGAACATCTTGGGCCAAAAGTAGTTCTTGAAGAGCGTGGTGAAAGTCTTGTCGCGTACAAAGTGTCCCATGAGTCCGCCTCCATGAGCCTCTTGCAAAAGGAGCAAACGAAGAGAATACTCGGGAATGCATAGTTTGTTAGCTCTCATAAGATAACCATCCTTGATGTAATATTGTTCCCAAGAAGCATGCGTCAAACACTTAGCATAAGGAATAGCAAAATATGGATCATTAGCATACAAGTCTTTGATGTGCTCAAAACCAATAACATTCAACTCAAGTTTAATCACAAGGGTGCATATGCATGAAAGTGCATCCGCAACTACATTTTCCTTACCCTTAATGTACTTGACCACATAGGGGAAAGATTCAATAAATTCACTCCGTTTGTCATGACGCTTGTTTAACTTAGTTTGACCTTCTAAGTACTTAAGCGTTTCATGATCGGTATGGATGACAAACTCATGAGGTCTAAGATAATGTTCCCAAACATGTAGCACATGCACTAAGGCATACAATTCTTTGTCATAAATGGGATAGTTAAATTGAGCACCAGAGAGTTTTTCACTAAAATATGCAATGGCTCGTTTTTCTTGCATCAAAACTCCGCCAATTCCGGTACCACTTGCATCACAATGAACTTCAAAAGTTTTGTCAAAATTGGGCAAAGCAAGAATCGGAGCATGAGTAAGCAAAGACTTGAGCTCATCAAAAGCGGTGGTTTGCAAAGATCCCCAAACAAAAGGAGCATTCTTCTTACTCAAGGCATGCAAAGGAGCGGCAATTTTGCTAAAATCTTTCACAAAGCAACAATAAAAACCTGCGAGACCAAGAAAACTATGCACTTGTTGTAAATTGGTTGGTTGGGGCCAAGTTTTAATTGCTTCAATTTTAGTTTCATCAACATGGACACCCTTGGAAGATACAACAAAACCCAAGAAAACCACTTTGACAACACCAAATGTGCACTTTTTCATGTTTGCATAAAGGCTTTCCTTGCGAAGGGTTTGCAAAACAGCCCTAACATGATTAAGATGTTCTTTCATGGTTTTGCTAAACACAAGAATATCATCGAAGTAAACCACAACAAAGACTCCAATATAAGGGCGAAGCACATAATGCATGAGGCGCACGAAAGTACCGGGAGCCTCCGATAAACCCATAGGCATAACTAACCACTCATATAGGCCAAATTTGGTTTTGAAAGCATTTTTCCTATCATCACCCTCTTGAATGCGTATTTGGTAATAGCCACTTTTAAGATCAATTTTTGAGAAAAAGTTGGCTCCACTAAGTTCATCAAGCATATCATCTAAGCGAGGAATGGGATGCCTATAGCGAACGGTGACAGCATTTATGGGTCTACAATCGGAACACAAGCGGAAACTTCCATCGGGCTTAGGAACAAGTATAACCGGAATGGCACAAGGGCTTAAGCTTTCACGTACACGACCGTTGTCGATTAGTTGTTGTACTTGCCGTTGAATCTCCTTGGTTTATTCGGGATTGACACAGTATGGAGCTTTGATTGGAAGTGGTGCTCCGGGGATGAGGTCGATTTGATGCTCAATGCCTCGTAGAGGAGTTAGACCCGGAGGTAGCTCATCAGGGAAAACATCTTGGAATTCCTGCAAAAGAGATTGAAATACTAAAGGTAGCTCGTGAGAGGTGTTAGTTTTTGGTTCTCCATCCTTGCACACAAGGACAAAGTGTATCACACTCGATGGGTTCTCACACACTTCTCTCATCTCACTTTTTGTGGCAAATAGTATGAGGTTTTTCTCTCTAGGCGAAGAGGCGCTCAAGTTTGGCTTGTGGCTCTCACTCACTTTTTCGTGGATGTCTTTTCACTCTTCTCTCTATGGTGGTTGGCTTGCTTGTCTGCTATCACTTGACTAGGAGACATGGGTCATAGCACATATTCCTTCCCTTTCATCTTGAAGCTATAGTGGTTGGTACGCCCATTGTGGAAGACACCATGGTCGAATTGCCATGGTCGACCAAGAAGGAGGTGGCAAACGGTCATTGGGACCACATCACACTCCAAAGTGTCCTCATATGCACCAATTTTGAAGGAAACTTGGACCGTATGCTCAACTCGTATAGTGTCGGAGTCACTTAGCCATTGAACCTTGTAGGGGTGCGGGTGCTTCCTCTTTACCAATTGAAGCTTGGAGCATAGTTCTTCACTTGCCAAGTTGTGGCAACTACCTCCATCGATGATGACCTTGACGGATCATCCATTGATACCGGCCTTAGTGTGGAAGATATGGCATCTTTGGTCTTCTTCTTGTTGATGTTGAAGAGTCAATACCTTGGAGACAACAAGAGCGGGGCTCGTATCTTCATCGCAAAAGACTTGATCATCTTCATCCTCGTTCACGCGCCGGTGCATCGCCACTTGCTCAACAGCTTCCATTTCATCTTCACTCATTGAGTCGTAGGTGCCATGGTCGTTGAGGATCATGGTATGCTTGTTTGTGCATTCATAGCACTTGTGGCCTCGGCCGCCGCAAGTGAAACACTTGAAGGAGCTTGTCTTGACGGTCTCATCGGTCGGAGTAGATGAAGAAGCACGCGGCTTGAAGACGCGGCATGAAGTTGCTTGTAGTAGGATGAAGACGACTTGAACATGCCGAAGTTTTCTTGTAACTTGACTTGTCGTCGTTGCTTGGAGAAGGCTTGGTTGATGTCAAAGTTGGAGTAGTTGTTGAAGCTTGGTTATTGGAGAAGCCGTAGGTCTTGGATGAGTACTTGGCGTACTTAAAGTCATCTTGCACTTGACGTTCCACCTTTGTAGCTTGATGCACGAGCTCAATGAGTTTGGAGTAGGGTTGGAAGTCGGCGATCTTCTTGATGGGATGATTGAGTCCATTGAAGAATCGTGCCACTGTTTTCTCATCATCCTCCGCGACATTGGCTCGAATCATGGCAATCTCCATTTCCTTGTAGTATTCTTCAACACTCTTTGTTCCTTGCTTGAGGAGTTGTAGCTTCTTGAATAGATCGCAGTTGTAGTATGTGGGCACAAAACGTGCTCGCATGACATCCTTCATTTGAGCCCAAGTGGTGATTGGAGGTTCACCTCTTGCTTGTCGGTCCTTAAGGACTTGTTCCCACCATATGAGCACATAGTCTTGGAACTCAAGTGATGCCGTAGTGATCTTCTTCTCTTCCTCATAGTTGTGCAAACGAAATATTTTGTCGACCTTCGATGCCCATGAGAGGTATTATTCGGGATCATTGCTTCCATTGAACTTGGGCATTGTGAATTTGAGCTTGCCATAGCGTTGCTCTTCATTGTGTTGTTGGTGATGGTGATGATGACGCCCTTGACGTGGAGGGTACTGATCCTCATGTTGCTCTTGGCGTGGAGGAAGTCCATGAGCAACTAGCTCGTGTTGAACTTGAGGTTGAGGTGGATCTTGACGAGCTTGTGAAGGAGCTTGTGGAGCTTGACGTTGGACACGCGGATGGTAGTTTCTCTCTTGGATTTCTTCTCTAAGGGCTTCCTCTTGATTGCGCCGTTCGCGATTGCGGTTGGCGATGGCTCAACTTGATTCTTGAAGGGCACATTCCACCTCCAGAGCTTGTGCTTCTCATTGTTGTTGTTGAAGACGTTGAGCCTCGGCGTCTTGTTGCTCTTGGTCTAGACGCGCTCGTTCTTCCTCTTGGCGCTGTAGTCGTTGTCGTTCTTGAGCTTGAGCAAAAGCAACTTGGTTTGACTGAGGACGAGGTACTTGCTCATCGGCTTGCTCTTGTGAATGCTTGATGTGTAGCGGGTTGCGAGATGCATGGCGGTCTTGACGCGCGGCTCGACGAAGAGTGTTCGATGATGGTGTACTTGAGCCAGAGAAGGAGTCGTCGGAGTGTCGACTTGAGTGGCTCCATCTTGAGTATGACGATGTGGAAGGAGGCCGGTTCACCAACAAGGCGCGGATCTCGTCCATTCTTGCATCGTTCTCTTGCTTGTGTGCGTCGAGCTTGTTGTCAAAGTAGTCTCGTGTACGTTGCTCAGAGAGTCGCAAGTCGGTGGCGAGGTTGTCAATGCGGTCGTTCATTGCTTGTTGCTCTTGATGTAATGCTCGTTGTGCACCAAAGAGGTGGCTCTTGGTGACGTGTGATGACATGTCGTCGTCTTGCTCGATGAAGAGTGGGTTGGTAGAAGTACTTGGCATATCCATCATTTCAAGCAAAATGTGAGTGGTAGAAGGAGAAGAACTTATACCAATGTACCTTTGACCGATGTTGATGATGAATCAAGTTCACTAAAATGCGGACAATGAAATAGCACTATTGGTACCAATTCTTGTCGGTTCTCACACCTACACAAGTAAAAGCTTATGGTGGAGCTTGGTTAGGATGGTGGCACAAAATTTGATGCAACTGAAAGCGAGATTCAATAATGTTGGAAAAGATTCACAAATTTGCAAATGCAACAAGTAGACCAAGCAAGTAGGGGTACACGGAAACACACACGCAAATAGATAAATGGGATTGTGCAAACCAAAAGTGAGCCAAAATGCGAAATCCACGAAAATGCTCTTGTTGCACAATACTAGAGAGACACTAGCACGATTGCACAATAGGCGGATACGGAGCTTGTGCACAACCTACTAGGCAAAAATGCAACGATCTCTATCCCAAGTATGCTATATGTATGGTATTTCGGTGCAATGATCCAAGATGATCTTATATGACAATCTTAATGTAGTATGATGCTATGGTTCTTGCTTATACGCTCTTTGCTTATGTTTCCTCTTTGCTTAAAAGCTTGGGTGGCTCTTTCACTTCTGAGCTCTTTTCTCATGCAAAACTTCATGAACCAAGATAGCAATTGCGTATGCTATGACAACTTTGTGACACACAAGTTGATTCCAAGATATGCACCACGGTGTTATGGTATGTATGCTATGGAGTATGATCACTAATGTGCACAAGTCACGTTGCCGGCAAATACTCAATGGCTAGTCTCAATGGGTAAGCTACACAAAAGTACGGCTATGTGGGGTATCAATGCAATTGCAAGGTATGACAAAGATGTCGTCGAAGTTACCATCCTTGGCGATGTTGAGTAGTCGAAGGAGATGAGCGGTGGTGATGGTGACGTTAAACCATACCTATATAGCCGAATCACAATAGGACACGGGAACCACAACTCAAAATCTCAAAGACCAAAATGTGTCAAAATCGACATAGGAGGTAGCGGTGAGCGGTGGTGGTGTTTGTGGAAAATGTTGGGGGTATGCGGAAGTAAGCGTGGGCACCGGGGCAAAATTGGGCGAAAGTATGCGGAAGTGGTGTGGGGGGTGGAATTGCTTTTCCCAGTGGCCGGATGTCCGGGCCAGCTCCCGGATGTCCGGTGCGCCGGATGTCCGGTGGACACGGGGTGGATGTCCGGGCTCTGGATCGGGGACGAACACGATGAACTCCACGGGTAAAATTGCAACTCCGAGGCAAAATTCAGACGAATTGGTGGATGGAATAGGGTGGGGAGGGTGGGGAAAGCTAGATCCACACGCAGCAACACAAATCCATGGACCAAATCCAGCAAAATTTCATCACACCAACAAATCACAAAAAAAAATTGGGGCTATTTTTGGTGGGGATTTTTAGATTTAGGACGAAAACAACAAAATCAAGCTAGAAAACACGGGGTAGGGGCTCCAAAAACGTGATCAACGTGGCTCATGATACCAAGATGATGTAGGGCGGAACCCTAGGTGGACGATCTTTCACATTTGGAGTGGATCCTACGGGGAATCACGAAGAACACGCGGAAGCACAAAGGGGAAACACGGGGAAAACAAGAGAGAATCACGAAACCGACAAGGAATCAATCACACAAGTGCTAGATCACCGAAAACAAAGAGTAACTCATGATCCACAATCAACAAAGGTAAGGATACAAAGGAACCGTTCTTCTCCGTGAGGAGGTCTTGATGGTCTTCCCTATAAAGGGGTCTTAAATCCGCTTGGGGGATCTTCTCCGAAGAGGTCATGAACTCCGAGGAGAAGTATCCAAGTGGATGAGCAAGGCTCTCACACAAATATGAGCTAAACCAATGCTAACCCTAAAATGTACGGGATGAGGGAGTATATATAGTTAAAGGGCGAAGGGGTACATGGGCCACGGCCCAAAGGAGCTGCGCGCAGGCAGAAGGCGACGGATGTCCAGGCTAGAGGGGCCGGATGTCCGGGCCAGTGCAGTTGACTCTTCTGAGCACTTGAGGGGCCACACCGGATGTCCGCTCGGAGGGGCCGGATGTCCGCAGCTTCGGGAGGCGCCGGATGTCCGGGGCGATCGCCGGATGTCCGGGCTGTCGGGGCAAGCTTCTGTGCTCCCTGGATACCAGTGTCGGATGTCCGGGATTTAGGCCGGATTTCCGGTGGGGGCCGGATGTCCGGGCCGGACGCCGGATGTCCGGTCCCTGTAGCTTCTTCTGGAGATGCCTGGCCTTGATAATCATTCACAACATTTCGGATTGAGGTAGTAGCCATATCTCGAGAGGATCCAATGAGATATCATTAAGGAGAGAAGTCACCTCGGTCTCGAGAGCTCTAGCACATGCTCTAGTCCTGGGTCCTCTTGGGGCTTGGTGAGGCGATGGAAGGTCCATGGGGATGACCGAAGGATGCTCTGCATCACTCCTTTTGCAAGAGGCTCATGGAGGCAGACTCATGGGATATTTCAGACGCGGCAAGACATTCACCACGCTCTCCAAGAACTACTTTTGGCCCAAGATGTTCCGCGACGTCTCACGCTTAACCACCCGATGCTCTACATGTCGCAAAGCTAAGTCTAAAGCTCAATCCCATGGTATTTACATGCCTCTTCCTATTCCTTATCAACCTTGGGAAGACATTAGCATGGATTTTGTACTTGGTTTGCCTAGAACTCAAAATGGCAAGGATTCCGTGTTTGTTGTTGTGGACCGATTTTCTAAGATGGCACATTTCATCCCTTGCAACAAGATAGACAATGCTTCACACGTTGCAAATCTCTTTTGTAGGGAAATCTTGCGTCTCCATGGAGTACCAAAGACAATCATCTACGACCGCGACGTCAAGTTCTTGAGTTACTTTTGGAAGACCCTATGCACCAAGCTCGGAATCAAGCTCTTGTCCTCATCCGCGTATCATCCTCAAACCGACGGCCAAACAGAGGTGGCGAACCGTACACTCTCCACTCTACTTCGCGTGTTGATCAAGAAGAACATCAAGGAGTGGGAGGAGTGTATGCCCATCGTCGAGTACACCTACAACCGTGCAAGACATTCGACGACCGGCAAGTTTCCCTTCGAGGTCGTCTACAGCTTCAACCCATTGTCCCCATTGGACATTCTACCTCTTCCTCTACAAGAGTGCACCAACCTCGACGCAACTTCCCATGCAAGCTACATCAAGAAGATGCATGAAGATACAAGGCACACCATCGAGCGCCAAGTACAACGACTCACGACCAAGCTCAACGTCAACAAGCATCCCATGATATTCAACATTGGACACCTCGTGTGGCTACACCTTCGCAAGGACCGCTTCCCCAACGAACGCAAGTCCAAGCTTCTCCCTCGAGCCGACGGACCCTTTAAGGTGCTAGTACGCTACAACAACAACGCTTACAAGATCGACCTCCCACGCGGAGTTTGGTCCTTGCGAAGTGAGCTTGGGGTGGAAAAACCTTGGCCTTCATGATTTCTTGTTCCGCCTTGAGAGCACCAAGGTAGTTGTCATCGAGGGACGTGTTGTTCTCAAGGAAAATAGTCTTGAAGATGTCATTGTGCAATCCCATCATGAAGTGGAACTTCGTCGAAATGGGGTCATCCACGCCGGCTCCCTGCAAGGCATTCTTCATCTCCTTAAAGTACTCGTCATTGGACTTGGATCCTTGGATGGTGTTCTCCAATTGTGATAGAAGTTGTTCCATGTAGGTTGGAGGCACGATCTCTCACCGCATAGCTCTCTTCGTCTTGGACCAACTCATGTCGTAGCTCTCCGAAGGTGTGTGAAGCCACTATGTTGAGGTGTAGTCGTGGAAGTTTCTTGTGCCGCACTTCACTTGATCTTCGGGAGGAACTTCATGTAGCTTGAGGTAGAGGTCCATCAAGGACTCCCATTCGGGATACTCCTCGGGTTCTTGAGCCCTAGAGAAAGGAATCGCATGGTCGGTGTCGAGGTCGTAGTCTTGTGGAAGTCGTGGACTTGAGCTTGGGGTGCTTCTCTTGAGCGTAGTCTTGGGGTGCTTGTTGGCGAAGATGTCATATGTCCGTAGGAAGATCCCCTGAAGTCGCTTGGTGAAGATGCCAAGGGAGATGGTGAAGTCGTTGAGCGGTTGTTGGTGTTGAGCTCTTGACCTTCATGTTCTTCTTGGTGATGGTGTCGATGCTGATGTGACCTTGCCAGAGATGGTAACTCAGAAGCATGTGTACTTGAGCGTCTTCTTGAAGATGAGGAAGATCGCTTGTAGAACCTGATAGAGGCGAGGGTCCCGATCTTTCGATGAGATGATAACTATCGATTTGGTGGAGCCGACTTTGACGATCCGACTACAAACGTGCACGACATTGTGCCTTAGCAATCGCTAAACCAATCTCCCGAGGTTATTGACGATGCCGGAAGGACGGTCAGCCTGACCACGAAGGTCTATTCCTGCAAGCAATCGAAGAACGAGCAAGAATATGATAAAGAAATCTGAATATTGCAAATATATATGAAGTATTGATAATGGTGGGGATCCGTAAGCGGTCTTGGTCTGGTCGTTGGACACAAACGAAGTACACGAAGTTGCAATGGCTAACTTTTAACTAAACAAATCCCAAGAGAAAAGCTACTAGATGGATCTACTTATATAGGAGCAAGGGGTGGCGGCCAAGGAGGTGGGAGAACGTCCCAAGGCAGCCTAAAACCAACCGTAGGTCGTACAAGGCTCATGGGCCCAAGTGAAGGTGATGCAACACCTTTGGACTTGTAGTTTGACTCGGATTCTGGTGCAATGTTAGATTGTTTCGTCCATAACTCAACGCTCCTGATGAATTTGAAGGTGAATCCAATTCTGTTGAAAAGTGAACGAAATCTACTTCACAACAAAAAAAGAATCACCCAATTCGGAGTCCGTATGAAATAGTTATTGGCGTTTTGAGTCAGGTATGTCTGTGCAGTCTGAATCTGAATCCAGAACGTGAGAGACTTGGATTCTATCTTCTCTTGGCCCAAAAATGACGTGAGAGGACTTTTTGAACAGCACATAAACTTCTTTTTTTCCCTTATCTTCATATGTGGATTGAACAAATGTCCCATACACCTACAATTAGACATGGCACAAAAGTTTGTGAAGTATTTTTGTCCTGAATGACATAAATAAATTATTGCATAGTTTGCATTAGAAATCACCTCACAAATATATATATATATATATATATATGTATGCAATATTTTTGGTCGTATCCAAGGTAGTCATGTCCTCATCAGGACTTGATGAGGGCTTTGATCTCCTCCATTTGAGCTTGCATCTTGGCGTCGAAGTTGTTTTTTGTGGCATCGAACTCGTTGTTATTGTTGTAGACCGAAGGTGATGCCTTGTGATGCGGAGCATCCTACGGTCATCCCCATAGACCTACCTTTGTCTCATCAAGAGCCAAGAGGACCTATGACACGAGCACGAGCTAGAGCTCTCAAGAACAAGGTGACTTCCTTCCTTAGTGATATCACATATGATCCACTCGAGACATGGCTACTACCTGAGAACGATATGCTATGCATGATTAGGTGTCAATAGGAACCTCCCGAGGATGCACGTGAAGACGGACAAGCCGCCAACTCCATGGATGAAGAGAACCAACGGAAATGGGCAAGCTCACCTTCCAGGCCCCGGACATCCGGCCCCTGGAGCATCTTCATCAGCAACAGCCAGGCTAGCCAAGTCTACAGGGCCCGGACATTCAGCGTCCAGCCCGGACATCCGGCCCCAGCCCGGAAATCTGGCCAAAAGCCCGGAAATCCGGTGCCATGCACCAGGACCTAGAGAAGCTTTCGCCTCCAGCCCGGACATCCGCCCACCTTGCCCGGACATCCGGCCCCTCCGGAAGCCCCAGACATCCGGCCCGTCGCCCGGACATCCGGCCCCGCCTGTCTACGCAAAGTAAAGGGCCGAAGCCCATGTACCTCTTCGCCCACCTAGACTATATGTACTCCTTCCCCTTCCTCTTTCTAGGGTTAGCATTGGTTTAGCTCATATTTTGTGTGAGATCCTTGCTCATCCACTTGGTTACTTCTCCTCGGAGCTCACGACCTCTTCGGAGAAGATCCCCCAAGCGGATTCAAGACCCCTTCAAGGGAAGACAATCAAGACCTCCTCACGGAGAAGAATGGCTACCTTTGTATCTTTCCTTTGTTGATTTTCAATCTTGTGCTATCGTATGTGTTCGGTGATCTAGCCCTTGTGTGATCGATTACTTGTCGATTTAGTGATCCTCTTGTTTCTCCCCGTGTTTCCCCTTGTGTTTACCGCGCGTTCTTCGTG